>NW_006790372.1:1316829-1325905 GCF_000442215.2 Lipotes vexillifer | reverse complement strand
CCCCCCCCCCGCCTTTACCCTTTGATGAAGCATAGCGCCTTATCCTGTTCATCTGTGGTCTTTTTAAGGGCCAAGTTAAATCTTTCTTAGTAAAACTGAACATTAGGCTGTACTGGGTACAGCCTCTTCCAAGAACTGGAGCTTACAAATAATGTGAAAAAGTCTTTAAGCTTACAGCATCTGGGTTAGCCCGGAAAGTCTCGGGTTTGCTTTAGTCTTTTATCATTGATTGGGAATCAGATACCTCATTTGATATGCAACTCTATGGTTGCTAACCCATATTTTCCAGAAAATCATAGATGGGAAGTTGTAATTGGTTGTATATTTTAAAAATGAGTGTAAGGTATGTATTCCCCACAAGGCTAGAATTTTTGTCTGCTTGCTAAAGTTGATTTGGCAATATCCTTTTCTCTGACTTAGGTTAAGTTAGTGAAAGGGTAAACACAACTTCTTAACTAGGACTATAGTCTTTAAAAGTCATATGAATTAAAAACCTATTCATGGAGATATTTTCTTACAACAGATCTGATTTGTCCTTTATGTACTTAATATACAAGTGTGCGCTTTGTAAGATGAGGAATTGACTTCAGTTTGAAATTATTAATTAACGTTTAATTCTAGATTTTAGAAGTTGGGTTATAAATACTCAGCTGTATATAAACTATTTAAGATTGTTATAATTTGATATCGTTGAAACACTTGAAATAAAAAGTTGTGTGTGTGTTTGTGTGTGTGTGTGTGTGTGTGTGTGTGTGTGTGTGTTAGATGGCACAAAGCTGGTTGTTTCATTTATTTTCCCATTTGTATATGACTGTGGATTCAGTCAGGACTTAGTACTTGGAAGTGTCTTTCCAGTAGTGAAGGTAGGCTTTTGCTGATGTAGCCACACATTCTTGCCTTGTTCTCCGTGCGACCAGAGTTAGGGTTATTACTAGGGTCATCATTACGGATGTTTTTGCAAAAGAGCGGGAGGACACTCTGATAAGAATTACTCTGGGACAACATGTGTAAACCAGGGGACAGACCTAGGCAAGCTGGGAAATGTGATTATCCTTGTTTTAACCAATTCACATAGAGCTCAAATTTGTGAGCTTAGCTTCAGAAGCACTGGCTCAACCCGATTGAGGTAACCAGCAGCCACAGGTAGCTTTCCCTTTACTTTGGAGTAAAGCCATTAATTTTCCAGTAAATGTATTATCCTGTATTGCGGTGGAATTGTATGTGTAGCAGCTGTGTTCCTTTTAGAAGTTTGAGCATTGTGAACTCAGTGCTGCTAGGCCCTGTCGAGGTTATTGCAGGACACAGAGCTGTGTGGGCCTTACAGGAAGTGAGATTACTTAATGATACTTTACTGTTGCCTGAAACATTTTGAAATGAAAACTTTGAGGGAAAGAAATGATTCAGCCTTTTCTGCCTCCTACTGCTTTTTGAAGTCAGCTAGTACACATTAGTAAGCTGATACCACAGTTGATTGGAACATCTGAAGCAAGACATTCTTAGGTAAATGATATCCTCTAAAGTTCTGAGTAGTTGGTCCCAGAGTTCAGGTTGTAAACAAGTGGGTACTGATGGAGAGCTGACTTCTGAAATCCCCTCCCTTCACCGTCCCTCTCATCACCTGTGTGGTAAGCAAAGAAGGGATACCCAGTTGGTGCCTTTTGCCCATGACACCTTCATCTGGGAGGCCTCAATTCCCATTAGGGGGCTGGGTCTGGTTAGCTGAAAAATGGTTTCCTTGGGGGGCAGAGGAGTGCCAGTATGACTCTTCTCATACCTATTAAATCTTAGGCTGGTATCATCTGGCATTTGAGTTCCTGTTTGTTTTAATAGGATAAGTGAGTGGAACTCTGGGCTTTAAGGAAATTATTGATACAGTATTTCCATCTGTATGGAACCCCTCATGATTATCTGGCTTTTTGATATTGTCTATTCACTTGCCAGTAGTAGTCAATTTTTGTTAGTCACATTTTGACAGAGGGTACCACGGGGATGCTTAGCTTTAGGAAAACATTTAACATTGTAGTTATAGCAAGAAAAAAACCCACTCGTTTTATCTCGCTTCATAGATCATATTACATGAGTGAAAGAAGTTTATTTTACTTTGAGTCTAGTTTAAAAACATAAGTGTCAAATCTTCTTTCCATAGTGAGGTTGAAGTCAACTTTTGGCTCCTTTTGTAGCATCTCTTCACCACGTGAATAGGGCCAAATGCCTTAAGGGCCACCATACTCATTGTCACTTATCAACACACACATATATACACAGACACACGCTAGAATTAGTTGAGACTGGTGCTATATTTTCTACTTATGTATTGAATGATAAAAGTAATCTGTTCACTGTATAAGTTTTAGAAAATGTAGGGAAAAATAGAAGGAGAAAACTAAAAATCACCTATAATTCTACAACCCAGAGATTAACATTTCAGCTTGTAGCCTGCATATATTTGGTTAAGTTGCATCTTAAACCAATTTCACTTCATATATCTTGACCGTTTTCTCATATCCTTAAATATCTTTGACAACACTGCACTTGATGACTGTGTAGTATTCAATCATAAGGATACATCATTATTTTACCTATCTCCTCTTGGGCATTTGATGTTGTTTCTAGTTTTTCTGTTATTTATATCACAGTGGTGACTATTGTCTACATTTTTGTGTGTGTGTGCGCATCTCGGACTATTTCCTTAGGATGTTCGTAGAAGTAGAGAGTGAAATTATTCGGTCATGAGTTATGTATGACTTCAAGTGTCTGGATGCCTGTTGCCAAATTGCTTTCTATAAAGCTTGTACCAATTTACACTTCTGTCAACAGGATAAAAAGGGCCTTTCTGTATACATTTGGCAACAATGGATAATTGCTTTATTCTTAATTGGCACTACTTTTGATGGATCCCCAGTGCATTGCTGTCTGTTTCAGCAAATAAAAATTATTCCTGGCAGAAATGAAAGTGGGGGATGTAATATTATAAACAGTAGTACTACAACGAACTGGCGGCCCCAGATACTTTGAGAATTGTTGAAACAGGCCATATTTTAGCTCTAAGAGTCTGTGTTTCTAAAAATATATTTTTCCTTTTCAAGTAGTTTATCAATCTCATCTTTAATGTAGAGAAAAATGCTAATAGTTTTCTTCTAAAATTATTGCTTCATGAACTGTACTTTGCTGTACAGCAGAAACTAACACAACACTGTAAAGCAACTATACTCCAATAAAAATTAATAAAAAATTATTGCTTCATGAGTGCTTACTGTTCATTATGTTAGTGCTTTCTGTATGTATATTCATTGAGTCATGCCTTTGAAAACAAAATGTAACTTCTGGCAAAAATTGTCCAAGTTTTTGGAACATTTGGTTTGTTACACAGCAGTAATTTCTGGTCAAGCTCTCTTAAATTAACAAATACTTCTTTCAACTATTATTCACTTCTTTAGTATTTTAGTAAAGGCCTTGTGAGTTCGGAATCACCCATGTATCACCATACTGCTTGAGTAAACTTGGAAGGAAGAGATTTGGTAAGTCCAGTGTTTGATATTATGCAATCGATTTGTCCAACACATTTTCTAAAATCAGTATCATAAGATTGCTGGTCCTAGAGGGCAGACAGCAGAAGCAAAAAGAACTACAATCCGGCAGCCTTTGGAACAAAAACCACATTCACACAAAGATAAGACAAGACGAAAAGGCAGAGGGCTATGTACTAGTTGAAGGAACAAGATAAAACCCCAGAAAAACATCTAAATGAAGTGGGGATAGGCAAGCTTCCAGAAAAAGAATTCAGAATAATGATGATTCAGGACCTCGGATAAAGAACGGAGGCAAAGATCGAGAAGATGCAAGAAATATTTAACAAAGACCTAGAAGAATTAAAGACCAAACAAACAGAGATGAACAATACAATAACTGAAATGAAAACTACACTAGAAGGAATCAATAGCAGAATAACTGAGGCAGAAGAACGGATAAGTGACCTGGAAGACAGAATGGAGGAATTCACTGCTGGAGAACAGAATAAAGAAAAGAGAATGAAAAGAAATGAAGACAGCCTAAGAGACCTCTGGGACAACATTAAATGCAACAGCATTCACATTATAGGGGTACCAGAAGGAGAAGAGAGAGAGAAAGGACCAGAGAAAATATTTGAAGAGATTATAATCGAAAATGTCCCTAACATGGGAAAGGAAGTAGCCACCCAATCCAGGAAGTGCAGCAAGTCCCATACAGGATAAACCCAAGGAGAAACACGCCGAGACACATAGTAATCAAATTGGCAAAATTTAAAGACAAAGAAAAATTATTGAAAGCAGCAAGGGAAAAATGACAACATACATGGGAACTCCCAGAAGGTTAACAGCTGATTTCTCAGCATAAACTCTACAAGCCAGAAGGCAGTGGCATGATATACTTAAAGTGATGAAAGGGAAGAACCTACAACCAAGATTACTCTACCCGGCAAGGATCTCATTCATATTCGATGGAGAAATCAAAGCTTTACAGACAAGCAAAAACTAAGAGAATTCAGCACCACCAAATCAGCTCTACAACAAAGGCTAAAGGAACTTCTCTAAGTGGGAAACACAAGAGAAGAAAAGGACCTACAAAAACAAACCCAAAACAATTAAGAAAGTGGTCATAGGAACATATATATTGATAATTACCTTAAACGTGAATGGATTAAATGCTCCAAACAAAAGACACAGGCTAGCTGAATGGATACAAAAACAAGACCCATCTATCTGCTGTCTACAAGAGACCCACTTCAGACCTAGGGACACATACAGACTGAAAGTGGGGGATGGAAAAAGATATTCCATGCAAATGGAAATCAAAAGAAAGCTGGAGTAGCAATACTCATAGCAGATAAAATAGACTTTAAAATAAAGAATGTTACAAGAGACAAGGAAGGACACTACGTAATGATCAAGGGATCAATCCAAGAAGAAGATATAACAATTATAAATATATATGCACCCAACATAGGAGCACCTCAATACATAAGGCACCTGCTAACAGCTATAAAAGAGGAAATTGACAGTAACACAATAACAGTGGGGGACTTTAACACCTCACTTACACCAATGGACAGATCATCCAAAATGAAAATAAATAAGGAAACAGAAGCTTTAAATGGCACAATAGACCAGATAGATTGAATTGATATTTATAGGACATTCCATCCAAAAATAGCAGATTACACTTTCTTCTCAAGTGCACACGGAACATTCTCCAGGATAGATCGCATCTTGGGTCACAAATCAAGCCTCAGTAAATTTAAGAAAATTGAAATCGTATCAAGCATCTTTTCTGACCACAACACTGTGAGATGAGAAATGAATTACAGGGGAAAAAAATGAAAAAAACACAAACACATGGAGGCTAAACAATACGTTATTAAATAACCAAGAGATCACTGAAGAAATCAAAGAGGGAATCAAAAAACACCTAGAGACAAATGACAATGAAAACACGACGATCCAAAACCTATGGGATGCAGCAGAAGCAGTTCTAAGAGGGAATTTTATAGCTATACAAGCCTACCTCAGGAAACAAGAAAAATCTCAAATAAACAATCTAACCTTACACCTAAAGGGAGTAGAGAAAGAAGAACAAACAAAACCCAAAGTTAGCAGAAGGAAAGAAATCATAAAGGTCAGAGCAGAAATAAAGAGAAACAAAGAAAACAATAGCAAAGATCAATAAATCTAAAAGCTGGTTCTTGAGAAGATGAACAAAATTGATAGACCATTAGCCAGACTCATCAAGAGACAGAGGGAGAGGACTCAAAGCAATACAAGTAGAAATGAAGAAGGAGAAGTTACAAAAGACACCACAGAAATACAAAGCATCCTAAGAGAGTACTACAAGCAACTCTATGCCAATAAAATTGACAACATGGAAGAAATGGACACATTCTTAGAAAGGTATAACCTTCCAAGAGTGAACCAGGAAGAAATAGAAAATATGAACAGATCAATCACAAGTAATGAAATTGAAACTGTGATTAAAAACCTTGCAACAAACAAAAGTCAAGGACCAGATGGCTTCACAGGTGAATTCTTTCAAACATTTAGAGAAGAGCTAACACCCATCCTTCTCAAACTCTTCCAAAAAACTGTGGAGGAAGGAACACTCCCAAACTCATTCTATGAGGCCACCATTACCCTGATACCAAAAGCAGACAAAGATACTACCGAAAAAGAAAATTACAGACCAATATCACTGATGAATATAGGTGCAAAAATCCTCAACAAACTACTATCAAACAGAATGCAACAACACATTAAAAGGATCATTACACCATGATCAAGTGGGATTTATCCCAGGGATGCAAGGATTCTTCAATATACGCAAATCAATCAGTGTGATACACCATATTAACACATGGAAGAATAAAAACCATATGGTCATCTCAATAGATGCAGAAGAAAGCTTTTGACAAAATTCAACATCCACTTGTGATAAAAACTCTCCACAAAGTGGGCGTAGAGGGAACCTCCCTCAACATAATAAAGGCCATATATAACAAACCCACAGCAAACATCATTCTCAATGGTGAAAAACTGAAAGCATTTGCTCTAAGATCAGGAACAAGACAAGGATATCCACTCTCACCACTGTTATTCAACATAGTTTTGGAAGTCCTAGCCACAGCAATCAGAGAAGAAAAAGAAATAAAAGGAATCCAAATTGGAAAGAAGAAGTAAAGCTGTCACTGTGTGCAGATGACATGATACTATACATAGAGAATCCTAAAGATGCCACCAGAAAACTGCTAGAGCTAATCAATGAACTTGGTAAAGTAGCAGGATACAAAATTAATGAACAGAAATCTCTTGCATTCCTATACACTAATGATGAAAAATCATTAAGGAAACACTCCTATTTACCATTGCAACAAAAAGAATAAAATACCTAGGAATAAACCTACCCAGGGAGACAAAAGATCTGTATGCAGAAAACTATAAGACACTGATGAAAGAAATTAAAGATGATACCAACAGATGGAGAGATATACCATGTTCTTGGATTGGAAGAATCAATATTGTGAAAATGAGTATACTACCCAAAGCAAGCTACAGATTGAATGCAATCCCTATCAAATTACCGATGGCATTTTTTACTGAACTAGAACAAAAAATCTCAAAATTTGTATGGAGACACAAAGACCCCGAATAGCCAAAGCAGTCTTGAGGGGAAAAAACCTAGCTGGCGGAATCAGACTCCCTGACTTCAGACTATACTACAAAGCTACAGTAATCAAGACAATACGGTCCTGGCACAAAAACAGAAACATAGATCAATGGAACAAGATAGAAAGCCCAGAGATAAACCCACGCACGTATGGTCACCTTATTTTTGGTAAAGGAGGCAAGGATATACAATGGAGAAAAGACAGTCTCTTCAATAAGTGGTGCTGGGAAAACTGGACAGCTACATGTAAAGAATGAAATTAGAATACTCCCTAATACCATACACAAAAATAAACTCCAAATGGATTCAAGATGTAAATGTAAGACCGGATACTATAAAACTCTTAGAGGAAAACATAGGAAGAACACTCTTTGACATAAATCACAGCATGATCTTTTCTGATCCACCTCCTAGAGTAATGGTAATAAAAACAAAAATAAACAAATGGGACCTAATCAAACTTAAAAGCTTTTGCACAGCAAAGGAAACCATAGACAAGGTGAAAAGACAACCCTCAGAATGGGAGAAAATATTTGCAAGTGAATCAACGGACAAAGGATTAATCTCCAAAATACATAAAGAGCTCATGCATCTCAATATTAAAGAAACAAACAACCCAATTCAAAAATGGGCAGAAGACCTAAACAGACATTTCTCCAAAGAAGACATACAGATGGCCAAGAAGCACATGAAAAGCTGCTCAACATCACTTATTATTAGAGAAATGCAAATCAAAACTACAGTGAGGTATCACCTCACACCAGTTAGAATGGGCATCACCAGAAAATCTACAAACAACAAATGCTGGAGAGGGTGTGGAGAAAAGGGAACCCTCTTGCACTGTTGGTGGGAATGTAAATTGATACAGCCACTGTGGAGAGCAGTATGGAGTTTGCTTCAAAAACTAAAAATAGAATTAGCATATGATCCAGTAATTCCACTTCTGGGCATATACCCAGAGAAAACCATAATTCAAAAAGACACATGCACGCCAACGTTCATTGCAGCACTATTTACAATAGCCAGGTCATGGAAGCAACCTAAATGCCCATTGACAGACGAATGGGTAAAGAAGATGTCATACATATATACAATGGAATATTACTCAGCCATAAAAAGGAGTGAAACTGAGTCATTTGTTGAGGCGTGGATGGATCTAAAGACTGTCACACAGAGTGAAGTAAGTCAGAAAGAGAAAAACAAATATTGTATATTAGCGCATATATGTGGAACCTAGAAAAATGGTACAGATGAACTGGTTTGCAGGGCAGAAATTGAGACACAGATGTAGAGAACAAACGTATGGACACCAAGGGGGGAAAGCCGCGGGGGGGTGTGGATGGTGGTGTGCTGAATTGGACGATTGGGATGACATGCATACACTGATGTGTATAAAATTGATGACTAATAAGTACCTGCTGTATAAATAAATAAATAAAATAAAATTTAAAAATTAAAAAAAAAGAAGCAAAAAAAAAAAAAAAAGATTGCTGGTCCTGAGTCAAGAATTATCAATGTGACAGCAATTTTCATCTGTTAAAACTTTTCTTTCCCAGTGCTTGTTTCCTAATAGTCAAGCTATATCTTAGGTGGATCTTACAAGTAGATTTTTGGTATTTGTTGCTTTAAACAATTTTTATTTAAATGCAGTTGTTCTATTGAGAGCTTTTAAAAAGAATGTGCCTTTCCCTCTTGATACTGTTGTTAGTTTCATCCAAGGTAATCAAAAGGATAGGGATAGTGCACCTTTTTTTGTTTTCTAATATTCTCACATTCATCTTTTTTTTTTTTTTCTTCAGTACGCGGGCCTCTCACTGTTGCGGCCTCTCCCGTTGCGGAGCACAGGCTCCGGACGCGCAGGCCCAGCGGCCGTGGCTCACGG
>NW_006790372.1:1283742-1316685 GCF_000442215.2 Lipotes vexillifer | reverse complement strand
TGTAGGGAAGCATATAAGATGCTTTCCTAATGTTCTAGAAAGTAGATCCTGTTTTAGTCCATTTGGAGGGGAGAGGGAGGAGAGTTTGTTTTTAGAGACTAGTTCATTACTCTCATTTTAAAGCCTATTTCCGTTCTGAAAGTGTGCAACTTTTGAAGTAAGGAGTGGAATTTCTATGCATGTAGTTTATCTTCCCATCCCAGGTGAAGTCTGGTACTTATATCGTAGGTTAGGTACTTGTCATTTTTATACACACACAATTTACATATGCGTGCTATGCAAATTGTGTGTATGTGTGCATATATATATAAAACCATACTAATGATAAAACTATATGTGTGTGTATATATAGATATAATTTATATACATAACTTATCATACTAATTATAAGGGGAGAAGTTAAGTAATAGAAAGGGTGATAATAGAATTCTTAGCTAGAGTTGAAGTATTTCTCTTCACATTCAAACCAGACTCTGTCTTTGAGCTAGGGTAAAGACAGTGGGTATAGTATAAATAAACATTGCTTCAAAACTTAGAAAGTGAAACAGAACTTACCCCTGAATACTGCAGATTTAACTTCATAAAGAAATATTCATTGTTGTCATGGATATACAATTTATATGTTCTTCTAGCGTTGAAAAGAATAATTTTTGACTTAGGAGTAAAATGAAAGATTTTCTGTTTGACTAAAATTGATTATCATCATTCTAAAATATAATGGTACTTGTAGCTGTCCAGTTTTCCCAGTACCACTTATTGAAGAGGCTGTCTTTTCTCCATTGTATATTCTTGCCTCCTTTATCAAAAATAAGGTGGCCATACATGCGTGGGTTTATCTCTGGACTTACTCTCTGTTCCATTGAGCTATATTTCTGTTTTTGTGCCAGTACCATACTGTCTTGATTACTGTAGCTTTGTAGTATAGTCTGAAGTCTGGAAGCCTGATTCCTCCAGCCCCGTTTGTCTTTCTCAAGATTGCTTTGGCTATTTGGGGTTTTTGTGTTTCCATACAAATTGTGAAATTTTTTGTTCTACTTCTGTGGAAAATGCCATTGGTAGTTTGATAGGGATTGCACTGAAGAGTAGATTGCTTTGGGTAATGTAGTTATTTTCACAATGTTGATTCTTCTAATCCAAGAACATGGTCTATCTCTCCATCTGTTTGTATCATCTTTAATTTCTTTCATCAGTGTCTTATAGTTTTCCGCATACAGGTCTTTTGTCTCCTTAGGTAGGTTTATTGCTAGGTTTTTTCTTTTTTCTTTTTTAAACATCTTTATTGGAGTATAATTGCTTTACACTGGTGTGTTAGTTTCTGCTTTATAACAAAGTGAATCAGTTATTCATATGCATATGTTCCCATACCTCTTCCCTCTTGCGTCTCCCTTCCTCCCACCCTCCCTATCCCACCCCTCTAGGTGGTCACAAACCACCTAGATGATCTCCCTGTGCTATGTGGCTGCTTCCCACTAGCTATCATCTGTTTTACGTTTGGTAGTGTATATATGTCCATGCCACTCTCTAACTTTGGTATTTTATTCTTTTTGTTGCAGTGGTAAATGGGAGTGTTTCCTTAATTTCTCTGTCAGATTTTTCATCCTTCGTGTATAGGAATGCAAGAGATTTCTGTGCATTAATTTTGTATCCTGCTACTTTACCAAATTCGTTGATTAGCTCTAGAAGTTTTCTGGTAGCATCTTTAGGATTCTCTATGTATAGTATCAAGTCATCTGCAAACATTGACAGCTTTACTTCTTCTTTTCCAATTTGGATTCCTTTTATTTCTTTTTCTTCTCTGATTGCTGTGGCTAAAATTTCCAGAACTATGTTGAATAACAGTGGTGAGAGTAGACAACCTTGTCTTGTTCCTGATCTTAGAGGCCATGGTTTCAGTTTTTCACCATTGAGAACAATTTGGCTATGGGTTTGTGATATATGGCCTTTATTATGTTGAGGTAGGTTCCCTCTGTGCCCACTTTCTGGCGGGTTTTTATCATAAGTGGGTGTTGAATTTTGTTAGAAGCTTTTTCTGCATCTGTTGAGTTGATCATATGGTTTTTCTCCTTCAGTTTGTTAATATGGTGTATCACACTGATTGATTTGCATATATTGAAGAATCCTTGCATTCCTGGGGTAAACCCCACTTGTAGAGTTTTGAATACTGTTTCTTTGAGCCAGGCTTAGTTACTTTTGTGAGATCCCAATAGCACAACTTTTAGTCATTTCTTGTTTTTCCTTTTGTACCTGGCTTATCATGAACTACCTGGCTTATCATGCACAGGTAATGTGAAACAGCATGTGAGGTTTCTTTTTATTTAGTTATTTATTTTTTAAAATTTGTTTATTTTTATTTTTATTTTTGGCTGCATTGGGTCTTCGTTGCTGTGTGCAGGCTTTGTCTAGTTGTGGCGAGCGGGGGCTACTCTTTGTTGCGGTGCGTGGGGTTCTCATTGCGCTGGCTTTTCTTGCTGTGGAACACGGGCTCTGTGCGCATGGGCTACAGTAGTTGTGGCACGCGGGCTCAGTAGTTGTGGCTTGCGGGCTCTAGAGCGCAGGCTGAGTAGTTGTGGTGCACGGGCTTAGTTGCTCTGCAGCATGTGGGATCTTCCCAGACCAGGGCTTGAATCAGTGTCCCCTGCACTGGCAGGTGGATTCTTAACCACTGAGCCATCAGGGAAGTCCAAGGTTTCTTTTTAAAGGGGATCTTTTCTCATGTCACTATACGTAAATGTTGTCTCTTATTGCAGATTGGAGTCACGAAATATACACGGGTTCTTCTTAAGAGAAAAAGAGGAAATCTGTAAGTATTTGTCCTTTAAAAATTCTCAATTTGCCATCTTGTCAGCTTTTGGAGAAAACTAAGTGACCAAACTAACAGGCATTTTTCCTCTCTTTATATTAGATAAAGCCCTGCCAGTATTTATGTTTGTGTTAAAATGGCAATATTTGGGAAAGTAAAATAGGAAAGCTTTTTACTCTGGGCAACTTCTAAAATTTAAACTGTCACTCACTTATGAAAGGGGAAGTGATACTTAAAATCTAAATACAATCTTTTTCTTTTGAGTATTACCAAAAAATGGAGTCACAGATTGGAGTTCCAATTCCGGCTACTGAGGCGGTGTGTCTTTGACAAGCTGTTTAGCTTCCCTTTGCCTCAATTTCCTCATCTGTAAAATGAGCTTAATAAGTGTAAGTGTCCAGTGACTGGTTCATTAATATTGATGAAGTTGAATCTGTAGTAGTGTATATTTTCTCCAATAAATTGAAGCTTATTCTAGTTACTGTTTCTCAAACTGATTTACATATATTTCTGATCTTCAAAAATCTAAGCATCTATACTGTCCTTCACTGAGGCATCTACTCTAGACTATAATATAGAATGAAAGAAATACAACAGAGCACCTAAAGTTAGAATTTTAGTGTTTGAGCCTTGGACCTTGAAAATTACCTAGTGCAGGGGTTCCCAAACATTGACCCTTAGACCGTGCCCTCACCAGTGAAGAGTTTTTACTGGTCCATGGTGAAGTGAGGAAAATAAAGACAACAGGCCATGAAATTTTTCAAGCTAAACCTTTTCCATTTAAATGATTGCTTCTTATTATAAGATACATCCTCCTAATTTTGAGGAGTTAGACCCATTCTGTATTTTATGAAATGATGGTGATAGTAAATGATAGGTTTATGTTTTTTGTTTTTATGTCCATACCTGGCCCCCCAAAAAATTGGCAGCTGTGTCATTGCTGCCTTCTTTGTTTTTAAAACTTTTATTGGTCCATGATATCTTAAAATCTGAATCCAACTTTCTCATTGTACAGATGAGGAAACAGACAGGAGGTTATTTAATTTGTTCCAGGTAGCGCAGCTCAGCAAGCTGCTAGGACCAAAGCCCTGTACACAATGCTGCCTCTCTTGTATTTCTGCTCTTCTGAGAATTGCTTTCATTATAATAGATTATGAAATTGAAACAGAAGATCTAGTAGTTCTTATGTGCTAATTCAAAATACTCAGTGTTCTTGTAAAGCTAAGGCTTAAAGTCTACTGATCAGCCTGCATTAGAAAAATCTTGAACATGACCAAAGATTTTCATCAACAGGCCAGAATTAGTTGTCCCTGAATTCAGCTACATAGGCAGCATGCTATTCCATGATTGACAAAGAAGATACCAATAAGTTTAGTGTTTCCTTTGGGAAATAGACCATAGTGCAATTGTGAGGGCTGTAGTATTCAGGCTTCTATAGTTATTTATCCAGAGTCTGTTTTCTCTCTCTCTCTCTCTCTGTCTCTCTCTCTCTCTGTCTCTCTCTCTCTCTCCCCGCACCTCCTACACTCACATCCTACACACATAGATAAATACTTACAGTAGTTGTCCTGCAGCCCATCTGGATGTGTAACAGAAAAAACTACCAAGGTGAAGAGCTGGAGTTGCCAGGAGCCTTAGCGAGAGGCCAGTTGTGTTCAGGTGTCAACAGACACCTTGGAGACTCCTCTTCAATTGGCATAGCTCTGCCTTGGCTATCCCCAAACACACTTCAAAACAGAAATACCTAATTCCCTCATCTCCCTTGCCTCACTCACATTTGTGAAGCTCGCATGGGCCAGGTAAACAAATGAACGTGAAGAGAGAACAGAATGGAAAGTATTACCCATCCCTAACATGGAGACATTATCTCTAGGAGTACTTTTCCATGGCTTCTTGTATTTGACTTCATGTGGCTTCCTTCTTTAGTTAAGAATTCTTTAATTTCTCAAATGTCAGGCACACACTAATGCACTGTCAATAATTTAAATACATATTGAATTAATAATGTCAATAATTTAAATACATATTGAATTCATAATAATGTTAATAAAAAATACATATTGAATTTTTCGTTGTCTTTGGAATACCTGTGCCCTTTTCTTACCAACACTAATATTTAAGAGTTGACTGAATGGCTATAAGATTTCGGTCTTCAACAGATTTATCGCTCTTTGAGTTCTTTTATTAACCTCATTTATAATGAATATTTACTACTGAAGAGCAGAGTGAAGCTTTTTTGTTTTGTTTTGTTTTCTACCGTGATACAGTTTCACATCATGGTGGCCAGGTAGCTGAGTCGTAGTGACTTATTTAGCCATTTTGTAAGAAATGGTTTAAGACTACATTGCTGCATAACTTTTAACAGTGTGAAGTACTGGGAAACAACATTAGCAGAGAACCAACCTATTAAACTGGTCCCTCTTCTAGCAAAGGTGGAAGATAGGGCATGTGGCCAAAAAAGATATAAGTTGCAAAATTCTCCCTATAACACAAAGATACTCCTGTGGGAAGTATCACTGCTGGTTACAGATTTTTAGTTGAACCTGAGTTCATGTTTGGCAGCCCACAGTTGTATTACTTTATTATAATTAGTAGATAAGATGATAGAAGACAGATGAGTAACAAATAGGTAAGATGACAGTCTGCATATTTCTCACTCAGATGAAACACATTTGCAACTGTGAGCTAATTTGAAAGAGCGGATCTGTAGCCCAGTTGTTTTTGATTAACTAATGTTAAGATCATAAAGAAAAAATATCCAGTAAATGGAAGACTCTACAGACAAAATTAAAGTCTACACCATGCGTGATGGGCCGTCTAATGTAGCAGCAGGGTTTTGTCTACAGGGACCTGTAGCAGATCCACTTTAGCAGCAGCTGTAGAACACTGGAATTGTCATTGTGCTGGCTGCTTCCCTTCTACAGCACTGAACCCTTATATTTCTCTCTAAACACATAACTCCTAGAACTTAGTTTGTCTCCCCTTTTTCATGGTATCTGATAAAGTTGGATTGTAACATCATGCTTTGTCAGTAGTTGCCACTTCTAGCATGATATATCCTCAAAATTCCTTACATGTAAGCTTTGGATTAAATTATATCCAGCCCACTCTCAACTTTGGAAACCTAGCTGGGATGAAGTGAGAGAGTAGCATTGACATATATACACTACCAAATGTAAAATAAATAGCTAGTGGGAAGCAGCTGCATCACACAGGGAGATTAGCTCCGTGCTGTGTGACCACCTAGAGGGGTGGGATAGGGAGGGTGGGAGGGAGATGCAAGACGGAGGGGATATGGGGATACATGTATACATATAGCTGATTCACTTTGTTATACAGCAGAAACTAACAAAACATTGTAAAGCAATTATACTCCAATAAAGATGTTAAAAAAAAATCGTGTGTTGCGATCACTTAAAATGAGGAAGAGATATGTAACACAGTGTTACATACACAGTGTGTGCATACATACACAGTGTGTGTGAAGTGCAGAAGCACAACATGGGCTCCTAGATCTCACTTCAACATACTAGATCTCATTTAAACACATGTGAGTAGGGTCCCAATTATATACTATCCGGTGACCTAGAAAAAGCATTATCTGATGAATGAATGCTGAGGATGTTCTTAAGGTGTTATGGGAGGGAACACGTGCTAGAACAAGAAAGAGCATTTTCAACATGGCAGCTGAGGTGCTTTCTTTTCTGGGGAAAGCTGGGAAGAGACTAGCAGGATGGCGACTTCAGGAGTTAATACCTGTCCAGGTGATGAAGTAAACAGGTTTGGTTAATCTTGTTAGAGACAAACCCAAAGATCAGTCGTAGTTGTGAGATACTCCTAGTCAGGGTAGCTAGGCACAGGTGCAGTGTGGTGTTAGAGAGCATCTATATATTCACCCTAGGTGTTTTTGTTTTGCTTTTTTCAGTTTTCAAATGTATTTATTATAATTACTGTATACCGGGTTATAAGTTTGCTTGTATTAGCTATTTCATATTTATTATATTGGCTTACTAACTTTGAGTCAGATGAGACTTACAAGGGGCAGACGGATGTATTTTTCACATGATTATTCAGTCTTGTAGACTGCCTGATAGCAAAAGATCCTGCTAGCTACTCTTAATGACTTTTATTTTCTTAAAATATTAACATTTAAAAAGTTTTAATGTTAAAATGTTAATTTTAATGTTTTAGTTTTAGTGTTAAGGGTTGACTGAATGGCTGTAAGATTTCAGTCTTCAACAGATTTATCAGTCTTTGAGTTCTTTATTAATCTCACTTATAAGGTATATTTACTGCTGAAGAGCAGAGTGAAGTTTTTTTGTTTGTTCTCTACCATGATACAGTTTCACATCATGGTGGCCAGGTAGCTGAGTTGTAGTGACTTATTTAACCATTTTGTAAGAAAATGGCTAAATAAGTAATTTGTCTACAAATGTTTTAATGTTAAAAGTTTTAATGTTAAAATATAAAGTTAATTATATTGTAATGTAGCTTCTGTAAAGTTTGATTTCATGAACCAAAAGCAACCAATTTCTTTAACATGTATATGAGCTTTCTCCTATATGTTTTAAAATCATTTGGAGCTTTTTAATAGTGTGTGAAAGAAAATAGGATTTTTTAAAAAAGCACCCCAGCCCTTTACAGAAGTCTTGGTGATGTAATATCTTTGTAGAAGTATGATCTTCTAAAGTGCAACCGGTGTGCTTACCTGTTTAATCTCTTGTATTTTTTATAATTTTGATTTAAAGTTTAGTGAATACAGCTTATCCTTTTCAGAAGGCAAATTATCTCTTTATTTGGTGTTTAAATTACCCTTAAGTGATGTATGATTTGAAAATGTGATTTCTTAAAGTAGCACTGACATAGTTAATCATTGATTATCAAGTTTATATTTTGTATGTTTTCATAAGGTATTATATCAAGGACAGATGAAGTTAATTTGCCCTACCACGTGTTTCAGCTTGGTAGATGTGTGCATCCTTCCTTGGTTTAGTCTATTTTATAAAACTTTTGAAAAAAAGTGTCTTGGCATTGACTTCAGTTTATTAGTTTTTCTCTGTGCTGCTGGGAGAGATGATTTCTTTTAAATTCAGACTTTAATCAGTATGTAGTGTTTGTTTACTTTGTGTACTGGAGCTTAATGTATTACTAATGCTTTTTGTGTTTAACCTAGCTATCTCAGAGCGTTTGAAGTAACTGGAATGAAATACTTAACATTAAACTTGACCTCAAAATTAAAAAAGAAAATGCACCTGATTTTCACTTACACTTCTAGGACTTACTAGACACCTAAAGGGCTTTTTTTTTCCCTATAAAAGTGCCTTAGGCTGTAGGACAGATCAGTGCTCAAAGTTGTCATCAGGATTTTTTTCATATACAAAGTTTGTCACTCTCACCCATTTAGATTATACCAGTATGACCAAGGTCACAGACAGTACAGCTGAAAGTATGGACTTTAAAATCAGATAGACCTGGGTCCAAATCCCTACTTAGCTGTGTTAACTTGGGCAAATGATCTGTCTGAGACTGTTATATCATCAGCTATGTCATCAGGGTATTACTTCAAAAGGGTTTTCTGATGGACTAAATGAAATAATGTATCTAAAGGACTGGGCACAGTGCCTAGCTCCTAGTACAGGCTCAATAAGTGGTTATTAATCTGATTCTCATATAGAATGCCGAACATCAACAGGAATGATTAGCTATCCCCTGACTGAAGCTGATGCTCTGCGCTTTTACAGCTGAAATACAAATGCATCACTTTGATTTCAAGGAAGCGCAACTCAGAGTTTATGTCCTCCTGGTGGGACAGCAGTATTTCTCTTCATACATGGCAGGACAGCATTCCTCTCTGAAAAGCATCCGTGAAAAAGCACATAGTAAAAATTCTGTAACCCTCTTGCTTTTATAACAACTGTCTTTTCCCTCCATGTAACAGGCAGTTTTTCCAGTTTCATATTTTCTCTCAAGCAACTAAACACATGTTCAGATTAATTACAAGGGACTTTTAAGAGTATACCATTTCCTAGAGTGTTGGCATGGACAAGTGATTTTTTAAAAAGATGACTAAGGTTGGTTGTCTTCCGGCTATTGCACTTACGTCCATTTTTACTTTATCGTTTCAGAGCAATCCATGTCCATTCTGTTTTTTTTTTTTTTTTTTTTTGGCTGCGCTGGGTCTTCATTGCTGCGCACGGGCTTTCTCTAGTTGCGGCGAGCGGGGGCTACTCTTCATTGCAGTGTGCACGCTTCTCATTGTGGTGGCTTCTCTTGTTGTAGAGCCCGGGCTCTAGGCGCTTGGGCTTCAGTAGTTGTGGCACGTGGGCTCAGTAGTTGTGGCCCATGGGCTCTAGAGCGCAGGCTCAGTAGTTGTGGCGCACACGCTTAGTTGCCCTGCGGCATATGGGATCTTCCCACGGCATATGGGATTTTCCCGGACCAGGCATCTAACCCGTGTCCCCTGCCTTGGCAGGCGGATTCTTAACCTCTGGACCGCCAGGGAAGTCCCTCCATGTCCATTCTTATTTCAGTCAACAAGTTTATTGAACAGTTAACACACAGAGGTACTGTTGTAGGAGGATTCAGCAGCAAACAATAAACTCTGCCTCGTGGAGCTTTTATGTTCTAATGGGGGCATTCATAATAAACATGAAAAATAAAGCATATTACATAGTAGTTACAAGTACTAAGGAGAATAATAAAGCGAGAGAGGGATAGGAGGTCTTGGGGTTCGATTTTGGAGTGGCTAGAGAAGGCCTCACTGAGAAGGTGATATTTGAGTAAAGACAAAAAGAAGGTGAGAGAATAAGCTGTGCAGGTATCTAAGAAGAACATTCCAGGCAAAGAGAATAGCATGTACAAGGACCCTGAGGCAGGGTCATGCTTGGTGTGTCCCAGAAACAGCAAGGAACAAGTGGGACGGTAGCAGAATGAGGCAGGGGAAAGTGTCGGAGATGAAGATGGAAACTTGAGGTGGAGGACAGATCCCGTCTCCTAGGTCTGAGTAAGGACTGTATTTCTGAGTGAGTCATATGGGGATTCTTTGAAAGGTTTTGAGCAGAGGAATGGTATGGTCTAACTTGCACTTGAACTAGAGCACTCTGGCTGCTGAGTTTCGAATTTATTATAAAGGTGGAAGCAGGGAGATCAGATTGGCTATTGCATTTATCCAGGTGAGAGAGGATAGTGGCTTGAGCCAGGATGGTAGCAGTGGAGGTGGTGAGAAGTAGCTGAATTTGGTATCTGTTTTGTAAGTAGAGCTGGTAGGATTTGCTGTCGAGTTGGGTGTGGAACGTGTGAGAAAGAGAGGGGAGTGAAAGTGAACCTGGTCATCGAAGGCTTTTGGTCAAAGCAACTGGAACTACAGAAACGGGCAAGACTGGGTGTGCTAGGTTTGTGGGAGGACGATCAGTGGCTAGAGAGGGAGTGGTTTTTAAGATGAAAGAAAGAAAAGCCTGTTAGGATGCTGATGGGACCGATTCAGTAGAGCCGGAATAATTAATGAGGCAGGAGAGAGAGGGAAGAATCAGTAGAGTGGCGCCGCCAGGTCTTTCTGGTCTAGACAGGGGTGTCACACACAAGTGAAGGGGTCGGCCTTAGCTAGGAGCATCACTAGTCCGTCTCTAGTCACGGGAGAGAAGAGAGCACGTGGCCACAGATCCGAGCAGATGGGGAGACACACTGGTGGGAGTCTGTGGAAGTTCTCTTCAGACGGTTTTAGTTTTCTCAGCCAAATGGTAAGCGAGGTCAGCAGCTGAGGATGAGGATGGCAGAGGAGCCTCGGTGGTCTGAAGAGAGAGAACAAAGTGTAACCCCAGGAGAGAAAACTCCAGGAGAGCAAGCCTCTGGATGGCCTAGTGGATGCTAGGGCAGCATGGTTTCTGTGCAGCTTCAAGGGTCCCTTTGAGGGAGCAATCACAGATCTAAAGGGGGACGTTCAGCACAGCTGGGTTTTTCTCCAGCCAAATTCAGCTGCATGGGGACAGGTGCAGATTAGGTGGCGGACAGGATTTAACCAGGTTGTGGTTTAGCTGAGTGAGTACAATGAAGAGGGAGAGATGCAAGTGGGTCGAAAGTGTATTCCAGGAACTGATTATTAATGCTCATGAAATCGAAGCTGGATCAGACGAAGGATTCTCCCAACAGTGGCACGAAGTAGATAACACAAGCGGTATTCCTGTTTTACATGCAATGCCACTGGTACAGAGCTTTTAGGTGAGAGGTCATATATCTCATCCGAAGTCACACATAAGAGCAGACGCTGAGGTTAGAAGCCAGACCTCCTAACTTTGTTTAGTCCATTTACCACCCAGGATATCAGACTTTCTCTTCTTTAGAGAACAATTCATTTTCCCCTAACATAATAGCAGGGTGCTTAGTCTTGAGTTGCCAAATCATCATACACGTGTCTCTTATAGTGGCGTTCTAGTAACGTTGACTCTGAAATAATTAAATTTTCCCATTGACTTAGATCATAAAAGGGGAACAGCACTTTCCACAGAAAGCTCGAAAGCGTCTGCTACTCTACTTGCTGTTTTCTGATACATCCTGCAGTTCTGCCCCCATCCATTCCCCAGTCCATGAGGACTGTCCTCATTTCCCAATCTTTGTCCTCTCCTTTTGAAAACGTATCCATCCTTCATACCGACTCCAAATACTGTGCTATTTTGTGAAAACTTTCTGGTTGGTTCTCCTTCCTCCCTCTTTTTGTCCCCGCAAAACTGGATGTAATCTCATCCCTCTTTTGAATACCTTTAGCGTTTGTTCTTGTTTCTCTGATGGGATCTATCATATTCTACTGTATATATTTGTGAACTCATCTCCCTGCACCCTACCATACATATGGACACATGTGTACATGCACACGTGCATGTAAAGGATTGAGAAGATGTTTTACTCATCTTTGTGTTGTGTTCAAAACTTACACATAGTAGGTGTTCAGATCTTTTTTTTTTTTTTAACGAATGTATCAATAGGCTAGATGTAACACTGGGGACAGGCCTTGGTTACAGTTTGTACTGTCACAACATTTGCTTCTCTTTGAGATGAAAGATCAGACAATATCAGTGGCTCACACATTCAGCTAAAATGGAGGTTCCAGTGTGCCCCCACCAAAGCAACTCTGCCTTTTGCTTTTATCTGTACTTGTGTTTTCACGTCCACATAAGATTTTATTCAAATGAATGAGCCACGCCTCGCCCCCTGCCCCCAGTACCACCAGAAAGAATTAGAAAACTTCTGGACTAAGTGACCTCTCTGATCTCTCTTTACCTGAATGTTCTTTGAGCCTTGTATACTCTGTGTGTGTGTGTGTGTGTGTGTGTGTGTGTGTGTGTGTGTGTGTGTTTATGTGTATGTGTCTCTGTACTACGAGGATTAAGTAGATGTTTCCCTACCTCCAAGACTTCAGGCAAATCTGTTTAAAAGATTAAGTGTATGTAACAACATGAATGACTGAACACATACAGTACAGTTTAAATCTAGCTAGATTGTAAGCCCTTCAAAAGCTGTCTTCTACTTCTTCCGCCCCAAGGGTGAGCCTGAGGTGGTACCTCTGGTATTGTCCCTGATAATTTACATATTGAAATAAGTATTTATTTTGAATTGATTTCCGTTCAGTACTTCTTTATATTACCAGTAAAGAATTATTTTAAAAAATTGTGTGTGTGGGTAGACTATCATCTGAGACTATCATCTGTGACTATCCTTTAAGGTTTATAAAGGAGTATTATAAAGTATTTGTTATGACAGAGAGGTGTTGGGTTTGATAGGGTTGAGAACTCCTGGTCTGTGCTCTGTACTTGGGTGCTTAGATGTTTAAAAATGATGGTATAATCAAGGATCAGAATGAGCGGTAGACATTTCAAGTGATGTGGGAAATTAGAGAAAGGAAGGATTATCAAGGATTTGGGTAGTCATGGAATGTCTGATGGAGGAGAGGATGGTTAGAGGGAATCTTGCATATTGAGGATCAGGCACTATGATAGGCACTTGATGTACCTTGTCTTGAAAAAATGAATGACCAGACTTGTCAAAGAGACTGAGAAAGCAATTTCTAGGTATAGTAAATCATAAAATTAAAGTTGGAAGGCCCCAGGAAATCATCTAGGCCAGAAACTTTTAGTGTAAGGGTGATGTCACCCTTTGGTGTTCATGGATGGATTCCAGGGAACTCAGGAATCCCCTGAGTTTGTGTATACCATTTTGCATATCTTTCTGAGGGGAACTGGGCTCATAGTTCTCACTGGATGCTGAAAGGGGCCCGTCACCTCTAGGAAGTTAAGGGCTACTGATCTAGTCAGATCCTAAGCTCAGACAGATTGTTTTGCCCAGGATTACGCAGCCAGTCAGTGACAGAGATGGGGTCTGAAACCCAGGTCTTTTCACCTGTAGTTTCTTGCTCATTTCACCACACTCAGCTGAAGGACATGAACAAAAGCAGAGGCAGGATTAAGGGTTAAGCTAACCATTTTATAATAGTTGGTATAAAAACGCACAACTCTCTTGGGGTCAGTAGTCCATTTCCACAAGAGTTGCAGAAGGACGCACCTCAATTTGTCTCCTCAAAGTGAACTAATATTTTAATTTTTGTAGTTGAAATATACTGCCACTCTCCAAAATAGCTTTCTCAGCTGAAGGCAAGCTCCTGCACAGACATTATTCTCCCTGAGGCTGTTTCTGCAGTTCCTTTCCATTTGGCACTGTTTTTTCTGACCTGCAGTGGCCTCCAGTTTCCTGTCAAATCAAATCAAAACTACTTTGCCTGATTTGTCAGACCCTGTACTACTGTGGCCTGTTTAGCCAGCGAGTACTCTGTGCCCCACTCAGGTGAGTGTCCTTTTTTTTGGCAGTCGCTCCTCTCCCAAAGTCCTTTCATTTCTACCTCTTTATCTTTTATCATGTGGTTCCCCAGCCCAGAATGACCTCCATTCTTCCTCCTTTGTTTCCAGATCCCTGACATAAGGTCCAGCTTAAGTCTAATCTCCACAAAGCCTCCCCTAGTAACTGTGGACCATTTTGCACTTGCTCTGAACTGCTGTCGCATTTATTGCTTGCAGTGCACACCATAGCACTTAGGTATTTCCACAGGCTTTTCATTGGAAAGGGTCCAGTGGTCACTTTGGGAGTGGGGTTCCAGGAAGTCCAGGGTGGGACTCTGGGCACCCCCAATCCCTGCTTCAGCCAGAGCAATTCCACTTTAGTGTCTATATATGGGAAGTCTGCATGAGTGTTTATTTGAAGAAATGGTTTTGCTGCCACCTTCTCCTGCAAACGAAGTTTGAAAACACTGGATCTATCTTGTGTGCCGATGGCCTCACAAGTGTTAACTCGTAATGAGCAAGGGCCAGGACTTACACTACTTTGGACTTAATCCTACCACTCCCAGGCAACTAGTGCAATTTTGAGCACAAAAGTGGACAAATAGGAAATGATTTTATGACTGTATTGCTCCAGTTTGGGGGATAGGAGGTAGTGAATAGCATTACCAAGAAATTATTTTAAAGAAGAACTCAGAATAATATTTCTGGTTTGATCTTTGAGAAATAAACCGAAATTGGTAGAATTTTTCTCTCTTTTGGAAACAAAACCAAATTCTATTTAAAGCTGTCCAGTTTACATCTACATATTTAAGAGAAACCTCAATATTGGCATTCACTACTCTCCCAAAGTTTAGCCAAACTTAAATACCACATGCCTGCACTCATATAGGCACTATAAGTGTTACACGACTGACTTACAGAGTGATGTGTAGTATACCTAAAAACCTATAAAAATTAAATTTAAAATTTATGGCCATAATGATTAAAACAACTGGAAAATGCCAGTCTTTCAGACCAGTTATTTCCGCTTTCTTGTATCAAATCAATTATAGAAACTAATAAAGACCTGAGTATTTAAATCAATGGTCTATCAACTTGCTAATACTCTTTTGTTTTGTTTTTGTTTTGTTTTGTTTTCCCTGCTCTCTGCCTGGTTCATTGTCTTCACCTACAGGTGTACTTTATTGTCGGCTTCCAAAGATTACTAACTCTTATCTGTATCATTAAAATTGAACTGCCTTGACTCTTCTGCTACTCTTACTACTGCTTCCATTATTGCCTTCTTCAGCAAAGTCAGGCTTTCTGAAGCCAAAGAATAACAAGAAATAAGCACCATTTTAGAAGGCTTGCCACTATGAAACTTAAGCAAAATGTGCTCACCATTATTTTGCTGCCTATCCACTTGTTAATAACAATATACAGTGCCCTTGTATTTATTCCGTGGTATTTTCTTACCAATGCCAAGAAGAAAAACGCTATGGCAAAGAGAATAAAAGCTAAGCCCACCTCAGACAAACCTGGAAGTCCGTATCGCTCTGTCACGCACTTCGACTCACTAGCTGTCATAGACATCCCTGGAGCAGACACCCTGGATAAATTATTCGATCATGCCGTATCCAAGTTTGGCAAGAAGGACAGCCTGGGGACCAGGGAAATCCTAAGTGAAGAAAATGAAATGCAGCCAAATGGAAAGGTTTTTAAGAAGGTAAAGCATTTTTGTGCTTCCTATTGTTTTTAAAGGGGAAGGTACACTTTATTATAAATCAAGTGCATTTAAAACATGCTGGCATTCCATTATAGTGCCCGTAACTAATTGTCAGAAGGTGCTCACAGCATCTGTGTAATTCACTTAAAGGTATTTTTAGAGTTCTACACTTTAAATAGTATGTTAATTGCTTGTTTGAGTACATATGCTAATATTACAGAATGTCTCACTTTAACAGTTAATTCTTGGGAATTATAAATGGATGAACTATCTCGAAGTGAACCGCAGAGTGAATAACTTTGGTAGTGGACTCGCTGCATTGGGACTGAAACCAAAGAGCACTATTGCCATTTTCTGTGAGACCAGGGCTGAATGGATGATTGCAGCGCAGACCTGCTTTAAGTACAACTTTCCTCGTAAGTGCCTGGTGTTTTTGGAGGGGGAGAGAGTGGGCTTTGCTCACGTGTGAAATTGTCCTGAGATCCTCTTGTTTTCCAAGCAAGTGTTCAGCCAGAACCTGTTGGCCTTGAGAAACTGAATTGACTGATGATTTTTGCCCAGTTTGTGGCACTTCCAGTATTTCTGGGTTTCTTTAGGTTTGAAAAGTTAGAATCCCGAAAATTTGTAAGAAACTACCAGGAAGTTTGAGGCAAGGTTGAAGCCTCATTTGATTTCATAGCAGAGACTATGAAATCAAATGAGATTATAAAATGTCTTTGCATCTGTGAGCATATCTGTCATTAAAAGTTGACTTAAATAATATATCTAAGAAATGTTTATCATTTAACTTTTGTGTTCATTTTTTATTATGTAGTTGTGACTTTATATGCCACACTTGGCAGAGAAGCTGTAGTTCACGGGTTAAATGAATCTGAGGCTACCTATCTGATTACTAGTGTTGAACTTCTGGAGAGTAAACTTAAGGTAAGTGTGAAATTTTCTTTTAATTCATGGTAGTGTTTGACAGCATAGGAGAATATTCAGGAATTGAGTTTATTGCATACCCATATTTAAGAACTGGATTTTCTTTCTGCTCAACAGACTGCATTGTTAGATATTAACTGTGTTAAACATATCATTTATGTGGATAATAAGACGATCAATAAGGCAGAATACCCTGAAGGATTTGAGATTCACAGCATGCAATCAGTAGAAGAGTTGGGATCCAAGCCGGAAAACTGTAAGTAAAGCACCTAAAACAAATGTATTAATCTCTTCAAGGCTTCTTATTCCAGTAGGTTAGGAAAAGCAGTAATGCAAGTGAAAGCTGTAAAGTTCTCTGATTTAAAAAAAGTTTTGTATAATTCAATAAAAAAACTTTAAAAATGTTTAAAAACTATCAAGACCATATATGATTAAGATTTTTCTCGCCCTTTCTCCTCAAAAAGGTAACCACTATTTGAAATATTACTAAATGGTTGAGGCTTATGGCAGTTGCTGCCAGACTTGTCTTTTTTCAAAGAAACCTACTATAACCTTCCAATCTGGACTCACATAAGGCAAAGATCTTAGGCCTTCCATTCAGAAAACTTTTTTTTTTTTTTTAATGCTTAATGCTACTGATTTTCATCATGTCTCAGAGGATGCAGAGCTGTTTGCCAAAACCATACTTGGCTTATTCTACCACTGATATAGTAGTTGGTATTTCACTGGAAACAAGTTAAGTGTGTCTTATATCAAAATAGTTGGTCATCAGGACAGAGGGCTGAGCAAATGAAATACTCCATTGAAATATTTTTCTTTCTCATGTTTAATGCGAAGATCACAATACTCTACTAGATGAGTAATCCGAGTCTTTTATCATAGGCATAAGTATGCCTGCCCTTTGCTCTGGGGAAAGATATTATCTTTATTGTACTGGACAGTGAACATGCCTGCTCTTTGCTCTGGAGAGAGACACTTTCTCTGTCTTCCAAGGCTGTTCACTGTGCAGTCATCCTTGCAAAGACAGTCTGGAACAGGCAGTGCCTCTGCTCGCAAGATGTACAGAAACTCAAGAGACCCATGGAGAATTATCTCTCAACACCAGGTTGACCCTGCAAGATCGCGGTAAACTTGACTGGGAAGTCCTGATTGGTAGGGATTTGTTGGCACAAAACTGCGGGGGGGGGTATTGGTCCTCATAATTTTGTGTGAGCCAGAGCATGATAGACCACAGGTCCCACCTAGTCCACTCATCTCTACAGTTAATAAGACACATATGTTTGTCGTGATACTTTACCTGAGTAGACAGTTGTTATGATGATGACAAGAAGTGAAGTGTCACATTGTGTGCTTAGCCTGAGAAGACCTTAACATATCTACTGCCGCCGCTTCCATTAGTCATCAGGAGAAGGATGCAGTCCCTATTTGCTTGATTTATAAACTATGACAGTAGATACCTTTAAGGAGCACTAACATTACCCCATCTAAGTATAGCTTTATCTTTGGTTATCTCAGTACAAAATCATAGTTTAAAATGGTTATTTTAACTTGTATATATAAATGTGATTCATTTTATAAACTGATTTGTAAAAAAGTTTATTTTGTAGAGCAGTTTTAGGTTCACAGCAAAACTGAGGGGAAGGTACACACGTGCACAGCGTCCCCCATTATCAGCATCCCAGAGTAGTATGTCTGTTACAGTTGATGACCTTACATTGACATCATTATCACCCCAAATCCATAGTTTATATTAGGGATCCCTCTGGGTGTTACACATCCTACGGGTTTGGACAAATGTATACTGACATGTATTATCATTATAGTATCATACAGAGTATAAACTCATTTTTTAGCATCCAACAACCTTATTAAACTTTTACTTATTTAATTGCGATCATATACCTGGGGATTCTTCATTATTTTGGTGTATTCTAGAAAGGAAAGGAGATTACTAGGTTAGCACAATACACTGTCTTGAAAGTGGAAGCCCCAGTGTGCTGTTTAAAACTTAGCATGTTAGAATCTTAGAGTTGATGTCGCCTTAAAGATCAAATCAAAAACAGCAACAACAGCAACAACAAAGGAACACAAGGCAACTTAGGGAAGTGATGGACACGCCTGTTGCCCTGATTGTGGTGATTGTATCACAGATGTTTGTATATGGTCAGTCATCAAATTATACACATTAATATATTCAGTTCTTTATATTATCAATTGTACCTCAATAAAGCTATTAAAAAACTATATGAACAGTTTAGATGTGCATTATCTCTTGTGAGCAGCACTGTTGTCCATCCAACCTAGGTTAGATAGATTAAGAGCTGGAAGCAAATTCATGTCACGTTAAAATTTAAAATATTGACATATATACAGTGTTTGTTTAGAGTGTGCATGTAGGCAGTTAATAAATGGGGAATTGAAATTTCACTCAACTTTTTGTTTAGTTAGTATCGTGGAATGACAAAAAAAGTTATGTCTTGTAATAGCAGTTCTCTTTATTAATAGGCTGAAAGATACTTTCAAGGAACATTTACAGTTTCTCTAATTCTTTTTCCCTGTGTATGACTTTTCTAATTATATTTATTGAAATGTAATTTGTTGCCTGTTTCATCTAAAAATTTTAAGCTTCTATGTTATGTCTTTTTAACTGCGTTGTTCCAGTGATTCATTTTTTATTGTATTTTACAAATGCACCCATCCATAAATTATTAGGGAAAAAAAGGGTCCTCACAGCAGATGGCTTGAGAAGCACAACTCTAGCAGACAGGTTAACAGGCTCCAGCCTGCATCTGTTTCTCTAAATGAAGTTGGATTGGAACACAGTCACATCCATTTGTTTAACAGCTGCCTATGGTTCCTTTCACTCTACAGCAACAAAGTTGGGTAGTTTGGGCACAGACCATATGACCCTCCAAGCCTAAAATATTTACTGTCTGGTCCTTTGCAAAGAAAGCCTGCAGATCCCTGCTCAAGATGGCTGACGGTAATCTGTTGGGAAGACCTCTCTATTTCCCTCCCGCAATCATTCAATAAGCAGAGATGGCACTGGGGCTCAGGACCCTTAAGATGGTTAAACGTTCCTACCTGCAGACAGAGGGCAAGAAGAAACAAAGTTTAGAAACTGTTTAGATATTACCTTTGGTAGGAAATGAAGGGCTTGGAAACCCCTTTAAACTGTCTCTTTTTCTTAGTTTCCGAAAATTCCTGTCTGATTTTGATTAAAAAGAATCAAAGTATGGTATGCCCTGATAGGGGAAAAAGCACTAATTCTGGGAGATGCAAAAGAATCCCCAATCCAGACACATACCAAGTATTCTAACTACAGGAGTGAATGAGCGTGTGTGTGTGTGTGTGTGTGTGTGTGTGTGTGCGCGCGTGTGTGTGTGTGTAGCAGAGAGAAAGGATCTCCTGCTATAATTTTAATCTCACTGCACTTTCAATACTTTTAAACAGTGATTTCCTGTATAGATTTCAAGAAGCAACAATCAAAACAGTAGACATTATTGTTTGGGTTTGATATCCTTTGGAGTTTACTTGCTACTTGGAATCTAATAAAAATATGTTAAATGTATAATGGGTCTCTAATTCAATATCCATGGTTCGATTATTTTAAAATAAAATTATTTTTCTAAAAACTTGAAAAAACTCAAGTCCAGTGGTTTTCAATCAGGAGTCTGTATGAGTGTCACCTGTGGAGCCTTTGATCCATTTCAGACATATAGAATCAGAATTTTCAGAACTAGGGTCCAGAGATAGTATTTTATTTAAGTTCCACAGGTGATTCTCATGCCCACCAGTGGTTAAGAACCATAATCTCGTCCAACTGTCTCATTTTAGAGATGAGAAAATGGAGTCTTGAGGAGCTCACACAAAATACTCTATCTTCCTGATTGTCCGAATCTTAATCTATCTTTCCACAACAAGGCCCTGTAAACAGCACTGTGGAGAGGCATGAACAGACAGGGATTAGGCTGAACAGACAGGGATTAGGCTAATCATCCAGAAGACGGGCCAGATTGAGTTTGAAATTCTCATTGCAGGTAACCAGAATTTGATAACCATTTTCGTGGTGATTAACAGTAGAGAGTATTTGTTTTAAATAGTTTACCATTACGCCAAAATCTAAAAGTCTTATCTTTGCTTAGCAATTTGACTTGTAAACTAGAGAAAATTTGGTGCTTTGTCATTTATTTAGCAAGCGTTCCTCCAAATAGACCAACTCCTTCGGACTTGGCTATCGTCATGTATACCAGTGGTTCTACTGGCCGACCTAAGGGAGTGATGATGCATCATAGCAATTTGATAGCTGGAATGACAGGCCAGTGTGAGAGAATTCCTGGACTGGGGTAAGAGAGAATTATTCAACTTTCTTGTTAGAAATCAGAGCTCATGTTTGGCATTCTCTAGTCTCTATTAAAACGATAAGGTCATTGATGTTTCTAATTTACAGTGTCTTTGTAAGAATGGCTAAAATGTTTCTCTTACTTTGTTTTAGACCAAAGGACACATATATTGGCTACCTGCCTTTGGCTCATGTACTAGAACTGACAGCAGAGATATCTTGTTTTACCTATGGTTGTAGGATTGGATATTCTTCTCCGCTTACTCTCTCTGACCAGGTGACAAGCTTTTCAGTGTATTGGCATGATCGTATTAAGTTACAGTGTTTGGCTGAGGATAGATTACTAAAACATGAGATATTTTAATTCAGCTAAAACTTTCTCCGTGGCTTCAAAAGTGTGCAGCTGTAGTAAATAACCTTGAGGATTTGATAGCGTTGCTTTATTTTACATATTTTAAAATCATTTTGAGACAAATAATGACTTCCATTGTCTTCAGTATTCTATCAACCAAAATGTTATCAAATTAGTATTTCTGTATGATGTTAGTTGATGTTCATAGTGGTGACTTTGAGATGTGGCTATGCCTTTTGGCTAATCAAAGAAAGTTAAAATTATCTTCAGGCTTGTTTCAGTGCTTTATCTGCCTTAGTTGAAGTTTTTTGCTTTTTGTTTTTGTTTTTGTTTGAAAATGGATGGTCTGTGCTATGTGTGATATGTTAGTAATAAAAATGCTCAGTTTACCAAAATATCCCATTTTCTTTTATCCTGGATCAGAGTTTCTCCTCTAAGAAAGGCTGAAATGTGCTAGAAGAAATAATCTACATCATAAAGCACTTATGCACTCATACCTCAGACTTGTAGGTTACGTTAGTTGGAACAGATAACTCACAGAGCAGTAGAGATCAAATTACATGTGTAGGGCTTCCCTGGTGGCGCAGCGGTTGAGAGTCCGCCTGCTGATGCAGGGGACACGGGTTCGTGCCCCGGTCCGGGAAGATCCCACATGCCGCGGAGCAGCTGGGCCTGTGAGCCATGGCCACTGAGCTAGCGCGTCCGGAGCCTGTGGTCTGCAACAGGAGAGGCCACAACAGTGAGAGGCCCGCATACCGCAAAAAAAAAAAAAATTCCATGTGTAAATGTCTGTCTTTGCCCTAAATGTAGGGCCACACACTATCAAACTGTTAGAGGAAAACATAGGCAGAACACTCTATGACATAAATCACAGCAAGATCCTTTTTGACCCATCTCCTAGAGAAATGGAAATAAAAACAAAAATAAACAAATGGGACCTAATGAAACTTCAAAGCTTTTGCACAGCAAAGGAAACCACAAACAAGACCAAAAGACAACCCTCAGAATGGGAGAAAATATTTGCAGATGAAGCAACTGACAAAGGATTAATCTCCAAAATTTACAAGCAGCTCATGCAGCTCAATATCAAAAAAACAAACAACCCAATCCAAAAATGGGCAGAAGACCTAAATAGACATTTCTCCAAAGAAGATATACAGATTGCTAACAAACACGTGAAAGAATGCTCAACATCATTAATCATTAGAGAAATGCAAATCAAAACTACAATGAGATATCTTCTCACACCGGTCAGAATGGCCATCATCAAAAAATCTACAAACAACAAATGCTGGAGAGGGTGTGGAGAAAAGAGAACCCTCTTACACTGTTGGTGGGAATGCGAATTGATACAGCCACTATGGAGAACAGTGTGGAGTGTCCTTAAAAAACTAAAACTAGAAGAACTACCATACGACCCAGCAATACTACTACTGGGCATATACCCTGAGAAAACCATAGTTCAACAAGAGCCATGTACCACAATATTCATTGCAGCTCTATTTACAATAGCCAGGACATGGAAGCAACCTAAGTGTCCATCGACAGATGACTGGATAAAGAAGATGTGGCACATACATACAATGGAATATTACTCAGCCATAAAAAGAAACGAAATTGAGTTATTTGTAGTGAGGTGGATGGACCTAGAGTCCGTCATACAGTGATGTCAGAAGGAGAAAGACAAATACCGTATGCTAACACATATACATGGAATCTAAATTTTAAAAAGATGGCCACGAAGAACATAGGGGCAAGGTGGGAATAAAGACGCAGACCTACTAGAGGATGGACTTCAGGATACGGGGAGGGGGAGGGTAAGTTGGGACAAAGTGAGAGAGTGGCATGGACACGTATACACTACCCAATGTAAAATAGCTAGCTAGTGGGAAGGAGCCGCAGAGCACAGGGAGATCAGCTCGGTGCTTTGTGACCACCTAGAGGGGTGGGATCGGGAGGGTGGGAGGGAGGGAGACACAAGAGGGAGGAGACATGGGGATATATGTATAGGTATAGCTGGTTCACTTTGTTATAAAGCAGAAACTAACACACCATTGTAAAGCAATTATACTCCAATAAAGATGTTTAAAAAAATGTCTGTCTTTGCTCTTGTTAATGCTTGAATTATAACCTTTTCTGCTGAAAGTTTCTTTCCTTGATCCTATTTACTTTTTCTTTACTCTAGTCCAGCAAAATTAAAAAGGGGAGCAAAGGAGACTGTACTGTACTGAAGCCTTCGCTCATGGCAGCTGTCCCGGTGAGTACAGTATGTATATGTTATTCACTGCCTGCACTTGGACTTGTAAAAAAGTAACACTCTTAGGTATTTTTCTACATTTTAAAGTAATTTTACTTTGGGGAAATTATGGCCAAACGTGTCCCTTAAAATCTTAGCTAAGCGCTGGGAAAAGATGAAATGGCAAACTTCTGAAGTGTATGCCTGTTAGGGTTTGCCATTTCTTGAAAATTAAGTGATGAAACTGACCTAGCTCAAATTACCTAGTCTGAGAATTGGTCATAACATTTTAAAGGTAGAATACACTCTAAAGATCATTTTGTTTAATGACTTCATTCAAAAGTGAGGCAACCTAGGCTATCCTAGAGAACTGGGGCAGTGTACCTAAGGTTGCACAGCTGATTCATGGCAGAGCCGATTCTAGAGTCCAAGCCTCCTGACCCTTATGGTGGCTAAGAAAGAGTAAGGAAACTGTCATTTCAGAGAACTCCCAGAGAAAAAAGTTGAATTCTAGATATTCAAAATCCTTATGTGAAATATTGCCTTTAAAAAAAATAAGATGTTACATTTTATAGCCTTATAATGATAAATTATGAGATACTTAACACAGTGTTTCTAACTTGTATAATCAAATATATTCTAGCGCTTTAGGCTTCCGAAACACCAGTGGGAGTATCACCACTGCTTGTATCATGATCAGACTTTACATCTTATCCCAGTATCTTTCAAAGAATTGTTTTTGCACACGGAAAGCCTGCGATTACACAATGAAGTGTTCAGTTTTTTCTAAGAATTGAAGATGGAAGATAATTTTTTTTTTAGCTTCTAGTTACAAAATTAGCAAATAACCAAAGAATTAGAACAGATCAGTGTAGCCTTTGCTTTTTTATTTACAGGTGCTGTAGAATTCAGCAAGTTTACAAACTAAAAGGAGAGGCTTCTGATTAAAAGCATAATACAATGGTAATAATAGGTACCATAGTACTTAAGTATGTTCTAGACACTGTGCTAAAGGGCTTTAGATGGATCATCTCACTTAATCCCCCCTAAGACTCTGCTAGGTGGGTCCTGTTATCCCCATTTTATAAAGAAAAAAAAACTTGTCAAAGGTCACAGAGCGCATAGGTGGTCATTAAAGCTTGAACTCTTAGCAGTCTGATCGCAGAGACTTCTTAACCACTATGGCTGTCTATTTAGGATTGTGTTTGTTGTTTTGTTTTGGGAAACAATATGTTGGATTTATTACCCAGGAGTTCCTAGGAAACAGTATCAGAGAACGTAATTAGGGAGCGGGAAGGGCCGAGGAGTCTAGGAAGTAATGTCTGAATTTAGGCCTGAAAGATAAACAGGAGTTAGCTGATATGCTATGTATCCTTTAATTACCCACTGTTCATTTTTCTTTACTTTGTGTCTTGGGAGGCTAAGTTCTGTGGATGAATTGTTGGCGCTCATGAAAGTTCAGAGGGCAGGGAGAGAGGTCTGCATACTTACTGCCTTTGCCTCTCCCTGCTGGGCTGCAATTTTTGGCACTTGTTGCCAGGTGCTCATTGGACAGTCTCTTTCCTGTTGGCTCTAACCAGGTCTTTCCCATGGTTACCATCCTCTACCAGGGTCCAGTAATACTTCTCTCCTCTTATTTCTTCAGACCTAGGGATAGTAAATGGCCTCCTATGTTGCTAGTCCATTGATGCTTCACCAAACCTTATTGGCTCCCTTAGCTCCTCCCACTCGTCTGTAAATAGGCCTTTAAAAAGTCTTATTATTGACAGTTGTTTTCGATAGATTCTATCTTCTGAGTTTGTTTCTTTCCTGAGTCAGAATAAAAGATCCATTTAGTATTGTAATGGTCACATATTCACAGTGTGAGAATTCAGACTAAATCGCTGCTGATAAGCAGTGACTCTACCGAACGTCATGTAATGTTAGGTTGAGGTAAAGGGTGACTGAATATGCTAACAATAAGCCCTGCCAACTTGTTGCAACTGTGTTGTGTTCCTTACTCATTAAGCCCTATCTGTGCCTGTGATTGGTATATAGTGTTGGAATGAGTGCTGGAAGTGGTTCTCACACATCTGTCTCACTCCCATATGCTCTCTTTCACCCAACATACTTTCTTTAAAACAATGACATAACACATGATTTATTGGTAGGGTACACATGGTATAATTTATCTATTTCCTTTGGGGCTGATTTTTTAAATTGAAGTATAGTTGATGTATAACATTATATTAGTTTCAGGTGTACTACATGATTTGACATTTGCATACCATACACGTTTTTTAACATCTTTATTGGAGTATAATTGCTTCACAATGTTGTCTTAGTTTCTCCTGTATAACAAAGTGAATCAGCTTTACATATACATATATCTCCATATCCCCTCCCTCTTGCATCTCCCTCCCACGCTCCGTATCCCACCCCTCTAGGTGGTCACAAAGCACCGAGCTGATCTCCCTGTACTGTGCGGCTGCTTCCCACGAGCTAGCTATCTTACGTCTGGTAGTGTATATATGTCCATGCCACTCTCTCACTTTGTCCCAGCCTACCCTTCTCCCTCCCCGTGTCCTCAAGTCCGTTCTCTATATCTGAGTCCTTATTCCTGTCCTGCCCCTAGGTTCATCGCAGCCATTTTTTTTTTGATTCTCTATATATGTGTTAGCATACGGTATTTGTTTTTCTATTTCTGACTTGCTTCACTCTGTATGACAGACTCTAGGTCCATCCACCTCGCTACAAATAACTCAATTTCGTTTCTTTTTATGGCTGAGTAATGTTCCATTGTATATATGTACCAAATCTTCTTTATCCATTCATCTGTCGATGGACACTTAGGTTGCTTCTGTCCTGGTTACTGTAAATAGAGCTGCAATGAACACTGTGGTACGTGGCTCTTGTTGAACTATGGTTTTCTCAGGGTATATGCCCAATAGTGGGATTGCTGGGTCGTATGGTAGTTCTTCTAGTTTTAAGTTTTTTAAGGACACTCCACACTGTTCGCCATAGTGGCTGTATCAGTTTACATTCCCACCAACAGTGCAAGAGGGTTCTCTTTTCTCCACACCCTCTCCAGCATTTGTTGTTTGTAGATTTTTTGATGATGGCCATTCTGACCGGTGTGAGAAGATATCTCATTGTAGTTTTGATTTGCATTTCTCTAATGGTTAGTGATGTTGAGCATCCTTTCATGTGTTTGTTGGCAATCTGTATATCTTCTCTGGAGAAATATCTATTTAGGTCTCTGCCCATTTTTGGATTGGGTGGTTTGATTTTTTGATATTGATCTGCATGAGCTGCTTATATATTTTACAGATTAATCCTTTGTCAGTTGCTTCATCTGCAAATATTTTCTCCCATTCTGAGGGTGGTCTTTTGGTCTTGTTTGCGGTTTCCTTTGCTGTGCAAAAGCTTTGAAGTTTCATTAGGTCCCATTTGTTTATTTTTGTTTTTATTTCCATTTCTCTAGGAGGTGGGTCAAAAAGGATCTTGCTGTGATTTATGCCATAGAGTGTTCTGCCTATGTTTTCCTCTAAGAGTTTTATAGCATCTGGCCTTACATTTAGGTCTTGAATCCATTTTGAGTTTATTTTTGTATATGGTGTTAGGGAGTGTTCTAATTTCATTCTTTTACGTGTAACTGTCCAGTTTTCCCAGCACCACTTATTGAAGAGGCTGCCTTTTCTCCACTGTATAGTCTTACCTCCTTTATCAAAAATAAGGTGACCACACGTGCGTGGGTTTATCTGTGGGCTTTATATCTATTCCATTGATCTATATTTCTATTTTTGTGCCAGTACCATACTGTCTTGATTACTGTAGCCTTGTAGTATAGCCTGAAGTCTGGAAGCCTGATTCCTCCAGCTCTGGTTTTCTTTCTCAAGATTGCTTTGGGTATTCAGGGTCTTTTGTGTTTCCATACAAATTGTGAAATTTTTTGTTCTAGTTCTGTGAAAGATGCCAGTGGTAGTTTGATAGGGATTGCATTCAATCTGTAGATTGCTTTGGGTAGTAGAGTCATTTTCACAATGTTGATTCTTCCAATCCAAGAACATGGTATATCTCTCCACCTGTTTGTATCATCTTTAATTTCTTTCATCAGTGTCTTATAGTTTTCTGCATACAGGTCTTTTGTCTCCTTAGGGAGGTTTATTCCTAGGTATTTTATTCTTTTTGTTGCAGTGGTAAATGGGAGTGTCTCCGTAATTTTTCTTTCAGATTTTTCATCCTTCGTGTATAGGAATGCAAGAGATTTCTGTACATTAATTTTGTGTCCTGCTACTTTACCAAATTCGTTGATTAGCTCTAGTAGTTTTCTGCTAGCATCTTTAGGATTCTCTATGTATAGTGTCATGTCATCTGCAAAGAGTGACAGCTTTACTTCTTTTCCGATTTGGATTCCTTTTATTTCCTTTTCTTCTCTGATTGCTGTGGCTAAAACTTCCAGAACTATGTTGAATAAGAGTGGTGAGAGTGGGCAACCTTGTCTTGTTCCTGACCTTAGAGGAAATGGTTTCAGGTTTTCCCCATTGAGAAGGATGTTGGCTGTGGGTTTGTGATATATGGCCTTTATTATGTTGAGGTAGGTTCCCTCTATGCCTACTTTCTGGAGGGTTTTTATCATAAATGGGTGTTGAATTTTGTCAAAAGCTTTCTCTGCATCTGTTGAGTTGATCATATGGTTTTTCTCCTTCAATTTGTTAATATGGTGTATCACATTGATTGATTTGTGTATATTGAAGAATCCTCGCATTCCTGGGATAAATCCCACTTGATCATGGTGTATGATCCTTTTAACGTGCTGTTGGATTCTGTTTGTTAGTATTTTGTTGAGGAGTTTTGCATCTATGTTCATCAGTGATATTGGCCTGTAGGTTTCTTTCTTTGTCTGGTTTCCATACACTTTTTAAAGCAGGATAGTTATAGGATGTTGAAGTCCTTTTAGGGAACTTCTGGGATTTCTCAGTCACAGATATAAACAAAGATTTCAGTTATCCAACAGTGATACCTTTTGTGGAAATGTAGAAAACAACATTGTACCATGCACCTCCCCCCCGCAGCTTTATTGACATAAAATTGACACGTAGCATCGTGTCAGTTTAAGGTGTACAGTGTGATGATCTGATATCCATATGTATTGTGGAATGATTACCACAGTAATGTTAATCAGCACATTTATCACCTCACATAGTTACTGTTTGCGTGTTTATGACGAGAACATTTAAGATCTATTGTTTTACCAACTTTCAAGTATACAGTACAGTCTTGTTAAGTGTAGTCACCATGCTGTACGTTAGATTTCTAGACTTATTAACCTGGAAGTTTGTACCCTTTGACCAACATCTCCCCATTTCCCCCGCCCCCTAGACCTGGCCAACAACCAATTTACTCTCTGTTGCTATGAATTCATCTTTTTTAGGTTTCGCATGTAAGTGAGATCATGTAGTATTTGTCTTTTTCCGTCTGACTTATTTCACTTAGCATAATGCAAGGGCTGGTTCCGCTGTCCTCATTTGTGAATGACTCTGTTCTAATATTGAAAGAGCCATCTGTAGAGTTATTCATTGTAGCACAACTGAATTTACATTAATTGCTATTCTAAATATTTAAAAGTAGGTATTTATAAATAGGTGTGCTTTATGCAATAACTCTTGTTAATTTGTGCTAAGTAATGCCAAGAAAACATCATTTAGTGATAGTTGGGGCTTTTATTGGTTTGTTTGGTGTTTTTTTGTTTTCTGTTTTGCATGTATTAGCTTGGGAGTCAGTATATCCCAAACCTAGTCTACTTCTAATTTTCCACGGAGCTGTGAACAAGAATCCTACTTTTTGTTGTTGTTGTTATCTTAGCTTCTATTAAAATGGAATAGAAATGCCTAAATTATAGGGATATAAGAATTTTAAGAAACTGTAAAACTCTCTGCCAGGCTGTAAGAGTCACAAGGTAGTAGTAAGAAAAACATCAGGATTAGATTCAACATAGTTGGATGTTTTAGTGCTATTTGAGAGTAAGTGAATATATTTGAAGAAAAGAATTTTAAAAAAATTATCTTTATGTGATAGGTGAATGAACTATTTATTCTCCAGTCAATTTTTTAAAAATTTTAGATAAACTTAGTGTGTAGAACTGAAGAAACCCCTATATTTGTCCTTAGTGTTTTTGAAATAGTGAACAAGTTAGTGAAATTAATCCTACAGTATAATTAATATTTCCATTCTACGAAAGACTTTTACCTAAGATATTGTAAATAAGGTATTTTCGATTAAGACTGTCTCAGTGTTGGTGTAGTTCTTTTCAGATTATTTAATATGTTGCTTGCCTTTTAGGAAATCATGGATAGAATTTATAAGAATGTTATGAGCAAAGTCCAAGAGATGAATTATATCCAGAAAACTCTGTTCAAGATAGGGTATGATTACAAATTGGAACAGATCAAAAAGGGATATGATGCACCGCTTTGCAATCTGTAAGTATATCTCATAGACTCTGTAGTTTGAGCCTTTAAATCTTTTTGTGTTTTTACATCGGGAAGATGAGTAAGTAAATGACAAGTTAATTTAGTTTGAGCATCACCACCATGATCATAACGTTGAATTTCTCTTTTATTCACTTCTAAGCCTCATTGCTTATATAGCAAGCAGAGGGCCTTGAACTCTGATCTTGGCAAATTAACAAATTTTAATAATTGAGTACATATTTAAGAGTTAATTATAATATTGGGTCTCATGAAGAAAAACTAGAGTAGACTTTTGTGTCAAGACAATTGAGTTTAAAAAATGCCATTTCTAACTCAAAAAAGTGATTTTCAAGATTTATTTGGCGTGAAGGTTTCTGATTTATTGTATTCATAAAATAGCATATTAAGTGTATGAATATAACGGTTATTTTAAATGTGGTGCTGGGGAGTTGAGATGGGGAAACATTTTTCATTGGAAAGGAAATAAGATAGATGACTAAATGTTCCAAAGGTAACTTTACATTTTTTCCTTTGACATCATCCTTTTCTTTCATTTACTGTGTGTCAGAGTAGTTTCCTGACACCATAACTTTTTCTTTTTGCCTTTTTAAGAGTTTTTGTGGCATTTTTTTTTCAGTGTGTTAACTAGTTGTTGCTTTGTTCACCTCTCATTATCACAATGGTCCTGAAATATAGGTGTTCAACCAAAGTTGAGAAATCTTTGCCAGGGCCTATAAATTAGTGTGTCACCAAGAATAATCTGTGCATATATTAAAATCATTTATCACCCCTTTTATCAAGGATACTGTTTAAAAAGGTGAAGGCTCTGCTAGGAGGGAATGTCCGTATGATGCTGTCTGGTGGAGCACCCCTGTCTCCGCAGACACAACGATTCATGAATGTCTGCTTCTGCTGCCCGGTTGGTCAGGGTTATGGACTGACAGAATCGTGTGGTGCTGGCACAGTTACTGAAGGTAAGCATTTTTAATGTGGCAAATAATTATGTTAATTGTTACTGGTAAGGCCAATTTGCATTGCCTTTGGGAACCGTGGTAACTTTATACCTCTTAAGTAATATCAGATTCAATGAAAATCTACATATTTTAGCTTTAGGAACTTGTAGTTGAGTCATGTGTACCCTTTATTTTTAAGCCTTGTAAATACTTATGACACATTGTCAGTCCTGAAAGTTCTGTCACCCTGGTCTTGCAATCTTCTTTCTCTAAATGATCACTTCTTCGGAGAACTGCACTCTTGGAATAAGGTATCACTTTTGTGTTCCCTCTCGAATCTGTATTCCTGCCCTGACTTCTTGTTTGCTTTCTGTTGTTTTCAACAGCCTATAGCAGGGTTTCTCAACTTCAGCACTGCTGAAATTTTGAACCAGATAATTCTTTATTGTTGGGAGCTCTCCTGCACATTGTAGGATGTTTAGCCACTAGATAGCTGCCAGATAATATGACAGTGAATTATATCTTTAGATGTTACCAAATATCCCTTAAGGGGCAAATCACCCTAGGTTGTGAAACAATGCAGTATAGTAATTTTTTTACTATCTCACTTTCACTTTAAACTTATGTCCAAAGTCAATGCCATTATCCAAAACCATCTTTCCATTGCCAAATTGTTTGACAGTGTTATTACCATCCGTAAAATCATTCAGGGCATTAGCTTTGAAGTCATCTGATTGTTTATTTTTAATATCTTTAACTTTCGCCGGATCTTCCCACTTTTTCATTGGACTGCTCCCTCCACTGCCTGCCACCTTTGGCATCTAACCTTTTATCACTTCACGCTGCCCTGTGGTAACAGCCTTTCAGCTGCTGTGTCTTGCCTCTATTATATTACTTCTGATTCATCCTCAATTCTTCTGTTAGACACATCCACCTCAAACACTGCTTCATACCTGGTGAGCGTAGCTTTCAAGATGTCTCTAACCTGGCACCGTTGTACCTCTTCATCATTATTTGCCATCTGTGTACACACCAGGATTCTTGTTTCCAAATAAGCCAATCTTCTTACTCTCTCTTGTCTTTTCTGTTCCCTTCTCTTGCAATGCCCTTTTTGCTATCTGGTCACAGCCATCTTCCCATGTGCAAGTCTTCAATTAAGTGTTTTCCAGACATTTCGTCTTACATTGATCTTTCTAGTCTCCAAGGTGCTATTGTTCTCACCATCAGTTACCATGCAGTTTAGTATTTAAAAGTGCTCTAAATTATTTCACGTGCTTTTCTCTCCAGGTAGTTTGTTTGTAAGCTCATTGAGGGCGGGGTCTCCTGACATTTAATGTGTTTTCCTCACAATGTTTAATATAATGCTAGGTACATAGTAGGTTGTCCATAAATACTTGATTACTGCGAGCAATAATCACAAACTACAAAAGGATAATATCATCATCATCATCATGTTGGATAATAGCTGCTAACATTTATTGAACACTTTGTTTTTTGCCAAGAAGTGTTAAGCACTGTCCACGAATCATCTCATTTAACCCTCACAGCATATCCCTATATGAAATGGGTTCTGTTATTATCCCCTTTTATATAGATGAGGAAATGGAGGTTTAGAGAAGTTAAGTAACTTGTCCAATTTATACATCCAATCAGTGAGTTGTAGAGGAGGAATTCCAATCAAGATCTGTCTTACCAGAATCCTACGTAGATAATGGTGGAGCCAGCTCTCCTTAACAGATTTTTATACTTAATTACCTGAAATGTAGCCATGAGAAGCCAAAATGATGTACCAACATTGAAATCAATTACACTGTTAAAATGAAGCTGAAGGGACTTCCCTGGCGGTCCAGTGGGTAAGACTCCATGCTTTCACTGCAGGGGGCACGGGTTCGATCCCTGGTCGGGGAACTAAGATTCCGCACGTTGTGTGGTGTGGCCAAAAAGAAATAATTTTTTTTTTTTTTTTTTTTTTTTTTTTTGCGGTACGTGGGCCTCTCACTGCTGTGCCCTCTCCCGTTGCGGAGCACAGGCTCCGGACGCGCAGGCTCAGCGGCCATGGCTCACGGGCCCAGCCGCTCCGCGGCATGTGGGATCCTCCCGGACTGGGACCAGGGCACGAACCCGTGTCCCCTGCATCGGCAGGCGGACTCTCAACCACTGCGCCACCAGGGAAGCCCAAAAATAAATAAATTTTTAAAACTGAAGCTGAATTATTGAAAAATGGTCACGCTTTGCGTTCCTCTCACTGTGGCCTCTTCTTTTGTCATCTTTCAGAATCTGGCTCCAACTTTAATATTCCTGTAATCACATTAGTGGGAGTCTGAAATGTGTTACACTAATTAATATCTTTGTTGCTCTT
>NW_006790372.1:1268894-1283732 GCF_000442215.2 Lipotes vexillifer | reverse complement strand
TTCCCTTATAGTTACTGACTATACTACTGGCAGAGTTGGCGCCCCTCTTATTTGCTGTGAAATTAAGCTAAAAGACTGGCAGGAAGGTAAGCATTTTATGACAAGCTCTAGTGTTTCTAGATATGCTAAAGACTACCGCAAGCCTCTAGACTTCCATTTTTAAAAAGCATTAGGTTGTCTGCCCTAGCAAGCGAGTCTTTGCTGTTGCTTGTTCCCTGTGCTTTCTTTTTCTTCAGTAACATTGTTAGGTTCCCAAGAGGAAACCTAGAATCTAGGCATGATGGTTCTGAACTTGGGAATACTCAATGGTAAAGAGGAAAAAATTCTTAGTGGGGCATTCCCTGGATTTGGAAAAGGATGTATATCCTATCTTTTGAGGCTAGATTTTGCTAGTGAGTAGCTTCGGGCTGGGAAATGAAACCCCATATTTTCAAGGGATAGAGTGACTAATCACACACGCACATACCCCCCAACTTCTTAGCGCTTGGCCCCAGCAAACATTTTTTTTAAGAGAGTTAACTTTTATTAAATATCTTATAGGTTCCAGGCAAAGGACTAGACACTTGATGTGGATTATTTCATTAACTTCATCAGCTGTTTGTAGTGAGATAGGCATATACAAATAAACCCATAGACTGACGAACAAGTAAATTAAGAATTACTTAACACACAGCACATTCAATGGCCAAGGAAACTGAAATTCAGAGACATTAATTGCACAGCTGGTAAGTGGCAGACCATGAATCACACCTAGAACTGTTTGACACTAAAACTGATGCACTTTCTACCATACTTTGCTGTCTCCTAAGTCACATCCCTGGTTTGGCTCAGTCAGACTTTTGGTAAACAGTCAATCACCATATGATTTTGCAGTGGAGAACAAGCTCTTGGCAAGATCTTATATCAGAAAAGATACGAAGGAGAGAATTATTTTTAAGACATTTTCCTGGACCTGGCTCCTGATACATCCTGAAGTTGAGTAAGGCAAAAACAGTTCCACTGGATTACTCGAGGCAAATGGGAACCTTGTGGAGGAAAACAAAAAGAATGGATTGGGTCTGAACAAGGAGTAAGAAAATCTCAACCTTAATCCAGGTTTTGCATTCACTAGTGCACCTTAAACTCACTTAGAAAATTTGCTATTCCAAACAACTAAGTGAAAGGAGGAAGTTAACAAACAGCATTATGTAAACAATATTAAGTCATTTTTTACTGGCTTTTCAAAAACTACCTTCTTTACTCCCTGTCTTATCCATATGGCCTTATAACCTCACAGAGAATGTAGCAATGGGGACAGATTTTCACAGAACCTGGCATATAGAAGAGTGGTTCCTACTCTTTAGCATGCATGAGAATCATCTAGAAAGCTGATAAAACACAGATTCCTGGACCCTACCTCCAGAAAGACTCATTCAGTAGATCTGAGGAGACCTGATAATTTCGGCCTTTTTATTTTTTTTTTTTTTTTTTTTTTTTTTTTTTTTTTTGCTTGGTCACTGTGCATGTTATTCAGTTCACTTACAGACAGCAAGATCCATGTATTGCTTAGAAAAGAACCATTTAACCTTCAAGGATTTTGGAATTTTCCAGCTTTTTTTTTTTTCACACACACACACATACACACACTGTATTTTATTTTTACAAGAGATAAATAAACTGGCACCAAGCATTGTAAATGGATGACCACAACAAAAGCAACGATGATTGCAATTACCAAACACGAAACACACTCATACTACGTCATAATATTGACATTCAGTCCAGTAATCCTCCACTGTAACAGCTCCTTTACTTTGCAGTGAAAATTGATTTGTATATTTTTTGCCTCTGAGTCCATATGGGATTTTTTTTTATTCAAACAGAAAGTCACAAAAATTATAATCATCCTCATCAGTTCACTCAGTCCCATGTAATTAATTCTTTTTCCTCTTGATCTTTTGTTAGCAGTTTTATGAATTCATCAGTTTTCCATTAGAGTTCTGAAAATGCTTATTCATTGAGTTCAGCAGTACAGTCAGTTACTAGAAACCTGTACCTGTCAGAGTCTTTTCCATGAGTTCCTTGAAGATGAAACCCTTTTATAGGAACATCTTTGCAAAGGCATCAGAGTACACCCAGAACTGTCTGTAAATGACAAAAGACTTAAAAATGACCACGGTTAAAGATTTGATGAAAGTTCATAATAATGCAATTGACAAGGAAATTTAGTCATTTCTGAGATAAACATTTTAAAGTAATAACTAGAATTATGGCTTACAACATTATACCAGAACATATAAGATTTTTAGAAATTTCATGTAATGTCTGAAACATTTATATTAACGTATTTCCATACAAATTACCCAAAGAAAGTTTAGTATTAGTTGTTGTTTTTGTTTGTTTCTTTATACTGCAGGTTCTTATTAGTCATCACTTTTATACACATCAGTGTATACATGTCAATCCCAATCGCCCCCAGCAAACATTTTTATAGTTGATAATCAATTGTCCAGCTATTTGTATAGTTTAATTTTTATAAGTAACTGCAGAAGGCGAGCCACTTAGAGGAAACCTGTGCTTTACAGACACTGGTGATAATCTGCAAAAGTAAAGCAGTCTTCTTATGATGAAATTGTGAAAAATATTAAACATATTCATTAACTGCAAAATAATTAATAGCCTAGCCATGCCAGATAAAGGAAGAGTAATTAAAAAGCTTAAGATTTTCTTTTATTTTTTAAAATTTATTTATTTATTCATTTTTGGCTGCTTTGGGTCTTTGTTGCTGTGCGCGGGCTTTCTCTAGTTGGAAGGAGCGGGGGCAACCCTTCATTGCGGTGCGCGAGCGTCTCATTGTGGTGGCTTCTCTTGTTGCGAAGCACAGGCTCTAGGCGCGAGGGCTTCAGTAGTTGTGGCACACGGGCTCAGTGGTTGTGGCTCGCAGGCTCCAGAGCGCAGGCTCAGTAGCTGAGGTGCACGGGTTTAGTTGCTCTGTGGCATGTGGGATCTTCCCAGACCAGGGATCAAACCTGTCACCCCTGCGTTGGCAGGGTGGATTCTTAACCACTGAGCCACCAGGGAAGTCCCTCTTTAATTTTTCAATTTGGTATATTTGACATACAGCATTGTGTAAATTTAAGGTGTACAACATGTTAATTTGATACATTTACATGTTGTAATATGATCGCTGCCATAGCGATATTTAGCATCTCTATTACATTACATAATTGCCTTTTTAGTGGGTGGGATAGTTAAGTTTTAGTCTCTAAAGAAGTCTGATGAATATAGTACAATATTGTTGTCTGTAAAGAGCCATAGACTGAACCTTTAAAGGACCAGTTACCTTGTAGGACACGTCCCTTAGGTTGTTTGAACCCAAGAAAATGAATGAGCTTTGTCTGACATAAATTTGAAGTTTCAAAAAGTGTTTCTCCTATGTGACTTTTTATTATGTGCATTACTGTGGTGCTCTATGAGCAAACAACCATTCCTTTTTAAACACCACACTGAAAGGCCAATTTTATTCCCAAGCGTTTTACATCTTGGGAATAAGTGCTCCTTTCTCCCATGGTAATGCCTTTCCAATTTTAGAATGAAAATCTTAAAAAATATAGGGAGTGTGTGTCTATGTATATTGGGCATCAACATCAATATTGCTATACTAAATGGGTTGTTTATTAAGCAGTGGAATCAGAGAAACAAGGTATATTGTAAAACTTGGTAAGGAGAATTTCGCCTTTAATTTTTATTTTTTAATTTTTCAGGTACTGGGCTTTAATGTCAGTTTTGGAGAGTGGGTCCATATTTGGAGTTTTCCTTGCTATGAAAGAACCTTTGCTTTATATAATGAGTTTAATGTTTTATGTACAATGGGTTTTCTCATACTGAAATATTGAATAGTTTTAAATTTATAACTACCTATGCTCTTTGATTAAAACCTTAGAATATATCTGAGACACATTTGATATCAACATATTAATAATTTACTTCTAAAAACTTCAAGTGTTACCCTTCTTGGGGGTGATTTTATCTTAACAGAACTCTATGAACCCTAAGCTTTAATGATGTTCTAAGTGTGAAATTTTATGATCCTGGGAAATATTAACTAATATGCTCCCGTACAGTGAAGTAAAATTTGATCAGCAGAAAAATAGTAGCAAAGGTTCTTTAAGAATTAATACAAGTAAATTTGTTTTAGAACAATAACTAATTTGCTTTTATGACTTCCAGGTGGTTATACAGTTCACGACAAACCAAACCCCAGGGGTGAAATTGTAATAGGTGGACAGAATATCTCCATGGGATATTTTAAAAATGAAGAGAAAACAGCTGAGGATTATTCTGTGGACGAAAATGGCCAAAGGTGGTTTTGCACTGGTGATATTGGAGAATTCCATCCCGATGGGTGTTTACAGATTATCGGTCAGTGTATTCTCTTTTTGAGCTTTTCTTTAGTTTTTGCAACTTCCACATATATGAAAGGTAATATTGGTCAGGTCATTAATAGGGTTGATGATTCCATTGGTTTAAACTTTAGAAAAGTTATTTAACTTTGGTCTGTGCTTCTCCATCTGTGAAATAGGGACAACAATACTGACCTGGTAGGGGTTTTGTTAGGATTAGATGAGTTGTTACATGTAAAATGTTTAGAGCAGGGCAGTGCCTGCACCTTACTAAGTGGTAGCAGAAGCAGCATTGGGGTAGGGAGGGTGGGCAGGAAAATAGCAGTTGGCAGTGAGAAAACAAAAATTGCTCAGAAGAGGTTTTCTTTGTTTGTTTCTTTGTTTTGTTTTCTTTTGGTCAACTGTTGATACATTTGGTTCCGTATAGCCATCTACTGTAACATACCCTATTCTAGGCCTTCCTCACCATTTACCTCCCCACCCAAGAAGCATTGTGGACATGTTATTTTCCCTAGTGGCCATTTATATGACTCTAACTAGCCTGGACACTTAGAAAATTATAATATCAGTCCTCAACATTAATCTGTTCTTCTGAGAATGTCAGTTGGCTTGGCACTGCCCTTATTGAGCCTACTGAAATAGACTAAGTTCAAAGCTACTCCAAAATAGTCCTTACGCTATTCATTTTAATCAGGCAAAAGTTAAAAATTTGACTAGCCGATAAGGACCACTCGGTTGGGTCCCATTCAGATCCTTTTCAAGCCATAAAATTTCCTCAGTCATTATCTCTAGTGGTCCATTTAAGTCTGTCTCTGGACCCATATGTGACCTGAATATAGTTAGAGATTTCCTGGGAAAATTGGTTCTTCGCCTAGAAGTTTGATCTGCCAGGGAAATTCCCAGGAAACATGGCTCAGTCTAGAACCAGTAACTCCCCCACCTACACCACCACCGCCTTTTTCCCCTTGATCCTTAATTGTGCTGGAATCAAAGGCTGGCTCTGGTGGCATGTGTACTGGGTTCCCAGCCTATGGGTAGGCAAGTCAGCACTCACGCAAAGGATGTAAGGCAACCTGATGATGTGCCATCCTATGCCAGCGTGTTATTAGTGCACTGTAATTTTAACAAGATAATGACAAATCTGGAAAATGGGGAATTAACATTTATTGACTGTGTTCTGTATGTCAGACATTGTGCTACATGCCAGTATGAGGTAGGCATCATTATCCCTGATAAAATTTGAGGGTTGGAGCGGTCAAATGACATGTCTAGGATCACATAGCTAGTAATGGGCAGAGCTACCATTCAAATCTAATGCCCCAAAGTCTTTGTTCCTTCTGTTAAATTCATGATAACATTAAACATTATAGTAAGATATTAAGGCTTTTGGTGTAGGATATAACATTTTAGCCAGTACTTCTTTAACTAGGCATTTTCTTTTTAACTGATGTGTATGGGCAAACATTAGATATAACAAGATTTTAAAAGAAGTATCTTTATAAATAAAGATTAGGGTGATGAGACTGAAAGAAAATCAGAATTGGACATACCTTAGTCAATGTACTATGGATAACATAACATGCTTCATGACTTACAGATCGTAAGAAAGATCTGGTGAAGTTACAAGCAGGGGAATATGTATCTCTTGGGAAAGTAGAAGCTGCACTGAAGAACTGTCCACTTATTGACAACATCTGTGCTTTTGCCAAAAGGTAATTTTAAAGTTGGATTTGTGTTTCATATACTTACAGTAAAAGGATAATTGGGAAAAAATTGATATAATCATAAGGGAAACATCCAACTTTCAGAGTTGGGGAATGTTAGAAATTTATGAAAGTTCTTGAATTCAACAGCTTAAAGGTCATTTGAGATAATCCAGACATTTTAACTATTTACTGGACCACCTACTATGTCTTGCTAAATACTTAGCTATGCCACAACAGTTATTTCATTGAACATCCATAGCAACTGAAATTTAGCATAGGTAATTTTCCCAAGAGAGTAACGCAGCTAGTACAAGTCTTCTAAATAAAAAAACCTGAGAGATTGAACCATTTTCTTTCTTTATGTGTTAATATGGTTTATTTTTCTGGGCTTTATTACTCCCTTTAAAAAATGTAATTATAAAAAACACAAAACCTAAATTTACCATCTTAACCATCCTAAGTGTACCGTTCACTAGGGTTAAGTATATTCACACTGTTGTACAACCAATCTCCAGAACTTTTCATCTTGCAAAAATGAAACTCAGTATCCATTAAACCACTCCCCATTTCCCCTCCCCCCACCTAGCCCCTGGCCACCACCGTTCTACTTTCTGTTTCTGTGAATTTGACTCCTCTAGCTACCTTGAATAAATAGAATCATACAGTGTTTGTCTTTTTGTGACTGGCTTATTTCACTTAGCAGAGTGCTCCCCAGGATTCATCTACATTGTAGTATGTGTCAGCATTTCCTTCCTTTTTAAGGCTGAATAATATTCCATTGTATGTATAGACCACATTTTGTTTAGTCATTCATCCATCAGTGGACAACTTGGGTTGCTTCTACCTCTTGACTATTGTGAATGATACTGCTATGAACATGGATATTCAAATATTTCTTGAAGATCCTGCTTTCAGATCTTTGGGGTATATACTTGCTGGGTCATATGGTAGTTCTATTTTTATTTTTTGAGGAACTGCCATACTGTTTCCATTATGGCAGCACTATTTTTTTTTCCTTCCCATCAACAGTGTACAAGGGTTTTAATTTCTCCACATCCTCAGTAACATTTGTTTCTACTTTTTAAATTTTTTTTTATAATAGTCACGGTAATGAGTTTGAGGGGATATCTTGCCCCTAGGGATTAGTGTTGTTTGAGCATCTTTTCATCTGCTTGTTTGGCCGTTTGTATATCACCTCTGGAGAAACGTCTAATCAAGTCCTTTGCTCGTTAAAATTTTTTACCCCTCTTATTTTTGATTATACAATACAGTGTTATCAGCTGTAATCACCATGTTACACATTAGATCATCAGACCCTATTCATCTTATAGCTAAAAGTTTGTACCCTTTTATCAGCCTCCACCCCCAGCCCCTAGCAACCACTTTTCTACTCTCTGTTTCTATGAGTTTGACTTTTTTTCTTTTTTTAAGATTCCACCTTTAAGCAATACCATGCAGTTTTTGTCTTCCTCTGTCTGGTTTGTTACACTTAGCACGATGCCCTCCAGCTTCGTCAATTTTATCGCAAATAGCAGAATCTCTTTCTCATGGCTCAGTAATATTCCACTGAACATATACACCACATCTTCCTTATCCATTCATTTGTTGATGGACACTTGGTTGTTTCTATATCTTGTCTATTATGGACTAATGCAGCAATGAACATGGACCAGATAACTCCTTGATATCCTGTTTTCACTTCCTTTGGATTTATACCAAGAAGTTGGATTGCTGGATCATATGGTAGTTCCATTTTTAATTTTTTGAGGAGTCTCCATACTGTTTTCCGTAGTGCCTGTACCACTTTGCATTCCCACCAACAGTGCACAAGGGTTCCCTTCCCTTTTCTTCACATCCTCACCAAAACTTGTTATTTCTTGGCTTTTTGATAATAGCCATTTTAACAGGTATGAGGTGATACCTTGTTGTGGTTTTGATTTGCATTTCCCTGATAACTGGTAATATTGAGCACCTTTTCATGTACCCGTTGGCCATCTGTATGTCTTCTTTGGAGAAACGTCTATTCAGTTCCCCTGTCCATATTTTAATTGATTTTTTTTTTTTTTTTTTTTTTTTTTTTTTTTGCTATTGAGTAGTATGAGCTCCTTATGTGTTTTGGATATTAACCCCTTATCATATATGATTTTCAAATACTTTCTCCTATTTTGTAGGTTGCCTTTTCATTTTGTTGATGGTTTCCTTTGCTGTGCAGAAGCTTTTTAGTTTTATATACTCCCACTTGTTTATTTTTGATTTTGTTGCCTTTGCTTTCGGTGTCAAATTCAATAAGTCATTGCCGCGACCTGTGTCAAAAGAGCTTCCCCCTATGTTTCCTTGTAGGAGTTTTATGATAAGTTTCAGGTCTTTGCCCATTTTTAATGGGGTTATTTTGTTGTTCTTTTTGTTGTTGAGTTGTAGGAATTCTTTATACATTCTAGATATAAACCCCTTATCAGACATATGATTTTCAAATATTTTTATCCAGTTCCATAGATTGCCTTTTTGCACTGTTGTGACCTTTGATACACAGAACATTTTTTATTTTTGTTGTACTCTTCATCTATTTTTTTCTTTTGTTTCCTGTGCTTTTTGGTGTCATATCTAAGAAAGCATTGCCAAATCCAGTGTCATGAATCTTTTCCCCTATGTTTTCTTCTAGGCATTTTATAATTTTAGCTCTTACAGGTTTAGGTCTTTGATCTATTCTGAGTTAATTTTTGTATGTGCTATAAGGTAAGGGTCCAACTTAATTCCTTTGTATATGGATATCCAGTTCTTTTAATACCACTTGTTGAAGAGACCGTCCCCATTGAGCGGTCGTGGAACCATTGTTGAAGATCATTTAACCATATATTGCAAGGGTTTATTCTGGACTCTCTATATCACTGGGCTATCTATGTGTCTGTCGTTAGGACAGTACTATGGGCTTTATTACTTCTTAATGAAGCTGTAACAAATAAGAGAAAAATATATTCAGAATTATGTGTACTATTTCTTTGCATAATTTATGAATAATTGTTCTTAATGTTTTAATTTCTAGTTTGTTTTATTTTCTAATTTTTTAGTGACCAGTCCTATGTGATAAGTTTTGTGGTTCCTAATCAGCAAAGGTTGACGCTTTTGGCACAACAGAAAGGGGTGGAAGGCACTTGGGTTGATATCTGCAATGACCCTGCCATGGAAGCTGAAATACTGAAAGAGATTAGAGAAGCTGCAAATACCAGTAAGTAAGAAATGGCTTATCTGTTGATGTCCCTAAAAGTTATTTAATGAGGTCCTGTGCATTAGACTCTTCAAGATGTCTGTTTGGTTTGTTTGTTTTAAATTTTTACTGGAGTATAGTCGATTTACTATGTTGGTGTTTTTAAAAACCTGCCTCTTAAATACACATAATGAATTTCCATGTTGGAAGGATCTTTAAATGTTATATGGTAGAATAACCTAACTAGTTCTTTATTGCATGTCACAGCATCCCTGCTAGGTGGTCATCTAGTCTGTGTTTGGAATGGTCCATCTTTGTTCTGATAGTTCATACTAATGTGCCCTGGTGTGAATCTTTTATCGTTTATCATTGCATATACTTACTTGGTGTGGGCCCTTTCAATCTAGAGATCTCTGCCCTATGGTTCTGGGAAATCTCCATTTACATTTTGTTGTTCGTTTGCTTTTCTTTCATTGCTTTTCCCCTCTGAGTTTTGCGTTCATGTTTTTATCTGGGACTACTTTTATATGGTTGTTGACCTTCTACTTTCATCCTCTAGCTAAAATAGCATCAGTTGTAGTTAACCAATTGGTTAAATTATTTATAACACCTTACACTGTCTTTAAACTAGTGAGCAGAGGTTTCTTTTTTTTTTAACACCTTTATTGGAGTATAATTACTTTACAATGGTGTGTTAGTTTCTGCTTTATGACAAAGTAAATCAGTTATACATATACATATATCCCCATATCTCTTCCCTTTTGCATCTCCCTCCCTCCAACCCTCCCTATCCCACCCCTCTAGGTGGTCAGAGAGCACCGAGCTGATCTCCCTGTGCTATGCGGTTGCTTCCCACTAGCTATCTAGACTCCCTGTGCTATGGGGCTGCTTCCCACTAGCTATCGGTTTTACATTTGGTAGTGTATATATGTCCATGGCACTCTCTCACTTTGTCCAACTTACCCCTCTCCCTCCCTGTGTCCTCAAGTCCAGTCTCTACGTCTGCATCTTTATTCCTGTCCTGCCTCTAGGTTCTGCAGAACAATTTTTTTTTTTTAGATCCCATGTATATGTATTAGCATACAGTATTTGTTTTTCTCTTTCTGACTTACTTCACACTGTATGACAGACTCTAGGTCCAGCCACCTCACTACAAATAACTCAATTTCCTTTCTTTTTATGGCTGAGTAATATTCCATTGTATATATGTGCCACATCTTCTTTATATCTTGTCCTTTTTGTTTTATATTCTGGCAGATCCCTCAACTTTATCATTGCCTCAGTTTATCGAGCTTCCAACTTCCAATATCAGAATTTCAATTTTTAAGAGTTCTTTCCTGCTTTCTTAGTGTCCTTTTAATAGCATCCTGTTGCTCTTTCATGGGTGCAGTCATCCTCTGAGGATGTTGAAGGGATTCCTTTTATGAAGTTTCCTTCTCCTGTTACTGTTTCTGTTTCCTTCAAGTTCCACTTTCTGCTTGCTTTGGTCGGCCTTGCATATATCTGCTGATCCTTGTCTGTCCATTCATATTTGAGAATGAGGTTCTAAAAAGCTGTTTGGAAAGCTTGCTGGGCTTCACTGAAAAGTTATTCAAATGTTAGTGTCTTGAGTCATTTCACTTCTCCAGAGGAGAATTCTGCAGTCTCTTACCTGGGAGATATTAGCATGACTGCCAGTATTCTGGTAGCCAAAAACAAAGGGCATTGGAAGGGGGCTGGGGCTGGGGTGGGTAGGTCTTCCCCTCACCGAACCCTTAGGTTTTCAGCCTTACTCCCTCCCTCTCTTGTAAGTGTCCTGAGTCCAGAGTCTCTCTAGTTCAGTTTTCCCAAAAGGTAAATCTATCTCCAGCCTGGTTGGGGAAGAGCAGGATGAGGGAGAACTGTCCTCTGAACAGATGAGGGCCAGCCCTGCTGTTTTCAGCATGCCCCTCATCTCTGTCTTCTGTCCCTCAGCTTCTGTCTACGGGCTCGGGAGATTAGTTGGCCTCTTGTTGGCGTTCTTCGATGGGGGCAGTTAGCCTTTAGCTCTCTTGGCTCCCAGTCAGTTAACTGCTGGCCTGTTTGCTTTTGGTCCTTCTAAGATTTTGTTGGGCCTTCTCAGCCAGTGTCCTCTCTCTCTCATTTCTATTTTTCCTTTGTGGTTGATACCTTTGGATTTTAAAAAATTATTTTTAAACTGTTTATTTTCCAGGGGAGCAGAGTACTCTTCATGTTTAATTGGAAGCGATTAACCTAGTTTTAACCTATTGCTTTCCCTCCTAAAACATGAAAATATCATTTTTCTGATTACAGGTACCTATATTCATTATAAAGTACTGGACAATACAGAAAGTTTAAAGGAGGAAGTAAAAAATCACTTGATAGTAGTTAGTGGCGACATTACATTTTGTGATATATACTTAACTTACCAACGTCATCGACTTTCTTCTAAGTCAGTAGATATAGAATTAAATTACCATTTTTTAAGCAAAATAGTATTCCAGGAAAGGAGTGTCCACTTAAAGTCCTTATTGTTAGACTTTTTCCCTCCACTGTAAACAAATAGAATATATATCTTTTACTCTAATTTATTTTCTTATGTAATTATTTTCTTAATATGGATTATTAGAAATGGAATTTCTGAGTCAAGAAAAATGTATATTTTAAAAGCTTTTTTCCCTTATGTTGCCAAATAGCTCCCTCTTCCCCCCAGAAAAACTGGACTAGTTTATACTCCTGTCAGAGATACATGAGCACACCTGTTTCCCTAACTAGGCTACTATTATGTATTTTTTAAATTAACTACTTGGGTTCCATTTTGGTTAAAAAATATAGTTTGTAACATTTGTTAGCCAGTTGAAGTTGAAAAACTATTTTCCCCAAGAAGAACATTCTTCTAGTTAACTCTGGTCACTGTAAAGTTTTAAATAGCAGTTACCTATTAACATAATCTGCAAAATAAGTTACTGTATAAGCATAAAGACAGTAGCTTAATTTTTTTCTTAAAGTTGGTTTTGTTAATTATAGTATTATTGACATATCGCACTTTTTAATGTTAATATCACCGGGCTTCCAGAATTTTCTTTGATACAAATCCTCATTTTTTTTCTTTAAATGTAGTATTTTAAAAAGTATTTCAGGGCTTCCCTGGTGGCGTAGTGGTTGAGAGTCCACCTGCCGATGCAGGGGACACGGGTCCGTGCCCCGGTCTGGCCCGTGAGCCATGGCCACTGAGCCTGCGCGTCCAGAGCCTGTGCTCCGCAACGGGAGAGCCCACAACAGTGAGTGGCCCGCGTACCGCAAAAAAAAAAAAAAAAGGAAAAAGAAAAGTATTTCAGCCAGTGGGCTGTTATTCTTAGTCACTCTCTGAACGTGCTAATGGAGCAGAATGTGACTTGAATAATTTGTCATTGAATATTCACCTGTGTAAAAGCAACAGTCGGGGAAGTATTTCAGGCTGGAAAATGGAATACAATTCTAGGACCTGCTAGGCCTACATAACTTTCCTGTGCTTGGATTGAGACGTGAAATCGAACAATTCACGATTGGGATAATGAACACTAATCATGAGCTAAATCTAAATAACTCATAAGCTCATCTGTGCCACAGAAGATTTATTTTGCTAACCTTTTGCTTCAAATTATAATTTCAGAGACTTAGGCCAAAAAGTATAAAATAGTTTTGATTGTTTTCAGTTAAATCTGCCTGAAATCATACATTGTTCATAGCAGGCCTCTTCATGTTTTAAATATAAGTGCAAGGTATAGATAGTATCATAAGAATGCAAAATAATGGTTTTGGGGTGATTTGACAACTATCAGTGGCTAGAAAAATTGACATTTGCTGCCACCTGCAGGTCACATTTCATAATGTCCTAGGTAATTCTGATAAAATGCCACGTGTAAAATTGTTTTTGTTTTTTTCTTCCCCTAATCTTTTTCACTTGTTTGCAATTTATAAATTTATTTAATTTATAGGAAACTGTGTGATTGCCCGTTGCTCTCTATAGCTTGTGGTACTAGCTAATGTTTAGGAGTTTCCAAAACTATGAAACCTCTTATGCAGCATTAAAAAAAACAAAAAATGCTTAATTTGCTTGTGCGCAATTGAAATAACGTACCTGCTTTGTCTCATTGTTGTCAGTGTTTCTGGCATACGACCTATGTAAGTAGGTAAAGTAATATGAAATAAAAGGTTTTGGAGCCAGATCAGTATTTGAGAATTTAACTATTCCCTTGAGATCCAAATGTGACCTTATTTCAGGCACCTCTGTATAACTGAGCTATAATCTATCATCAGAGTAGATATGGTTAATTTGAACAAGTTTTATATTCCTTTATTACCTTTTTAGGCACTACTTTTAGGAAGTTGGTTCTAAGTAATTTGAAACATTACTTTTCACACTCAGCTTTATATTTTTCTCTTATTTTAATGAGAAACTCGCTAATTCACCCAAGCTTTCGTAAAGCTCAGACTAGCATAAGAACAAAAACTTCATTGAATTTGAGTTCTTTGTGCTTATCACTGAAACCAAGTTGTTTCTCAAGTTACCTAGGCTGTTTAGCAGTAGTTTTAAAACATGCAGATGCTTGCTTCTTCGAAATTGCTATTTTAAATAATTGCATATAAAATAAAGCTCATCTGTAGATTAACATTACTGTTAGTAGGCCTTCAGAATTTTAAGGATGACCTTGTATTAATAATAAGTAACTTCATTGAATATAATTTATTGAATTTAAAATTATTGAGTACTGTATGGATTGCTTCTATGTCCTTATTTTCACCATTTTCTTACATTTCTTTCAACATGTGTTGTGTTGTCTAACTCAAATCCAATATGTGCTGCATCAATTCTTATATCATTTAAGAGTATGAAACTCACAACCCCCCTTTTGATTCTTATTTGAATTACAACAAAGCTTACGAAGAACAGTTGTCTAGAGGCTAATTTTCTGTAGAATGAATGAATAAATATGTATGTTTCTTGAGGGCTCAGTGTAGCCTGTGGATGGCAGTGAACAGAACAAAGCCCCTGCTTTCATGGAGCTTACATTCTAGTAGGTGACATAAATATATAATATATGAGGTGGTGATAAGTATTTTGAAGAAGACATAGCATAAGGGGATACAGAGAGACAAAGGGACTTCTGTTTTGTTAGGAGTGGTCAAGGGAGTCCTCTCTGAGGCGGTGGCATTTGAACAGACACGTGGATGAGGTAGGCAGGTGAGCCATGCAACTGCAGCGGGGAAGGCCATCCCAGGCAGAAGTTGCAACAGATAGGAAGACTCTGAAGAGGAGGGTGTCTACATATATATTAGGGAAAAAAAACTGCATAGTCCAAAACCATTCAACTGAAACAACTGATGTGTACTTTGAGAAATATAAAATGAAATTGTAAGGTGGTGGTATCCTTAATTAACTATAACATACCATTAAGTTTGCCTCATTACCTGCATCATCTAGGTGAATCCTGCAAAATTCATGTTTTATTGTTTCTGTCTCTCCCACTCGCCCGCATTTTCCTAACCCTCGTCACTCTTCCTCCTTCTTTCCCCTCTCTCTCCCTCT
>NW_006790372.1:1218280-1268884 GCF_000442215.2 Lipotes vexillifer | reverse complement strand
CCCTCTCTCTCCCTCTCTTTCCCTCTTTCTCCCTCTTTCCTACCCCCCCCTTTCTCATTTCAGTGAAATTGGAGCGATTTGAAACTCCAATCAAGGTTCGCTTAAGCCCAGAGCCCTGGACCCCTGAAACTGGTTTGGTCACTGATGCTTTCAAACTGAAAAGGAAGGAACTGAAGAACCATTACCTCAAAGACATCGAGCGAATGTATGGGGGCAAATAAAATGCTGCTCTCTTACTTACAATTGTGCAGGAGGCGGCCTGGTGGTTTTTCAGTTCTGGAGTTTTCAGCCTTGTTGAGCTGTCTGTTAGAATGTAAAGTGTATCATTCTAAAATCATGGTAATAAAAAAACAAAACCCAAAGTGATTAAAATAGTTGTCGAGTCTACTTTGACTTAGTTTTGCATAGTTCTAGTGAAGCTGAAACTGAAAAGTTATTTCCCTGTAGCTGTGTTATTAATTTTAGAGCAAAATTCCTGTTTTTAAAAATTAGCCTAAGATATACTTGTTTCATTAAAGAAAAAATATTTAATGTTGAACGAAACAAGTTGGAGCTGGAGTAGAATGTAGTTTGAGGAAATTTGCAACTTCCAATGTCTATTGTCTTCCTAGTTCAGAAGATGCTCAAATATTAAGCATGACCAAAAAAATATATTAACACTACTCAAAGCAGAAGTGCTGCAGGGCTTTAAATTCTCTTCCATCCACTTGTCTTGAATCATAATGTAATATACAGAATCAAGTAATACCTTGGAAACCGTTTTAGCATTCATAATTGTTGTGTAGGTTACACATAGAATCATTATAATATTGTGAATAATTACAGTGCCTGAAGTAAGAATAAAACAATATAAACGCACCAAAAAATATCTAGTAATATATTTAAACGGAAATTCAACTGCTTTTTTGAAACTTGGAGATGTAAAATCAGTAACTGTAATTATTTGAATGACTTAAGAGTAAAAGTACATCTTAAAAAATGCTGAACGTTACGTTTCTGTTTGTTCAAAATAAGGCAAACCAGGAGTTAAAATAATAGAAAGTTAATCAAATTTTAACAGGAAGCATTTTTCTCTGTTAGAAAAGGTGATGAAATCATAAGTATTTAGAATTCCAACCCTTGCACAGCACTGAACCTGGGAGAGGATTTAGACTTTGAACTTATCTTTGATAGCAGGGATTGATTTTAAAGTGTATTAAATCACACTTGTATTTAAGGTCTGTTTGCTGTTGCTGATTTGATTCTTGATCAATTATTTGTATTACCGAAAGCCTTTCATTTTGCTTTAATTTTAGCAAAAGCAGGTTATGATGAATGACTTCCCTACTATCTTGATTTAATCTATGAATTATTAATTAACTTGGATGAGTTTTAGGAACTTAAAGGGAAGAACACACTGTTACCACTTTTTTTCTGTTTGAGAAGAGTTCAGAAACTGGAAATGCTGGATTTGGGAGAAGGGAAGTTACTCACTGAGGGACTGATATTTGTGCAGTAACTTGGTATGTGGGCTTCTTTTTGAATCTTTAATTAAAACCTGGGATTATATATCCCTGATAGGTATTCACACTTGAACCATAGTTACTGTAAAAAAAACAAAAATTCTTAATACTGTTATTCTTTGCACTTTTTTCTTAGTCAGTTTATATATATATATATATATATATATATATATATATATATATATATACACACCTATATATATATATGTTGCTTACATTGCTTTGTACAGATGTGGGCCACCACTGCAACAAAACACATTCTGTTTGCTCTAGAATATTTATAAAGAAAATATTTAAATGTTATGTATATGGTGGTATAAAGGAAAAATCATCTGGTGTTATTACAAGCAAGAATGGAGGTTTTTGTAAAGAATGTTCAGTGTTCTGCAATGTAAAATTTGAAGCAGGGTCTCCCTGAGTTATGTGTATGTGAGTATTCTCATTCTTCCCAACTTGCCTTCTAAGAGTGAAAAATCATTCTTACCAAGTAGACTACTATTCAGCTTCCACTGTTCTGGCCCACTGTTGATCCTCTAAGGATGATGTTCTTAGACTTTTTCAGTATGTGAGTCCCCTCCTTTTGGAATGGTGATTTTAAATGTGTGAGTGCATGCGTACTCAGATATTTGAACCCTCACCCACTCCCATCTCCCAAAAGCTAGAACACTGCCAACTAATCTGTTGTATGGGTCCTTTAGAAACGCGTAATTAACACTTAAGGTTGGGTGCTGCTAATTCTTTGCGAAAATCCAAATATTGTTAATGGACCAGGGAGATGCCACTACCCCCTGATTTTTCCTCAGCAAATATATGTGTTTATGTAAACAGATCTTTCCATATTCATAGTGACTTTTCAAGTATTTGAGCGTAAAGATTTTGATCCTACATTTTTTATACCTGTTTAAATTGTTCACTGTTATTATTACATATCAGCCATCAAATAAAGTTGTACTTAAAAATTTTCCTGCAATTATGTACATTTCTAAGACGAACACTTGTGACTTTGCTTTAATTACGTGAAAGTACCTTGCCTCCTTGATATTTGATATTCGTATTGATTTTTTTTTTTCTGGAATGGAGGTATAATTGTGTCACTTTTTGGAACTGAGATACACATGAATGATTCAAAAAGTCAGAAGTTAAGGAGAATAATGTTTCTTTGGTCATAAAGACTGATTAATAATCCTTGCCTATATTTTCCTGATAGCATGTGACAGATGTTTCTGGAGTAACAAGATGAGAACAGATTAAAGATTGTGTGGTATTTGGGATTTGGAGAGAAATATTTTAATTTTCAAATGTAGTTACAAATTAGAATGTATTCATATTTCTACTTTCTGTTAAAATGCATGATTGCAGGATTGTTACTTAGGTTTTCATGTTTTCCTTGATGAAAAGCTTCGTTTGTTCTGGTTTTTAAGTTTGCACTCGAATCTTAAGAAATAAATCCACCCACGTTATCAAGCCATTTTGTGCTTAATTATGCGTCAAGATAAAATCTGCAAGTTTGAAGAATACTAGCCAAACTCTTAAACACATATTTCAAAAGTACTCCTCTCTAGGTTTATAGAATTGCATTAAGCAGATAACCTGGGTTGTATAAATCATATCCATTAGTTTGGAGGATTTGAACCCAAAGCTGTTAACTTTCGTACAGTTAATAGAGTAGAATCCCTCTGCAGCACTGATACTGTGGGACAAAACATAGTCATGTTGTGTGGATTATTAGTATGTGCTAATAAATGGTAACTGTTACCTTTAGGCTAATTAAAATTTAGGGAGAAATTAATTTATCTGAGTTTGCCACTCACTCGCTGTATGGCTTTGGGCAATTCATTAACATCCCTCCACTGCGTTTCTCCTTCCCGAAAAATGGGGTTGATTGATAAAATAGGATCTACTTCAGAGGATGGTTGTGAGGGTAAAAATGAGTTAATCCATATAAAGTGTTTAAAACATAGTAAACATATGTTAGCTGTTATCATTATCATTGTATCCGGGTAACATTCATGAGTCAAGTTATTTAACATATTGGTTTGCACCTCAGGGCCTTAAAGGACTGCTTGCCCCTGAAGACTTTGAAGAAAAACTTCTGGATTAAGAGGTGAGGAGACCTGGGCTCTTTCTATCACTAGTTTTGTAGCCATGGACAAATCTCAAAATACCCGCCTTAGCTTTAGTTTCTTCTTCCTGTATCAAAGAGAGAGAGAGAGAGAGAGAGAGAGAGAAAGAGACATAGAAACGGAAAGACTGGACTTCAAAAAAAGACGCTTTGTAAAAAGCGAAAGATGAATGACAGCAGAAATAGGGAGTGTAATTGTCCCTAAGGCCCATCACATCTAGCTTTCATATTGTGATTTTGCTGTCCCACGGTGATTTTTGGTTTGTTTTTTAATGATGCCCTAGGTCCCAAGTTTCCTATAGGGATATGAGGCTGATGCCATCACAAGAAGTGAGGATTCTACTAGGTACAAGGGATTTCTGTTATTCTCATGTTCTCTCTCTTTAAAAATCAGAGTTGTGCACATATAATTCAAAGCAGTGCTTTCATTTTTTTTTTTTTTTACTGTGATCCACGATGCTTTGCACACATGCTTATGTGTATATAAAACAATATTTTATGTGAAATGTTTATGTGAAAACAAACAGTGTTTATGTGAAAAAACAATACTAATGAGACTTCCTATTTCGTTTATTTAAATGTTGGTTGTCACCCTCTAAACTGATTTCATGACCCCACAAGATAGTGCTGTTCGATGGAACTCCTGTGAGGTTGGAAATGTTCCATATCTGTGCTATCCATTATAGCACCACTAGTCATGTGTGGCCATAGAGCATTTGAGATGTAGTTAGTGTGACTGAGGAGCTGAATTTTTAATTTCATTTCCATGTTGGACAGCACGGCTTTAGAGAGTCTGCAAGCCACAGTTTGGAAAGCACAGGTTGAAAGCTATCCTACGATGTCCATGAAAGAAAGATATCCCCTGCCATCATACTCCCACCTCCTGTACCTCAGTGGCAACCACACTCTTAGACCTCCCAGTCAGTACTAGTACTCTCTTCTTAAATGAGAAGGCAAGGATTACCAAACCTTGGAAGACTAGAGTATAAAAGCAAGGAGAAAAAAGCAAATTGGAGTAAATTGGTTCTGCAGGGTAAATAAAGAAAGCTTAAAAAAAAACTTTTAAAACTACCATTAAACAAGAACAGAAGGCTGCAAAAAAGGAATATATAGAAAACAAAACAAATAAAAACATCTCTTAGAAATTATAAACATGATGGCTGAATTGAAAAATTCAAGAGAAAGGTTGAAATAGTAGAGGAAATCTCTCAGGAAGTAGAACTTTTGGAGGGGCCAAATGTTTTTTATTGTGGTAAAATATATATAATAAAGTTTGCCATTTTAGCCATTTTTGAGTGTAGAGTTAGGTGACAATTATATTCACGGTTTTGTACAACCACCACCACTATCTAATTCCAAGCAGTATTTTTTAAAGATGAAAACTAGGAACAAAAAGATAAGAATATTAAGGGATCAGCCCAAGTGATTCCTCATTTGAATAACAGAAGTTCTAGAGAGAGAGAACAACAACAACAACAACAAAGGGATTACAAGAATTCACGAAAATTTCCCAGAACAGTGTGGGTGGGGCTTGTTAAAAACGCTTTGCTATAAGTTGATCCCATGTCAGCAGTATTCGTAATGGCCTACAAATTGGAAATAACTCTAATGTCCATCAACAGGAGAATGGACAAAGAAATTGTGGTATATCCATACAAGGAAATGCTACATAGCAAGTAAAAAGAGTAAACTACTGCTCCATGCAAAGACATGGATAAATTACGTTCACAGATAATTATGATGTACGAAAGAAGCTATTCACAGTACCTTATGATTGTATTTATATGAAGTTCGAGAATAGGCACAACAGGCCTATGGTGATAGAATCCAGGATAACGGTTTTCTCTGAAGAGAGTGGTATTGCCTAGAAAGGGGCGTGAGGGAATCTTCTGGCATGCTGCAAATGTCCCATATCTTGTTTACATGAGCATCCTGGGCAGGTAGGGTCAGACATGTCTGGCATGAGCAGGTAAGATTGATAATATGGAGGAGCAGTTGGAAGTTGGGTGTATTTCGGTGTGTTGGAGAAGAGGATGAACCAGTCGGGTTCATCATATTCTGTCCAGCATATGTACTAACCATCAAACTGATCAGTCTTTGGAACAAGTGTGTTTAATTAAGGGTGTGGGAGAACCTGAAAGGTTCATCTGATGAGAAGCATCTTTGTGGGCTTGATTGGGAGGAAGTAGGCCTAGGCAGCTGTGAAGTAAGGGACACAGGCAACTTGGGTGAACTTAGAATACCTGAAGTATGTCAGTATATTTCAGTGTTTGCACCCACTTTCAGTCTCAGTTGGGCTTAGTTTTCGGGAGACATGACATCATGTGCCTAAAGCTCATTTCTTACTCTCTTCCCGCTATTACCACCCTAGATCAGACCTTCACCCCTTTTCACCTAGAAGAGCTATACCGACCTCCTAACTAGTTTCTTGGCAAGTCTTTTCTTTCCATCACTGCCAGTATACTCAGTATACTCCATCTTTATATAGAGATCTGCCAAACTTACCTTCTTAAAATACCACCTTGTTGATGCTGTTCTTATTCAAATCAAAATGTCAGGTTGGTATTCAAGTCCCTGAATCAGAAGATCTCTCTTTACCGTCTTACCTTAACTCCATTCTCTTTCACTTCTGTGTTCTCCAATCTGCCAAGCTCATACCTCCAAGTTGTTCTTCACCCTGGCTGCACTTAGGAATCACATGGGAAGGTTAACAGCAATAACAACGACCAAAGCCCAAACAAACAAAAAGTACCTGTGCCTCGTCCTCTCTCATTGGGCAACAGTGACCTGTTTGCTGGATCTGTAAATTCCTCTATTAACATCTGTCCTTAGGATTAAACTACAAAATAATTCACAGAAGAGAGGGCAGTTTTCACAGGTTACCAAAGAAGGGGGCTCCTGGTTAACTGTAGGCTCCCCTAACCCTCTCCTGTTGATATGGGATTGATTTTTCTTTTGTGTTGATAGATTAGCTATTTCCTTTGACACTTGAAAACCTGAGAGACTCTGAGAGAATGAGATCTAGAACCATTTTATTTCTTAGAAGACACTCCTAAGGGTAGCAAGAATCAGAAATGGGCTCTAGTGGTGGGACCGCTTGCAAGTGCTAAACATCAACTTTACCTAATTCATATTTTTGCCTTGGGGCTGTGAGAAATCAATAATAAAAAAGAGTCAAGAGACTCCGAGGGACAAGGGAAAAGAAGAGAGAATATGTTGACCCATCCATGTATCTCTTCAGAGTGACTTTTGAAGCAGAATTATGAAAATGATTCTTTTTGAAGTCAGGTATTTCTTCTTGTGCCCAGCTTTGTCTAGCTCGTAGAGTTATAAGAAGCTCAGAACAAGGTATATACACACACACACACACACATATGTATACATATGTATATATTACAGACATGTCCACACATATTTTCTTCTCTTTTTTTGCAGTACGCGGGCCTCTCACTGTTGTGGCCTCTCCCGTTGCGGAGCACAGGCTCCGGATGCGCAGGCTCAGCGGCCATGGCTCACGGGCCCAGCCGCTCCGCGGCATGTGGGATCTTCCCGGACCGGGGCACGAACCCGTGTCCCCTGCATCGGCAGGCGGACTCTCAATCACTGCGCCACCAGGGAAGCCCACATATTTTCTTCTTTATGGTCAACAGCTCTACCTGAGCTGTCTCTTTGACGTTCCTTAGGATAAGGCATTCCAGTGCCCACGTTCAGTTTGGCATGGTGAATTGTATGCGTCAGTATAGGAAAGTAGCAATGTAGCTTCCCAAGAGTGGGAGAGAGACGGGGCCAGAGAGGGAAATCAGGGAGGTCTCCTGTCTAGTAACTGAATCACGAACTATTTGAGCAAGCAATGCACAGAGATGAGTTAAAATTTGTCAGATTTGCCCCCCAGCCTTCCCGGAGGTTGCATCATTTCTAAACTGGATCTGCATTTCATTATCCATCAGGATTCTTGATGATGAGAGAATTAACCTTTCTCAGGGAGTCCCAGTGAAGGAAAAGATGTGGACTCTTGTGTTTCATTTCAGCAGGAGTCTGTTTTCTCTGCAAGACGCCCCTTTGGCGCTCTTTGCTTGTGAATTCTTCCCTTTTGCTCATGATATAAACAATAGCTCTCTCGACCCCATCTCCTGGGGTTGTGGGATATCTTGGTTGGCCTTTGGTTGTGCTCAGAGAAGAAAATCTCCAAACTGGCCTGGAGCTGGATGACCTCATTCTCTTACAGCTTTGGGATTTTTTTCTCTGAAGTTTTAAAAGATGGCTTAGGCACTGAACTTTTCTTAGCAAAGCCATTGCCATTTGAAGGCCCTCTTAAGTTCCAATAAGATTTCTTTTGTCTTGAAACATGACACTTAAGAAGTACTTCTGAGCCCTCTCATGTGTAGTATTGCTATAGCGGAGACAAAAGATGGTCTTATGCTCTCAGCATACAATGTCAGACTATGGGGGTGAATTAGAAGCTGAACTGTGAGCTGAAGACTCTAAGTATGTAGGAATTTGGAAAAGACAGAGATCCTTTTAGGCTTCAGTTGTCTGGGAAGGCTTCCTTGGAGCCTCCAGTCTGAGCCTAATGCTGAAGAGGCAAGAGTGACTCTTGACCAACTTCTAGCTAATAACAAAGAGTGTGTATTCATCTGCAGCAGCATCCCTTCTGTGCCCATCGGCCTGCAAGGACAAAGTGGGGTGAGAGCAACGGCAGTGCCATGGGCCATAGCTTGAGATTCTCAACCGGAGATCTCCCAGAGATGCTAGGTGTGCCTGAGGTATTGATGCCCTCTGCCCTTGGAGTGGCCAGAGCTCCCTGGCAGGCTGCTTTCTTATCCATTTATCCTAGGGGGTCATATATGTTATCTATGTGTGCTATGTGGTGACAACAATTGGAAAGCACTATTCTAGATGTATCCCTTGTCTGAGAAAGCCCTGGTTACACATGGTCACAGTGCTTTGTTATCATGTCTGTAGTTTCAGACAGACTGTCAGCTCTGGGAAGGTAGACAGCTTGTGTCTGTCTTGTTCACTGCTATATCTCTAGTGCCTGCCACTGTGCCCGGCACATAGTACATTCTCATCAAATATTTCATGCAAGTCAAAACCACAATGAGCTACTACCTCACACCTGTTAGGATGGCTATTATCAAGAAGACAAGAAATAACAAGTGCTGGAGAGGGTGTGGAGAAAAGGGAACCCTCATGCACTGTTGGGTGGGAATGTTAATTGTTGCAGCCACTGTGGAAAACAGTATGGGGGTTCCTCTGAAAATTAAAAATAGAACTACCATGTGATCAAGCAATTCCACTCCCGGGTGTTTATCTAAAGAAAATGAAAACATTGATTTGAAAAGATATATGCATCCCCACGTTCACTGAAGTATTATTTACAATAACCAAGATAGGGAAACCATCTAAATGTCCATTAATGGATGAATGAATAAAGAAAACGTGCTGTATATATACAATGGAATAGGTGAAATAAGTCAGACAGAGAAAGACAAATACCGCACGATCTCACTTATATGTGGAATCTAACATAAAAAGGAAAAAGCAAGCTCATAGATACAGAAAACATTGGTAGTTGCTGGGAGGTGTGTGGGAGAAAAGGGTGAAGGGGGTCAAAAGTACAAACTTCAAGTTATAAAATAAATAAGTCCTGGGCATGTAATGTACAGCATGGTGACTATAGTTAATAACACTGTACTGCATATTTGTAAGTTGCTAAGGGAGTAGATCTTAAAAGTTCTCATCACAAGACAAAAATGTGTAACTCTGTGTGGTGACGGATGTTAACTAGACTGATTGTGATCATTTCACAATATATACAAATATCGAAGCATTATGTTGTACACTTATAACTAATTAATGTTATAGGTCAATTATACCTTAATTAAAAAAGAAAATATTTCATGAATGAATGAACAAATGAGAAAGTCTAGACCTTGAAGGATGAGTAAAACTTGGACAATGTGGAAGGGTTAAGCATTGGCAGGGAAAAACAGTATGAACAGAATCAGATGTGGACATGGTGTGTGCCAGGCAAAATTTCGAGAGCAGCTGAGGGGCCCAGAATTATTCATGTTTTGAGGCAGTGGGAAATGAGCAGGCTCCATCATGCCTATTGAACATAATGTTGGATGAATAAAGAGCCACTGAAGCATTATTGCCCCCAAACAAAGTCAAAATTAAAACAAACACGTGGTAGTTGACACAACTGGTCTTGATTTTTCTCTTAGCATCTAATTTCAAGTCGGGCTTTGCCTACCCACTGTGGGAACCAATTTCTCACTCGGTCTGGGTCCCGATTCCAAGAATTCCTAAATGTTCCCACATCATCTTCCAGCTCAGAGGCCCTCACTGAAACCCCTGGCACCCCCGAGGCAAGGATGCTCTGCCATATGCCTCATGATGCAGGGGTGAGGGGAGGTGAACGCTGTTGTTTTCCTTATTCATACGTTGCAGATATTGCTTTCCACGTGGAGAAAGGGTCCGAATGGCTACTTCCTATTCAAAACATCTCAGATGTCACATCCGCGGGGACGTCTTCTCTGAGCTCTCCAAGGTTGAGTTAAATGCCTCTCTTCTGGGCCTCACAGCACCGTACGCTTATTGTTAATAATGAAGTAACCACAGCTGACATTTTTGAACATTTAATATGTTCAAGGCACTATGCTAAGTGCTTTCCCAGCATTATCCTATTCAGTCCTTGCCACAAAATCCTACAGTGAGAGCTTTCTATTATTATTTCCATTTTACAGAAGAGGAAACCGGAGCACAGAGAAGTGAAGTGTCGTTGCTCAAGGTAACACAGCTGCTAGGTAGCCAAGCCAGAACGAAAATGCAGGTTTGTCTTATTTGCCTCTAATAGGGCCTTGACCACATGGCGTTGTAAGGGTCTGGGTAGCCCCCCCGCCCCCTAGAGTTTTGGCTCCATTACGTCAGGAAGCAAGTCTCATCTAGATCCCCGGCTCCTAACGCAGGGCGTGGCACAGAAAAGGGCAACAAACTTGTGAGCAGAAAAACGAAGAAAAACAAAAACGCAAGGCTTCCACCAGATGGCGATGTGGGAGTCCAAGAGAAAAGTGCCCTCTGGCTTCTTCCTTTCGCATTCCTTTCCCACAGACTACCCCAAGTCTTCACATTGTTTTCCAGGGAAGACTGAGTGGGCAGGAGAAACATTTTTCAGGATAACGTTTAGGTATGAATTGACACAAAATTGACAATTTAATTTATGACCTTATGTTTTGGCCCCAAAGGGAAGGTTGACCTTACTCCACCGTCCTAGATTCACGCGCTTCTTTCAAAGATCTCAAAGTGGTTTTCAGACTCTTGTCATACACTAAAAAGCTAGAAATAAAATCCGAATTGCCCAAAGCATTGAAGGAGGCTGTGCACTGGAGTGGAAAGATTTCCTGACTGGGAGGCAGGAAACTTGGATTCTGATGGCTCTGCCATTAACTAACAGGGGACTTCAGGCAAGTCCTTTCTCCTCTCTGGACCTTCGTATCCTCAGCTGAAAAATAAGGGGGTTAGATGAGGGAACACAGAAGCTTTTTTTTTTTTTTTCCTGCTGGCCTCTGGACAGAGGACCTTAGGCAGCAGCATTATAGCACGATGGTAATAGATTACGGACTCTGGTTCAAGTCTTGGCCACCTACAAGCTATGTGACTTTGAGCAAGTTAACCTCTCTGGGCCTCAGTTTCCTCATCTGTATAATGGGGTTCCTGTAAGGATTAAGTGAGATAATGCATATAAAGTGCTTAACACAATGCTCAGCACACATAAACTTTCAGGAAAAGCTATTATCTCATAGAGTTAATTCAGATTTTAGCAACTCCATCTAGAGTTTGGCTATACATTTAGTAGTCAGGAAAATGGCGGGGGGGAGCTTTAAGTAATAAACCACAAACAATCAGGGTTGGCCCCATCATAAGAGTAAACGCATGTCATGTGTACAAGACAAAGTTAAGTGTGTGATTGAAGCAAAGAGCTGCAAAAGTAACCACAAACAATTGGAATCCTCATACATTACTGGTGGGAGTATAGAAAAATACAACTACTTTGGGAAAAGGTCTTGCAGTTTCTTATAAAGCTAAACTACATCTTCCCTGTGACCCAGCATTTCTCCTCCTAGATATTTATTTACCCAAGGAAAAGGAAAACATATGTTTACAAAAAGATTTGTGTGCGAACATTCATAGCAACTTTACTTTTAATAGACAGAAACTGGAAACTACCCAAGTGTCCATTAGTAGGAGAATGCATAATGGATAAATGGATAATCAATAAACAAACTGTGGTACTGTCATACAATGGAGTACTACTCAGCTGTGTAAAGGAACAAACTACAGGTACCTGCGACAACGCGGATGATTCTCAAAATCATCAGGCTGAGTAGAAGTCTTATACAAGAAACTTCATACTATATGATTTCATATATATGAAGTTCTGTAACAGGCAAAACTAATCAATGATGGAAAAAAATCAAAGCAGTGGTTGCCTCTAGGGGTGAAGGGAGGGGATCGCCTGGGAAGCGGCAAGAGGAAACTTTCTTGAGTGGTGGTAATGTTCTACATCTTAGTAGGGGGCTAAGTTATGCAGTTACCTTTGTCAAAGCTCAGCAAATATACAATTAATGTTTGTGTATTTCATCGAACATATATGTTACTTCAAAAGGAAAACAAAAGAATAATAAACAAATATTGAACTCTAGTTAAGGATGGGTATGTGGAAGGTGCTTACGGGTGAAGTGTACTGACGTCTGCAGCTTCAAAAAGAAAAGACACTGGATAGACAGACAGATGGATAGGTGAGGGATGGGTAAAGCCAGTATCGGAAAACATTAGCGGTAGAATCTGGCTAGTAACAAGGCACCACTGGAAAATTCTTTCAACTCCGCTGTATGTTTGAAATTTGCATAAATTTTTGGAAGAAAATATATCCACAAAGTTCCATATCCTGAATGGAGCCCATTGTTTTTTCAAACTTAAAAGCCTAAGGAAGGCAGACCTCAAACCCAGGTAAATATTTCCTGATCACCTACTATAATGCCAGGCACTGTTCCAGGCTAGGTGAGGAATACGAAGAGGAAGAATACAGCCCTTGCCCTCAAAAGGATCGTTGGGTCCATCTGACAAGCACACATATCGCTGTTATCCTATGCTGTCGAGTTGCTAAGGACAGTGAGATTTCATCTAGTTGAAAGAGTATCTTAAAAGTTCTCCCCACAAAAAAGAAATGATCATTATGTGAAGCGATATAGGCATTAGCTAACGCTACGGTGGTAACCATATTGCAATACACATGTACCAAATCAACACATTTGACACCTCAGATTTACACAGTGTTACATGTCAGTTATATCTGAATAAAAAATAATTTGTAAAAAAAAAAGAAAAGGTTTCTGGTATTGGAGACATGTGGGTAGTCATTGCTGCAAGTATGATTGGAAGGCGTCTTCAAGCCAGAGCACAGAGAGTCTTGAAGTCCACACTAAGGTGATAATTTGTCAATCTGATGGGGCACATTCAAGAATTTTGAGCCAACAAGTGGCATCCTTAGAAAATTGCTGGGAGAGAGGGGCAGCTGCAGTAGATATCATTGCTTTAGAGGAGTCAGCAGGCGAGGGATCTTTTCATGTACCTGCTATGAACACAGGGAGCAGTGGAGGCATCCACAGGGAGGAAGGGGGTTGAGAAAGACCTGGGACAGCTCTGAAGTCCAAGGAGATGAGATCTTGGTTTCATCTTCTGGGAAACGGGAAGCTATTTGGTCTGTGCCCCGCTCCTACCTCTCTGCCCCATGATGCTGTGCCTCTGTAAGGCTATACTGGTTGTTTACAGCCAGCATCTATTCTGATTGTTTGCTAGTCCATTCTGATTGGTCAGTGTCCAAGACATAGGGCTGTTAGATAGATGTTTTAATATTTATTTATTTTTGGCTGCGTTGGGTCTTCATTGCAGTGCGCGGGCTTTCTCTAGTTGCGGCGAGCGGGGGCTACTCATCGATGCAGTGCACGGGCTTCTCAGTGTGGTGGCTTCTCTTGTTGCGGAGCACGGGCTCTAGGCGCATGGGCTTCAGTAGTTGCGGCACGCAGGCTCAGTAGTTGTGGCGCATGGGCTTCAGTAGTTGTGGCGCATGGGCTCAGTAGTTGTGGCACACAGGCTTAGTTGCTGCGCAGCATGTGAGATCTTCCTGGGCCAGGGCTCGAACCCATGTCCCCTGACCTGGAAGGCAGATTCTTAACCACTGTGCCACCAGGGAAGTCCCTGTTAAATAGTTTTAATATCAACCCTACCCACTTCATAGGGTTGCTGTAAGGTTAATTAACAGCACATGCTAGGCATTTGATAAATGAGATCAGGGACTATATTTAATGCTCCAGTATGTGGCCTGATGTAGGGTGACCCCAGCACAAGCCCACCAAGGCCCCCAAGAAATCTTTAAGGTAGGCACTCGAAGCCCCTGGGGTGCATTCCAACCCATAAATATTGATCTTTATCAAACCCCAGTCCCCCCACCCCAAATGTAGCATATATTCCCATAAAGCAACTGAGAAGCCCCAGCTGGACCCAGGAACTATCCCATTTACTCTTCTCCCTCTTTTGAATAAAGAGGGATCTTCCTTTTTCGAACAAGGCTTTGGACTCTAGTATTTGGGTCCAGAGTCAAAATTCTCTCCAGGGCTTCCCTGGTGGCGCAGCGGTTGAGAGTCCGCCTGCCGATGCAGGGGACGCGGGTTCGTGCCCCGGTCCGGGAAGATCCCACGTGCCGCGGAGCGGCTGGGCCCGTGAGCCGTGGCCGCTGAGCCTGCGCGTCCGGAGCCCGTGCTCCGCAACGGGAGAGGCCGCAGCGGTGAGAGGCCCGCGTACCCCAAAAAAAAAAAAAAAAAAAAAAACTCTCCAAATCAGAATTCTCGCTGGATTTCACGCCCACTGCTCATCCCACTCCAGACCCTGGCACTCCCTGCTTGTCCGCAGTTCACAAAGAAGTGGCTGTAAGCCATCAAAGCCACAGACAGTTCACCAGTGCGACTTGTTCACTGATGTGTCTCTAGGACCCAGCACAGTGTCTTGCACAGTGTAACATGCAACAAGTGTTTGTTGAATAAATGAATGAATGAATGAGTGATTCTTTCTGGGTCTGTAGTTGGTGCTTCACGAAGACTTTTTTCCTCCCCTCCCTCAGAGCGCATTGTGGCTTTGCCAACCTCCTGGACTCCAACAGTGCTTACCATCTGTGCCCGTCCTTTGGCAACTAGCCAAACTCAACTCAGTTCAATTCAACCAACTTCCATGGAGCTGCACTATTGGCAGGAAGCATTCACAGTCTCAAGGAATGGTGAAAGCATTTCCTAGCCCATGGCGCCTCAATTGTACTTTTAAAACAACCTTGGCATGGAACAGAACCTTTTCCAAGACTTTTTGAAAGTCTAAATACATGATTATAAATTACTTCCCTTTGTCAACACACTTGATTACGTTCAGGAAATAAGTGAGTTCTGGACAATAGATCAACAGATGATTATGGGGCAGGTATGGGACAGGTGTAGAGGGGCTGGAAGTCTGGGGAGGAATGAGACCCAGTCCTTGTCTGATGGATTCGGACTTTCATTAAGTGTGGGGAGGAAAAGGAGGTTGGCATCTCAGCCATTCAGGGCTGGGATCGAAGGGATGTCCAGCAGCTCCTTGAGTGAAAAGAAAGCCAGAGTCTCCCACACACACACCTGTTGTTTTTTTCTGAGGGTTGGGCCTTTTTAAATTTTATGACTAGTCTCCATTCCTGTTTCCACCCCCTTCTATACATCTCTTGCTTCCTATGCCAGTCTTCTGTAAATTTCTAATTTGCTTTCTCTCTGGTAATTATTTCTTTAATGGAATTAGAATTGGCCTTGTATGTGTTCATTAAAACATTATCTTTAAGAGCAAGAACCTGGAAATTAATCAGAAATCTTACAATAAGAGCTAATTTAAATACATAATAACAGATCCATAGTCTGGAATACTGTATAGGTAATAAAATGATGTTGTAAAAAATAGTAATTGACATAGGGAAAAATTCCCAGTATCTTGTTAAGCGGAAAAATAGGCTACAAAACAATGATGTACAGTGCCTCTGTGTGTGTGTGTGTGTGTGTGTGTGTGTGTGTGTGTGTCCATGTGCAACACATGTGCACTACTGTTGACTTTTCTTACTGGTGTTTTTCTGTGTTTTCCAAATTTTCTGCACTGAATGCTGCAGTCTGAATTGGGGCACTATCAAGAGGGGTGCGCTGTAGGGACTCTGAGAGCACAAATAAGGGGAATCAAGCAAGACTTCCTTTTGTGGCTGTATTTTGAGGAAGGTGAAAGGCACAGAGTATTGGAGAGGAACTCGAGGAACATGCTGTTTTTCAAGTGCCAAGGTAGAAGGTGGTGTCTACTGGTGTGAGGACCTCAGGTCCATCAAAGAAGACTGGGCTCCATTAAAGAAGCAGTGGGGAGCAACTCTGGGTCTCTGAACACAGGGGTGAGTGGGTGGAAGTGGTGGTGGCAGAGGATTATTCCAGCCATAGCAGGGTGGACTGGGTTGTAGGCAGGGTGATCTGCCAGGAGACTCTCAGTTTGCATATTTGACCTGAGGTAACGAGAGCTTGGATTAAGCTTGTGGCAATAAAACCAGAAAGGAAGAAGCGGATGGATTTGAGACATGTTACCAAGAAAGAATCAGAGCTAGAGACTCAAATTTGGCTAAATATATGCCAGGTGGTAGGGGAAAGCATGTAAGGAGACACTTTCCAAGGAAATGGATGTTAAGAGAGAAGAGCTGAGGATTGAGTCTTCGGGGAATTCCAACAGTTAATGGGAGGAGGAAAGAAGAGGGGCCAGCAAAAGAGACAGAGAGTGATGCCTCCGAGAGATAAGAGGAGAAACTTGAGAACGCAATGCCATGAGAGCCAAGGGTAGGACAGGAAGGAGTGGGTGGTTGATGGTATCAAATTCATCCTTGAGGTCAAAGATGCGAACTGAGCAGAGACCCTTAAATTTGGCCGGGAGGCCGCTGGTGAACTTACTTACAGAGAGTGGTTTGGGCCGAAAGCGCTGGACTCTAGAAGGTTCCAGGGAAGGGAGTGGGGGGGGGGGAATGGAGGCAGCCCATGTGACAAGAGTCATGTGTTATGACAGAGAACAAGGTCAAACTTTATTATTCTAGACCTGCTGCTCCACCATTTGAATCTACTGGCTCATAAGGCTCTTGAAAGTACAATACACGTTTAAAAGATTGTTTTTATGCTACAGTGAAGGGACTTCTTCCTCCCACTACCCCAAACCAAGAAGAACCACAGAGATTCTGGGCATGTTTTAACAGATCAGGGGAGTGTTTTAGCTTAACAGTCATGTCGCTAGGTTGGCACGGCTTTGAGAATTTCCTAGCTGTGTCCTCTGTCGTTAGTCATGCCAACTCACTTGAACAATTCTTCCCTGAGCCCCTCTGAGGCGAGAACATGGAGGCAAGGTGATTAGGAGGGAGCCAGTGGTCAGGGGCATGTGGAATGTCTCTAAGATGTATGTAGAGGCTGTTAAGCAAGGCTCCGTTTGAGACCCTGGATATAGTTTGGTGCCAACCTCACTCCAACACACAGAAGGCTACAGCCCGGAGTGGGCAGTGGGCCGAAGGGTGACTGAAGCAGAGGCATCAGAAAACCTTCTCTTTTTTAACCCATGGCCCCTGAAGATTGAATGGTCCCTGGACCTAACGGTCTTGAACAGGCACCTTGGTTTGCAAGGGATACATAAAGGCACATAGCTTCGTTTCATTCCTTCTATTACTTGGCAAATCATATACAACCCGACCCGACCAGCACCACTTCATTTTTTTTCCTACTCGCTGTCCAGAAATCAGTCCTTTGAGCACTTTCCCTTTGTGAATCCCAGTCTGTTTCCAGTTTGACATACTATAGATTTATTTGTCTTAGTGACTTGTTTTCCCCTAAAGGAAGATACCCTCTGAGAAAAAAATGGCTGCCTCATGGGCCAGCAGGGCCTAGACCTGTTCCCAAGCCCCAGAGAGGCACAGAGCTGAGTATCTGGCTAATTGCATGTGGAGGTAAGCATATTCTCTAGAACTGGCACTTTTCAGATCCCGAGACGCCTAGGGAGTGTAGCCAAAGGGCCTTTTAAACGTCCCTGCTCCTTTTAATGGAAGAACTTGGTTGCATTTCTGGGAAGATGGCTTGCCGCCCGCGGGAAACAGGGCCATATCATGGATGGTACACTCACACGCTAAGATGTGGAGGCCCCTCTAAAAATGTGATAGGAAATCAGAGCAGGGGTACTTCCCAGGAGGCTGGTATACTATCAGAAACCTGTTTTGGAAGCCCCGGGCATCCTGCTCCACTTCAGTCACCAAATTCGTCCTGAGCATCTTCTCAATAAGATGCTCACCTCGGTCCAGGGGAAGCAGTGAGGGCTGGAAAGACAGGCCAGCGTTCTTGTCCATGGGAGTAATCACCCGTCCTGAGATGTGGACCCGCGGTCTCGGCTGCCACGTTTCGTGAGTGCTGATGGAACCCCGGTGCAGGGCCCGTCTCGTGGGGGCCAGATGCTGTATCTGGCCCAAAGCTGGGCCTGCAGGGCAGGTGGCCAGAACGTGGGAGGAATTCTCTTCCGCAGCCCGGGGTCCACGCTTGGCCCCGGCGAGCCGCCCTGCCAGCCTCTGCCGCCCGGGGCCCCGCGCATTCCGCGCGCCCCCGCCCCCTCCGCCCCTCTCCAGGCCTCGCCCCCTCCCTCGTCCCCTTCTCCTCCCCCCACCAGCTGTCCCCTTTCCCCGGGGCGGCGAGACAGCCGGAGCCTGGGAAGAGGCGGCCTCGGGCCGAGGGGGCGTGGTGGGGAAGGGGAGGAGGCGCCGGGGTGAGGGGATAAGGAGGCCCGGGCGGCGGGGTCCCCCAGCCACTGCGTCGCCCGCCCGGGAGCCGGGCGCAGCCGCCGCCGCTCGCCCGCATCCCCTCGGCCCGGCCCGGGGGCAAGGTCAGCAGCGATCTGGAGCCGCCGTGTCACTCCCCGACAGCTATGAACTGCAGCGAGAGCCAGCGGCTGCGGACCCTGCTGAGCCGCCTGCTGCTCGAGCTGCACCACCGGGGCAACGCCAGCGGCCTGGGCGCCGGCCCCGGCCCGAGCATGGGCATGGGGGTCGTGCCCGACCCCTTCGTGAGCCGCGAGGTGACCAGCGCCAAGGGCAACGACGCCTATCTCTACATCCTGCTCATCATGGTCTTCTACGCCTGCCTGGCCGGAGGCCTCATCCTGGCCTACACCCGCTCCCGCAAGCTCGTCGAGGCCAAGGACGAGCCGTCCCAGGCTTGCGCCCAGCACGAGTGGCTCCCGGGAGGTGCCCCGGCCGCCGCCGACGCTGAGACAGCCGCCGGATCGCCCGCCGAGGACCGCCGCCAGCTCGGCCCCGCCGGGCTGCCCGCCCCGGCCCTCACCCGGGCCGCCGAGGGCGTCTAGAGCCGCCGCCCCAGCTCGCTGGCTCGCCCGCGCCCTCCTCAGCTCGCTCATCCCTGGGCGCGGCACCCGCCTGCCTTGCCGCCTTTTCCTCTTCTCCCCTTCCAGGGCTCTCCTCACCTAAGGCCCGGACAACGTTGAGAGGACAGGAGACCTTGTCTGGAAGGCCCTGGAAGGAGCACCACCCTACCCCCTCCGGGCCAGCCTCGCCCTCCTCTCCACCCCCCACCGCCCACCTCCGACCCCGCACAACCCACTGCACTAAACTGCCTCTGCTCTCTTGTCTTCAGACGGCCCTGACAGCACGCTCCAGCCCTCTGGGAACTGAATCCAACACGTCCAACACTTGGCATTGAATTGAAGCAACGAAGTCTATCCGAACTCTGGGCCGTCTAACTGGCAGCTGTTCCGGGGGCTGCCAGGGACTGCTCACTCTGTAGAGCCAACGGGCTTGCCATCACTGCCAGGCCGGCTGGGGCAGCTCCAGCTTCCTGTTGCCTTAGGGACAGAGACAAAGAAAATGAAGAGAACTCAGACATCTTTGCCCTCCCTCCTCCTTCAGCAGGGAGCTAGCAGGACACTAGGACCAGTCTGTGGCATAGAATGGACTTAATGGGACTGGAGGTGGAGGGGGGCTCAGAGGGTGGGGAAGGCCTATTACCCCCAACTGTATGGTTTTCTTGCATCCAGTTGTCTTCCTGAAGGTAACTTGCCTAATTTTGAGTAGCTCTGCCATCTTTTGCCATGGGTAACCATTGCTGGGCGTATCACCCTAATACTTCCCAATGCCTCTCCTATATTGATTCAGTTGTCATGGCAGCTGTCTGCTTCATCCATGGAACATGAGGCTCAGTCGTCTCCTGCTCTGTAACCTGGGGAATGTCAGAGGCAGGTAATAAAGGTCGTTTAAACAATAACCTGAGACTCTTTTCTCAAAGATCCCAGCCTTGAGACCCAGTACTATATAGAGAAGGAACCCTTTTTGCTTTTGGAAATAATGTTTAGATTGGGGAGTTGGGTTGTTTTGATACCTATATCTATATATCCAGTTCCAATGCAACAGATGTCACTGTGCGTGAAGAAAAGGTTTACGTACGGCTAAATGGGTTGTTTCTTCAAGTGTTTCCAAGTTATAACTACTTTCTTACTTCTCCGCTCCTTTTCCCTTAATTCTGAAGCACTTTCAAACATCACAATGCTAAATAAGGATTTCCCACTTACCTCTTGCAGTTTTTCAGGATATACTTTAAATTAAAACAACCTCTCACACCCATCACTATTAGCTATTATCAAAGTTCATTTTTAGAAGCCACCTTCATAACTCTCCCAAAGAAGCGGCTTATTGAAAGAGAAAAAGCCACCAAAGAGTGTAAATCTTAAGCCAGAGAGGAGATGCTTGAACTAAGCTGTCTTAACCAATGATGGGTAAATTTAGAGGTGTATGCTTATTGATTTATTCTCCTTTGAAGGTCATCAGAAACTTGCCTGCTTAGGGCTTAAATGCTTGTACCTGATGGTGGCTGTTTGGGCCTCATCAAATGCACATAAAATCACCTCTTGGCGTTAAGCCAACTTGCTTCAAGACAACTGGTTTCTCAGTAACAGCAGGACGAAGATATTATGGGTTACTTAAATGCACTGATAATACACAAGCCTCCTTCAAGGCATTGGTTTTGACCTTGTAGCCCATATGGTATTTTACTGGAGCTATTAATAAGTTAAATGAACTTACTTTCATTCCCAGGATTCACTCCTTGAAGATACACTGGCCTTACCCCATTGACTCCTCTCCAGTCCTAGTTCCAGCCCTAAGGTCGACCCCTTTCCTTGCAGGTGGGGGCCAGGGATTGGGCAGCGGTCCAAGATAACGTGACGAAGAGAAATGATGCTGTGAGAGCCATCTCAGGGCCAGGCAGGGAGGCCTGAGTGGGATGCGGAGGGAGGGCACAGATACCCAGCCATGCCAGGTGCATATGGGGGAGGGCAGGCCTCAGCCTTGTATTTCAGGTACAACAAGGTCCCTCATTGATCTGGCATAACTGGGGACACGAGGTTGTTTGATAATGAAGCATCCTCAGTGCTTTAGGTGTTGAAATTTTGTAAACATCTGTACTATTTTTCAGAGACATTAAAAAATATATATTGCCAAAAAAGGCAGCTGGGAGCAGTTGGGATAATGCCCATAATAAGCATGAATGTGCCAGCTGTGGGAAACAAATCCCACTGCCAAAAGATTCCTGCTTTTAAACAAGTTTTAACCTTTTTATGATGATGACATTCCTCATTAAGCACATGTAGTGAGAGTAGCCGCAGAGTTTTCCCAGTGAGAAAAGTGAGCTGGTCTGGGGAGAGCCATGTGCTTGACTGCCCACTTTCCCCAAACACTTTCAGGGTGGCAACTGTGTCCCAGATAATGAAGTTTCCCAGAAGTTTGGACACTCGACTCTCTACCAACCAGTGCGGGTGTCAACAGCATTGAAGTCATCACACTGTGGTGAGCAAGAGATAGAAGAAAGAAAAACAAGAGGCCCGGCCAGCCTGCAGTTTTAATAATGTGTTCCTGAATAGTCGCGAGCTGACAGTACAAACTGGGATTCTAATCAATTAGAGTGAATTTTTTTCAACTCCCTCCCCCACCAGTCTATTTCTTCTGTGTAAGCAGGTCCCGTTTCAGTTCAGGTTCAGATCTTTGCTCCATAATAATAACGAAGAAGACCCGCGCTTCCTTACTTGTAACTTGAGGCTTTCGACCAAGTGGGGCTAGGAGATGTTTTGAGTTCCAATGTCTGGAAGTGCTCATCGACAGTGCAAAAATAAGCAGAAGCTTTTCTCCCACTGCAGACATACTTCTGTGCCGTCGAGTCACTCTTCTAGAGGGATGTAAATGGGGTCTTTCCTTTGTTTGTAGCTACCATCTCCTTTTCAATTTGCCATATCCTTTAGAAACCAAAGATCTGCACATGATTTGTATTAAAGAGAAAAGGGAACGGGCTGCTTCGCAAACAGTCTTGCCTGATGGCTAAAGCAAGTGCACTGTGGTGTCGTGGAGAGAGCATAGGACGAGAATCAGGAGAACTGGGGTCCAGCCTTGGCTTTGCTGGGAATCTGAGGATCAAGTGAGATAACATATAGGAAAGGAGAAGTACAGCAGCTATAGAAGAGTATAAGGTGTTACGCTTATATTTTCCTTTTCCTTCCTTGGGGGAGTGCCCTTGGGCAGTGCGGGGAAAGTGGGGAAGAGAAAATTCTCTACCGCATAATCTACTCTTATTTTGTACAGAAAAGGATTGCAGTGACCTGGCCACTAGCTCCCAGATTTCTGAGCCTTTTCACCCCATTCTCGGAATCTTGGATGACTAGGAATCTGTGCATAACTGTCTCACCATCCTACTCTACTCCCCTTTACCTGTAGGCTTGCAAGTGCCCTTTTTAAAAAAAAAAAAGACAATACGTACTGTACTTTCAGGGCTCCACCAGAACTGATGTCTAGACACTGAAGACACGGGTCAGGGATTGAGAGAAGGCATAAGAGAAGAGAATGAAGGGAAAGAATCACAGGCTGTGGGCTTCATGAGAGAGGTAGGAGGAAGGGCAGTCTAGAATGTTCTGTGAAGGAGCATGAACGAGGACCCCCAAGGGGGAATAGATTAGATCGGTCAATAGCCAAGCCTAGGTGAACTTGAACCACCCATCAGAATGGCTTTGAGAGAAGAAGTTGGTTGGAAAGTCACTTCGCAGCCCCTTTTGTTACTTAACCTACTCTACAGCCTATCCTGGAAGACAAACAATGTGACTAAGGCAACTCTTTTTCTCTGCTAGATCTCAGAGCATGGGACCAGGTGACCCCACCAGTCCCTCATCGGATGTGTTTTTCTTAATTGAGTGAAGGATTCTTTCAATTCTATAGCGCTTTACAATTTTCAAAAGTTTCACACACATGATTTCAAATAATCCCATAATAAGCCCCTTCCCCCCCCCCATACTGCCCCTCCCCGCTTCCCTCTCCCCACTGGTTATCACTAGTTTGTTCTCTATATCTGCCAGTCTCATCAGAGAAGTGCAAATCAAAATAACAATGAGATATCACCTCACACCTGGTAGAATGGCTATTATCAAAAAGACGTGAAATAACAAGAGTTGGTGAGGATGTAAAGAAAAGGGAACCCTCTTGCACTGTTGGTGGGAATGTAAATTGATACAGCCACTATGGAGAACAGTATGGAGGTTCCTTAAAAAACTAAAAATAGAACTATCATACGACCCAGCAATCCCACAACTGGGCATATGCCCTGAGAAAACCATAATTCAAAAAGAGTCAAGTACCACAGTGTTCACTGTGCAGCTCTATTTACAATAGCCAGGACACGGAAGCAACCTAAGTGTCCATCGACAGATGAATGGATAAAGAAGATGTGGCACAGATATACAGTGGAATATTACTCAGCCATAAAAAAGAAACAAAATTGAGTTATTTGTAGTGAGGTGGATGGACCTAGAGTCTGTCATACAGAGTGAAGAAAGTCAGAAAGAGAAAAACAAACACCATATGCGAACACATATGTATGGAATCTAAAAAAAAATGGTTATGAAGAACCTAGGGGCAGGACAGGAATAAAGACGCAGATGTAGAGAATGGACCCAAGGACATGGGGAGGGGGAAGGGTAAGCTGGGACGAAGTGAGAGAGTGGCATGGACATATATACACTACCAAATGTAAAATAGATAGCTAGTGGGAAGCAGCCGCATAGCACAGGGAGATCAGCTGGGTGCTTTGTGACCACCTAGGGGGGTGGGGTAGGGAGGGTGAGAGGGAGACGCAAGAGGGAGGAGATATGGGGATATATGCATATGTATAGCTGATTCGCTTTGTTATAAAGCAGAAACTAACACCATTGTAAAGCAATTATACTCCAATAAAGACGTTAAAAAATAAAACCTTAAAGATGTCCCACCTAGCCAATCATTTTTTAAATGAATTTATTTATTTATTTTAAAAAATTGTGATAAACTACATATAACATAAAATTCGCCATCTTAGCCATTTTTAAAAGTATATAGTTCAGTAGCATTAAGTACATTCATATTGTTTCTGTCACAGTGCCCTTGAAGTCAGAGAAAAATGCAAGCAGCTAAATTATATAGAAGCAGCAGGGCTTAATCATTGCTCAGATGACTCCCCCTCTAGGGTATTCACACTTTATAATAGCCCACTCAGGGCGATGTAAAGGTGAAACCCAAGGAAAGACTCTTGAGTTGTGAATTTCAGTGGAATCTGGAAGGAGAGCTATCTGGAGATGTCTATGCGTGCGGGGGAAGGTCCTTGGGGGAGACGGGTACTGAACTTCCCACTTCCCCTCAATTCACATCCTACTCCTACTGCCAGGTGCTCTTAGAACCCTGGGGAGGAGCAGCGTGGCCATGGATGACTGGATTTCAGTAGGAATTCGCTGAATTGCCACATACCTGACTCACAAGATATCCATTCATGAAAACACTTCAGGTCTCTGGAAGGACAAGAGGCCTTCCCTTGGCTCTTTTTAGGATCTAGATATGATCTAGTAGGGGTTGCAACTCCCGCGAGCCTGGAAGAGAAAGAATGGAGACAAGGGGGCACATTGATTTTGCTCCTCTTCTTGTGGGGCCACTGCTCTGGGGGCCGCTGTGGTCAGGACCAGCCCTTGGCAAGACTATGGAATTGGTATTTATCTCATTTTCCCCCTTTTCCTGTTCCAAGCTTCCCCCTGACATTCTCAGTCCTGCAAAACTGTTTCTTCCCTACTGCCAGGGTCTTATGATCTTATTCATTTAATCCAATCTGCTCTTCATCCCAGCGAGGATCCAAGGAATGTACCTTTAATGGTGGCTTTCAGACACTGGATGAAAGAGAGAGATGTCAGCGGGGACTTGTCCTAGGGACTCTCCGATCTGATTTGGGTAAGGCGTCTCTGACAGTCACATCACCGTGGTAAGCTCAAGAACAGAACTTTGGCTCTTTCTTTGTCCCCACTCCTTCTGGGGGTGTTCAGAAGACTGTAAACTTTAGCCATCTAGGGGGGCACCTGCATTTCCAGGTGAGCCTCCTGGGGTGGAGGGTGGGATGGGGGTGAGGATAGGGGTAACTAGGACAGGCAGAAGGGTGAGAGAAACCCTTGGCCTGCTCCCCAGTTAGGTCTCTCTACACTGGGAGGCTAACTTAACAAACAGGACACCAAAGAGGAATGGCTGAGGTGAGTGAGAAAAGAAATACTAGGATGGATCCGTTGAAAACTGTCAGGATGGAATTCCTATTATTTTTCTGCCATCTCCCTATACATCTGTACCAAGCCAAGGCGGCAGCCAAATGACAAGCCCTGCTTGGAGGAGGCTGCTCTGGAATCAGCTGAGTTAGTCCCCATCCCAGCCCCAAGTAACTGACACTAACCTTCAGAGTACTGGGCTTTCCTTCTGGCAAGTCCAGGGGGCTGGTCAGTTCAAAAGCCCCCATCTTTTTTTTTTTTTTTTTTTTTTTTGCGGTACGCGGGCGGCATGTGGGATCTTCCCGGACCAGGGCAAGAACCCGTGTCCCCTGCAGCGGCAGGTGGACTCTCAACCACTGCGCCACCAGGGAAGCCCAAGCCCCCATCTTTTGACTTTCTCCTTCATCCAGTAAAGTAAGATAGTGTAGTGCATAGGGTATGGGCTCCAGAGCCAGACTGCTTAGGTACACATCTATCGTCTGCCTTTCATCAGCTATGTAATGTCAGGAACATTACTTGACTTTCTCTAAGCTTCCTTTCTCCATCTGTAAAACGGATGGAAGAAATAATACCTACCTCCCAGAGTTGTGAAGATTGAATACTTAACATAGTGCCTGGTTCAGGGTAAAAGTTCAGTAATGGTAGCTTCCAATCTTGCCCCAACCCAAGCAGGGTTGTCACCTACACCACACCAATGAAACTGCTTTGTCACGGTCACCACTGACCTGCATGCTGCTGAATCAAATGCTCAATTCTCAGCCCTTGTTTTCTATGACACTTGGCAGCATTTAATGCAATCGATCACTCCTTCCTTGAAACTTTTTTCTTGACTTCCAAAACACCTTAGTCTCCTGGTTTGCTCCCTTCTTCACCAGCCCCTTTTCTTTTTAGTGTTTCCTTTGCTGGTTTCTCCTCATCTCCTCAACATCTCAATATTGAGTTGCCCAGGGCTCTATTCTGGGACTTCTTTTCTTTTTCATCTATTCTCTCTCCCTTGGTGATGTCGACTAGTCCCAACATTCAAAATATCATGTTCATATACAAATAACATTTTTACAATGATATATATATATATATATATATATATATATATATATATATATATATTTTTTTCCCTAAAACCCACTACTCTGAGCTCCTGGCTTTCATATCTGACTGCCTACTTAACAACTCTACCTAGATATCTATACCTGTCTCAAAGTTTACATGCCCAAATCAGAGCTTTTGAGTCCCTTCCCTCAAAATTTACTCCTCCACCTGAGAAAGAAAGTTTCCTGCCATCTGGGAACTGGTCTGACATTCGCATCTAGGCCTCACTGTTGGTTAGAAGCTGTTCACACGTAAGCCATGTTATTCTCCTGTCAGACAGTAATCATCTCACAGGACACCCACATCAGACAAGACAAGACATGTTTCTGTGACTATGATGGAAGGAGACAAAACAAGAATGTTTAATAATGTTATCTAAGTACAGACAAAAACAAGGTTACTGTGAAACTCACAAAGTACCAAACATCCTCTTCTCCCAGCCAATTTGAGTGACCTCTACTTCTGTACCCATCACAGCTTTAGTCTTGCTTTAGCTTTCCTTCATTTTGGATAAGATTTATTAAGATACCCAATCACAGAACTAGCCTCATTGCCTAATCGCATCCAAACTAGAGTGAACACTTGATTCCTTGGACCCACCCTAAAAACACCTAACATAACCTCCAACCCAATAATAAGTCTTTTCTAATATTTCTTACACTTCTTACTTAGATACCCATGGTTCACCATGCTGTGAATTCTTCATTCCTGCCATGAGTAATAAAGCTAACTTGTTCAACTGCCGGTTTGCTCCTGGTGGTTGTTAGCTGGAAGGCATTAATGCATTCATCTCTCCCCGCCCCCCGTTTTTATAAATGGTTAGGCCAAAACAGGAGTCATATTGATTCTGCTCTGTCCCTCACTATTCCACATTCAATTTAGGAGCCAGGTCCTTTCAACTCTAATTCCAAAAAGGACTCTAAATATGACCACTTCTCATGACCTTCTCTTCTACCACCCTAGTCTACACCCCCATCATTTCTTACCTGGACTAATATAACACTTTCTAACTGGTCCTCCTGCAGTCAGTTCTTTACACAACAGCAAGAGCAATATTAAAGCGTAAAGCAGATCATGTTCCATCTCTCCTTAAGGCCCTCCATTGGGTGACCCATCCAATTAGAATACAACCTCAACTCCTTATCGTGGTCTACAACAACGGTCTCCAACCTTTTTGGCACCAGGGACCGGTTTCGTGGAAGACAATTTTTCCACGGACGTGGGGTGGTACCGGTCCATGGCCTGGGGGTTGGAGACCCCTGGTCTACAAGACTCCATGCAATCTGACCCTTGCTGACCTCTCTAAACCTCATCTTCTGATACTCTTCCATCTTGCTCAGTAAACTCAAGTTACACTAGTCTTCTTGTTGTTCCTTGAATACATCAAGCTCATTCCTGCCACACAGCCTTTGCATGTTCTGTTTCCTCTGCCTGGAATATTCTTCCTCCACACCTTCTCAAGGCTGTTTCCTCCTTATCATTCAGTCTCAGCTCAGACATCACTTCCCCAGAGGCCTTCCTTGACCATCCTATACGCAGTTGCTCCATTTTCTCTGCCCCACGCTATTCTCTATCCCATTACCTTATTTATTTTAACTTCACAGCACAAAGCACTGTCTAAAAATGTCATAGTTTATTGTCCATCTTTCCCACGTAGGCTGTAAGTTCCATGAAAGCAGGGCTTTTTTAGGTCAATTAAAACATTTAAAATTTATTTTTGTAACTTTCTGAGGTATAATTAACATTGAAAAGCACACACATTTAAAACACATAACATGGTTGATTTTGACATATGTGTACACCTATGAAATCATCACCAAACTCACATTAATGAACATACCCGTTACCACCAAAAGTGTCCATGTGATCCTTTCTTTGTGCCTTCTTCCTACTGGTCCAGACCATCAATAATCTGCTTTTTGTCACTATTGATTAATTTGTATTTTCTAGAATTCTATATAAATGTAATCCTGCAGTATGCACTTCTTTTACTCAGCATACTGATTTTGAGATTCACCCATGTTGTTGCATGTATCGAGAGTTCGTTTCTCTTTATTACTGAGTAATTGTAGAAATGTACCACAGTTTGTTTATCCATTCACCTGTTGAAGGATACCTGGGTTTTTTCCAGTTTTTCACAATGCTGGACAAAGCTTCTATTAACATTCGTCTGCAAGTCTTTATGTAGATATATGTTGAAGGTAGAGATTTTATGTGTCTGGTTCTTTGCAACATCTCCCATGCCCAGGCACCTGTATAATATTTATACAGCATGTGGTGGTTAAATATCTGTTGAACGAATGATTGAGCCTTCCTTTTTAGCCCAGGATTGTGGATGTTTCCACTGTTCCTGTGCCCACTGTAGAATCCTTCGCCACCATAACTCTTATCCTCCTCTTGCCCTTCCAATCTGCAGCCCTGGGTGACGCTTTGAGTGGAAGGTGAGTGTTTTCACTCTTGGCTTGTTGGAGAAACCCTGCTCATTGGGTTAACTGCCAGCGCATGCTCTCTACCCTAAACTGGCCCCTCTGGCTGTTCAACAATCCGTTCATTCCTCGCTTGCTGGCTCCCTATCACATTCCCTGCAGCAGCTGCTCCAAACTTCCTGCCCTCTCCTCAAGCCCCCAGCCCCAGCCCTCCCCCTCATTCTCAGGAGATGACTTCACCTCCTTCATTACTGAGAAGATTGAGGCCAACTGACAGGGGCTTCTTCGGCTTCCATTGGAGCCATCTCCACACAGCCATCTCAGACGCTTCCGGCTCTCAGGGAGACGTGCTCCCTCACCTTGCCAAGGTTAAGCTCTCTGCCGGTGTGCTTGATCCCAGCCCCAGCTTTAAAAAAAAAAAAAAAAAAAAAAAAAAAACGATTTAGCTCTGGATATGGACCATACATACACTAGGATAAGTACTGATAAAACAACTCTGATTTTCGTTGAAAAACTATGTTTGTAACATGTCTCATTTCTCTTTTTTTCCTGTAAGCTTAAAAACGCATTTTATTTTACAAAAGCATTGCACTTGGCATGTGTTATCTAACTTAATCTTCACAGCCAGCTTGCAGCGTAGTACCGTTTTAAAAAAACGAATAAGAAGACTGGGGATCAGAAAGGTTAAGTAACTTACTTTGGGTCATAGAGCTAGTAAATGGTGAAGCTAAGATTTAAGCTAAGATCTAAATCCAGAGCCCTCTCTTTCCTTCTTTCTTCTCCCTCTCTCTCTCCCTCTTGCTCTCCCTCTCTTGAAGTTCAGAGGGTTCTCCTAACCCTAGTCCTCAGTTCATGGCCAATTATCATCTTTGGCCAAAATATAAAGTAACTATAGGAAAAAGTAAAATAAAGGGGAAAGAGAGACACATTAGCGTCATGAAGGATCTTGCCAGACTAAGGAGTTTGAACTTCATCCTGTAGGTAGTGATTCCCAAACTTTAGTCAGCTGTCTGTGGGGTGCTTGTTAATGGGGCAGAATTCCAGGCTCTACCCTCAGACCTACCAGATCAGTACCTCTGAGGGTAGGATAAAGTGGAAGCATGAGAGACCAGTTAGGAGGCTATGGCAGTATTCCAGAGGAGATGGCAGTGGCCTGGACTATGGTGGTGGCTATGGAAGTGGAGAGCCGTAGACAGATTTTTTTTTAATTGTGGTAAAATACGCTTAACATAAATTCACCCTTCGAACCATTTTAAAATGTACAGTTCAGTGGTATTTAGTACATTCACATGGTGTGCAACCACCAACACTATCACTTTCAAAACATTTTCATCACCCAGATTGGAGAATTCGAAAAGGTAGAACTGGCAGGGCTGTGTAATGGATGGAATATTGATGGTGAGTGAGAGGCATGGGTCAAGTTCATTAGGTTTGGATGGCATATGCTGATCAGGATAATGGTGATCTCTAACAGAGGTGAGTAAATAAAAAGTGAGACCTTGCCCAGGTAGAAATGAAGAAAACATGAAGGCAATTATGAACATGTTGAATTTCTTAGAGACCTGCAGGGGCAGATATGAAGCAGCCAGTTGGAGTGAATCTGGAGTATAGGTGAAAGTTAGGGCCTGGGGGTCCAGACTCTACAACAGCAAACACACGAGGCTCACTACTTGTCAGACACTGGTCCAAGTACTCTATATACATGACCTCAGTTAATCCTCATGTTACGGATGAGCAAACCAAGGTACAGAGTAATTTGCCAAAGTTACCAGCATGTGACAGGGGTAGAAGGGATTGGAACTCAAGCAGACTGACTTTAGGGTCAGTGCTCACAGCCATTATACTGTGCTGCCTTTCGCAGGGGTCATTTTGTCTGCAGAGGGATAATACTTGAATCCAGGACGGTAGAGGCAAGGCTGAGGGCAGAGCCTTAAGGAATATCTACATCTGAGGAGAGAAAAGCATAAGAGGAATCCGTTGAAGACAGAGAAGAAGACATAGGAAGGTAACAGGAAAATGGGAAAATTGTAGAGGTCAAAGGAGAGGAAAGTTTCAAGAAGGAAGGAGTGTCTGATCCTGCAGACGTGTTGCAACTGTAGGGCTGAGAAGAGGCCATTTGATCTGCTGGTGATTGTCACTGGTCACCTTCCAGATGGCTAGGCTACTTAGTGGGGGACAGGGAAAGCCAGAGGGACAGGGTTAAGGAGTGAGATGGTGGTAGGAACAGAAGGCAGCTGGTATGGACTACTCTTTTGGGAATGTTGGAAATGAAGTGAAAGGGAATGATAACTGATAGACAAAGTTTTGGAAGAAATCAGCACAGCATCTTGGATCATGAAGACAGATCAGACTTCTTGTTCTGCCACTTACTAGCTGGGTGACCTTGGGTAAGTGATTTAACTTCTTGGAGCCTCAGTTTCCTCATAATAATAACAGTAATGATAATTATATATATAAATAAATATAAAACTAATAACAACAACCTGTTATGATAGGGTTAGAAAGTGAGACAATACATGTAAAATGCATACTGAAAGAGTGAGTACATGATTAACTATTGTTATTTGTCGCTCAATAAATGTCAATGAATCTAGTTCAGTGATCTTGAGAATTCAGGAAACTTCTGACTCCAGCTTCCTCGAGGTTTTTGAGATTAGTGATGACCAGACTAGAGTCAGCAATTGCTGTCGATAGGAACATCTTCTTGGGGTCACCTCAGACTGAAGTCAAGTCACAGAGGCTAAACTCAAACCACAGCAGCTAAAGACAGATGGCCCTTCAACTCGTTACCTCTCTGTACAGTGAGTGATTAGGTAGAGAACCAGAGCTTTGAAGGGGAAGTGACTTACGACAGACTGTTTCCTGGCCTGGTTTCTCTAAGCATCTGAGGAAGCAAATAAAACCTAAAGCTTGGGATTCCCTGGTGGCGCAGTGGTTGGGAGTCCGCCTGCCGATGCAGGGGACACGGGTTCGTGCCCCGGTCCGGGAAGATCCCACATGCTGCGGAGCGGCTGGGCCCATGAGCCATGGCCGCTGAGCCTGCACGTCCGCAGCCTCTGCTCCACGACGGGAGAGGCCACAGCAGTGAGAGGCCCGCGTACCGCAAAAAACAAAAAAACAAAAAAAAACAAAAAAAAAACCTAAAGCTTCTTGGCATTAGGTATCTAAGGAGATTTGCCCACTTGCAACATGGGAAATTCTCCCCACCGTCTCTCTTGTTTTCTTCTGAAAATCTCCATGAGCTCCATGCAAATGTTTTTAAAAACATGACAGTACAATGGGATACATGTAATGCCAAAACTCTCCTAAACATTACTGAGTTTTTCTTTCAAGATTCCGAATGCACTTAAGGATCTTGCAAGATCTCAGAGGTCAGAAGCATCTATTGTTCAGGTCTGTATCTCTATACGCTGTAGAAAAATTTCCAGAATCTGCATCAACCTAAAGTCATTCTTCGAAACTTGCTTTTATTAAAAAAAAATCTCGGGCTTCCCTGGTGGCACAGTGGTTGAGAGTCTGCCGATGCGGGGGACGCGGGTTCGTGCCCCGGTCCGGGAAGATCCCACATGCTGCGGAGCGGCTGGGCCCGTGAGCCATGGCCGCTGAGCCTGCGCGTCCGGAGCCTGTGCTCCGCAACGGGAGAGGCCACGGCAGTGAGAGGCCCACGTACCACCAAAACAAAAAAGAAAAAAGAAAAATCTCTCCTGCTATCTTCTCCTCAAACTTGAGTGCATAATGACCCAAAGACAGACTTGTGGTTATTTGAGATCTCCAAGTTCAGGACCAACAGGAGTTTATCAGAGACACGCTTTCCCCAGGGAAAATTCTGCCAGTGCTCAAGGTATACAGTGGCACTTGTGAAGTTCGTCTCCTGGGCCTGGCAACTCACATCAGTGCCCACCTCATAGAGACACAGAGAGCAAGTGCTGACCCAGTGATCTTTGAGCAACATGTAGGCCCTGGCTTCTAGAAGCTTCCTTCTAAAAGCAACTCACATGGAAAGGGATCTTAGGCTTCTTCTAGGCATTTTCCCTCTCAACCCCACCCCAGTTTCTTTACCTCCCTTGTCATTGTTCTTCTGCTCCTTTCCCTTGAGTCTTTGGAGTGACCACCCACAATTACAACCCTTCCTGCCCTCTCACCTAGGTCAGTCTCAGAGATGTTTCCAGTTGGAAAGACCTCTTTCCCATGGCTGAAGTTGCTGCTTGTGCATATCTGGTGACACTGACTAGAGCTTTCCTAAAGTGGGACTCTGTTTTGGCAGAGAACTGAAATTCAAGCAAGATGCCTGGAAAGGGGATGTAGAGGCAAGAGTTTTCTATAGCAGATTCAGGGAACCCTGCCACTGAGCCCTGTCAGCTGATCAGAAGGGAGTCCCGGGCTTTGGTGAAACAAGCCTGCTCTCATCTAGCTAGAGAAAAGCAGCATTTCCCCTCCAAGCCCAGGCCCAATCCAAATACAATGTGCAGTCTACCTCTCCTTTGGGGAGCAGAAAGGTCCATCTACAGGCTGCTGGGCCCTCTCTTCAACGTGTGCTGATCACCTTTGGGGAAAGAAGAAAGGATGTCTTGGAGAGGTAGAGCCCTCGACTCTGGATGTAATGTCAGTTCTGCATTTGGAGATTCTCTGAGTGACTAAGCTTAGTCCTGTGACTCAGAGGCTTCCCAGCACCTCCGGCCCGTGACTCTGGGTCACATTTAGAGTGATGCTCAAGTTTTTATATTTCCCCACCCCTCAGCTGTTCCAGGTAGTAGGCTGGCCCCCTAAGAAACTCCTCCACTTGTTTCTGAGAATCCCCAAAAGAGATGCCTGCCATGTGCCTATTCTCAGTTCTGTCACCTGTACTCACTACCCTGCTCGTTTTCTTCTACTCCAGAGCCCATTGTCCACATTGGCTATTGTGGCTGAGGGTAGCCATCAGGGGCATATGTGTGTCCATACCTAGGGAACTTCCTGGTATTACAGGCTCCTCTGTGAGCCACTGGAGAGCTGAGTTATGGGTTGGACAAACCACCCTTCTCCAATTCTCTACCACACTAGGTTAGTGGTGCCCAAAGGTAAGCCTGCTTATGCCTAGAGTCTCACAAACAATTCCCTAGTGAATTGTTCTCCCAGCCTCCGAGCTCCAGTGCTCATACAGTCACTTACAAAGACTCTGCTGGTTTCTGGCCACTCCTCTCACCAGAGGGGCTTAAAGCCAGCTCAGTGGACCAGAAGGGGATCAGAAGCCCGACCATTCTCCCAAGTCAGCCTCCTCTCTGCCCAGCTAAAAACCCATTTTTTCCCGCCAAAGCAGCCTCGCCTCTGCTACCAGAAGCAATTATTTTGTCCTTCACCTTCAAAGCAGGTTTGTAGCAACACACACACACACACACACACACACACACACAGTCTCAGACACCTCCACTCCAAGGCTGGGTCTGTCTTGGCTTTTACAGCTGTATGGTTATAAGGAACAAGTTGGAGGAGGACCTAGGGTTGAAAATGGATTTCATGTTTGAAAGGAGAGGCTTGAGCATGTTTCAATGTTCTGAGGAGGGTCAGTAGACAGGGAGAAGGTGAAGACACAGGAATGAAGGGGGTTATAGCTGGAGCCGGGACCTGGAGTGGAAGGCAAAGGGTGGGACCCCCCTCTCCCCTTTGTGACAATTTAGCAGTGGTGGGGTAGGAAGTTGAGCATTCCCACCCGATAGTTTCTATTCTCTCTATGAAATGAGAGAAGGCGGAGGTGAGGGATGATGATCAGAGGTTCGATGAGTTGCAGAAAATTTTCCACAATCTGCATCAACCTCAAGTCACTCTTCGAAATTTGCTTTTATTAAACACATGTCTCTCCTGCTATCTTCTCCTCAAACTTCAGTGCATGATGACCTAAAGACAGACTTGTGGTTATTTGAGATCTCCAAGTTCAGGACCAACAGGAGTCTATCAGAGGCACACGTTCCCCAGGGAAAATTCTGCCAGTGCTCAAGGCATACAGTGGCACTTGTGACGTTCGTCTCCTGGGACTGTCAACCAACGTCAGTGCCCACCTCACAGAGATACAGAGAGCAAGTGCTGTCTTGCAGACAGCAACGTTGTGGAGGAGGTTTGCACAAGTTAATTAGGGAACCAAAAAGATTGTGTGGCAGCGGGAAGGACCCAGCTGAGATTGGTAGTCATGACTGGATGGTATGTAAAAGGCTGCCCAGTTGTGTATTTCTCCAGCAGCGCTTAGCAACAAGCATGGAGAAAGAAGTTTGCCCTTCTCTCAGGTGGAAGTAACTATTTCTGCTCTTTCTTGGTCATGGAAAAGGTCCTGGATTAGGACTGAAGAGGCCTGGGTCCAAGTGCAGCATTTCATCGTCATCTGTGTGACCGTGTGACAGCTAACGTGACCTTTTTCTATCTTTTATCTTATCTACCTCAAAGGGTTGTTATGTGAAAGAAAGGAGACTGGTAAAACCACAGAAAAGGAAAAACAGCTCCATCATAAACACCTTGAAAGATAAATTGTGGGAAAATTTTTTAAAAAGAAAACATTTGCAACACATGCTACAATGGGTTTACTACACAAAGGGCTCTTACAGATCAAAAAGAAAGTAGAAAAGTGGGCAAAAAAGAATGAGTAGGCAATTAATGGAAGAACTGCAAAGAGTGATAAACATAGAAACGATGTTAAGCCTCACTAATAAAAAATTAAGATTTAAACAAACAACAATTTCTTGTACTTTTACCTATCAAATTTACAAAAATTAAAACAAATCATTCACAGTTAGTGTTGGTGGGAGTGCAGGCTGGCACAATATCTCTAAGCTGGGAATTCCATTTCTACCAATTTATTCTACAGATAGACTCACACAAATGCACAAAGATATATGTGTAAAGATATCCACTGCTTCGAAGTTTGTAACACTAAAAAACAAGCCAACAGACAAAAACCCTTGTACAGAACTAAAATTTCCTTCAAAAGAAAATTGATTATGTAACATATGATGGAGTATTATGCAGCCATATTAAAAAGAATGCCTTGGAAATAACCCAAGATAAACGATTAAATGAAAATAGTGCAGAACAGTATATGTATAACTGTATCCCCTTTAAAAATATATGTATATAGTAGGAAAATATGTGGAGGAATACACAAAAAACTTAACAGTGGTTACTCCTGGGAGGGGGATTATAATGACTTTCTACTTAATGTCTGTCTGCAATTTTTCCCAGCATTGCACCATGAAAAAAATTTAAGTGTACAGAAAATTAGAAAGACTTGTGCAGTGAACACCTGTTCTCTCATGCCTAGTTTCCGCCATACGTTTTACTTTACTTGCCTTGTCACATGCATCTCTCCAACTACCTATTCCTCTCTCCATCCCTTCAATCCATCATATATTCTAAATTCAGTTTACGTTTAAAGTAAGTTGCTGACATCAGCACATTTCCCCCAAAATACTTCAGCATGCATATTATTTACTGGATTTATATTTATTTACAGTTTTTCCTTTGGTGGTAAAATTTATACGCAATGAATTGCACAAATCTAAGTAAATGATTCCACAGGTGTAACAGACGAATATGCCTGTGTAACCCAAATGTCTGTCAAGACAGAGAATGTTATCATCACCCCAGGAAGTTTCCTCATGCCCATCCCAATCTCCAACCCACCCCCTTTGGTAACATTGAAAATACTTACATAAACTATTAACGTTAGAATATTCACAAATTTACAGAAAAATTGCAAAGGTAGAACAGAATTTTCGTATACCTCCACACCCAGTTTCCCCTATTGTTGACATCTTACATCACTATGGTGTATTTGTGATAACTAATGAACCGATACTGATACATTATTATTAACCAAAGCCCACACTTTCTTCACATTTTACTAGTTTCCCCCTAATGCCCTTTTTCTGTTCCAGTATGCCATCCAGGATACCACGTGAATCAGCTATACATATACATATATCCCCATATCTCCTCCCTCTTGCGTCTCCCTCCCACCCTCCCTATCCCACCCCTCTAGGTGGTCACAAAGCACCGAGCTGATCTCTGTGCTCTGCGGCTGCTTCCCACTAGCTATTTTACATTCGGTAGTGTATATATGTCCATGTGACTCTCTCACTTCGTCCCAGCTTACCCTTCCCCCTCCCCGTGTCCTCAAGTCCATTCTCTACATCTGCGTCTTCATCTCTTTTTTTTTTTTTTTTTGACTCCTCTGGGCTCTGACAGTTTCCCGGGCTTTCCTGGTTTTTGATGACCTTGACAGTTTTGAGGAGGAGGGGTCAACCATTTTATAGCATGTCCCTCAATTTAGGCTCGTCTGATGTGTTTCTCATGGTTAGATTGTGGTGTTGTAATTTTTCCATGATTATAATAATCATGTTTAACTTTCGTAATCCGACTTAATAAAGATGTATATTCTAAAGGCATGATGGCGGGTGGTGATGATGAGGGTGAGGCAGCAGACGATAAGTAATTAAAAAGAAGCACGTCTACTTTGTGCAACTTGGAGAAAAGAAAGGAATATGTGGACAGTTACGGTTGTCCAGAGTGGTCCAGGCTGACCAAACGCGGGGACATCCTTGCCTTGCCTATAACCTGCCTGAGAAGCGGCGGGGGGTGGGGGCTTGAGGGAAGAATATTCCTCAAAGGGGACTGAGATCTTTCCATGACACATGTCTCCTAAATGAAGAGGCTTTTCTAATCTCGAAGGATTGACTATTCAGCACCACATCAAGTGAGAATTCCTCACCACCTTCTGCGCAGATAGCGACTTGAAGCTGGAGAGCGAGACCAGTTCTGGGAATGTCCAGGCATGAACACAGCCTCAGCACTGGGTCTATTTTGGGAACATTTGGACATATTCTGCAGCATCATGTTTATGCTTTGGCAAAACAGGCGAAGGTTCAAAGAAATAATCCTTGGCTTCCTTCGTACACCCCACGTTTTCGTCTACAGGATGGCATATTCTGAGCAGAGATGGAGAGCACGGGATGGCTGGTTAACCATGATAGCACTTGGTCATCAGTGGGCTTGAGCTGAATTGGAAAGAGCAAGTGCCCATGATGCGGGGTTAATGGGGGCAAGAGGGATCAAGTCAGTGAAATGTGAGAGAATCGATACGTGGAATACTTGACGAGAGGGCATTCACACATTTCACAGAGGAAGGAGGCTAGGGTTACATCCAGCAACTACAGATGCTTGATGAAAAAAACCAACCTTATGCGTTTGCTCTTTGCTGGTCGCCTTGAGCACCCTGAAGTCTTCACAAGAGGGGCTCGGTATCCTTTCTCAATCTTCTCTGGGTGTCTGTTGGCAGCTTAAGACTGCCCCCCCAATCCGTCCAGCTACCCCACGGTTCCACAGGGATTCGGAAGAGACGAGGCCTGGGGTGTGTGTGTGTGTGTGTGTGTGTGTGTGTGTGTGTGTGTGTGTGTTTCACCCTCCAAGTGAAGATGTGCGCCAACGGAATGTGTGCGGGGGGCCCACAGCGAGCTGGTGGAAAATGAGCAAACAGCTGGAGACGCTCCAAGGCAAGAGAGAATTTTAGATCCGGCACTGGTGAGGGCAGGAAGAAGAGATGGGGAGGGGTTGGAAATGGTGGAAGGAGATGGAATCTAGGAGCCTCTGCGGCTATTAAAACTCAGCACCTGGTCTAGGGCTCTGCCCACAAATGACACATTAATTAATGTTCTAAGAATAACTAAGATTAATCGAGCACTTAAATTTTCCCAGGAGCTAGACTTCATAAGCGTTATCATGTTGAATCTCTCTCTCTTTCTCGCCTTCCTCAATACCCTAGAGGATGGGTAATAATATTATTGCCTTCCTTTTACAAATAAGACACTGAATCCCAGAGGTGTTACCTAACTTGCCCCAGGTCACAGTTAGCAAGTGGCAGAGCTGGGTTTTGAATCCAGCGCCTGCGCGCTCAACCTCTTGCCTTGTGTGAAAGGCCTCAGCGTGGATGGTCAGGGTTGGCAGGATGCGGGGGCTCAGTTCCTAAATGATGTCTCCAGCTCCACGCTCTTCCTTCTCAGAGTCAGGCCTCCCTGCCGCCATCTCCCAGCAGCAGTCCTCCGATCTTCAGGCCCCAGGGCCTGTCCGCGGCCGGGGCGCAGGGACAGGAGCCTTCCACGACTCCCCTCCAAAGCGCAGGGCTCAGTGGGAAGCGGGGCGGGAATAGCTGGCCTGCCTCTGTCCCGCTCCCGTCCTCTGTGATCCTCTGCGCTGCTTCACCTCCTCCTCCAGATTCTCACCCCCTTGTGACAAGACGTGCTTCCCGTATCTGTGCTTAATGGCTCAAGGGGCGGGTGGCGAGATGTGCTGCAGTCCGAGCTTCCACGGGGGCGTCTCCGGCTACCCGGCTCCTGCGCACTGGCGGCCGGACTCCACCTGTCTGTCTTTTTTGCTCTGCTTTCGGCGGCAGCCGCTCCCATCTGCCTGCATTCAGAGGCTTGTTCTCCTTCCCTTCAGAAAATGACTATATGAGGTCCCGCTTCTACCCACATTACTAGAGCGCCCGCCAGTCCAGGCCGCTGCAGGCAGCTGGCCCCAGACGCGCGGGGATTAGCAGCTCCCAGGCTGAGGCTGACCTCCAGCGCCGCTCGGCTCCGCGCACCCGTCCTCCCGCACGCCTGGCTCTGCGCGCCTTGCCCGCTCGTCTTTCCTTCTTTCCTCCCTCCCTCCCTCCTTTCTTTCCCTTTTCTTTTCTTTCCTCCATCCACTTCTTTCTTTTCCTTCCTTCGTTCCTTCCGTCCTTCGTTCCTTCCTTCCTTCCTTCCTTTCTTTCTTTTTCTTTCTTTCTTTCCTTTTCTCTCTCTCTCTCCTTTCATCTCTCATGCTGGCTTCTGTCTTGCTTTCTCTTTTTCTCGCCTTCCAGAATTTCTTTTTGCCAAGTGTTTTTTAGATTACATGCTTGCTCTCAAACAGTTCGAAGATGTATTGGGGAAAAAACTTCCCCCTTCCTATACAATTTTTGGAGTACAACCAGTGTTGTTTGTCGTGTGTCCTTTAACACTTTTCTCCACACACACACACACCTTAGTTTAAGTTTTGACACAGACTTACTTTAGACTTGAAGACTTTACCAAAATTGCAGATGTTCTCCATTATTTGAAAACTTCTGGCTTATTGCATGTTCCTTTAATAAATATAGCAAGATACCCACAATATCACAATCTTGTGGCAAAAATGAAGCATTTTGGTTTGATAGACAAGGGCACGTTTTCCCATACAAATGTTCAGTTGTAGCTTGAACTGCACTGAGTCGAATTCAGAGGAGTTCAGCTCAATGCCCAGGGATATATGGTTCCTTCCCCCACCTATTGTAAAATAAAAACTGCTTCTTACTGTGCTCCATACTCTGCACCTTTTAAAAAAAAAAACAATAACAATGTATCATGAACAGCTTTCCTGGCTGACAGATACAGAGCTAGCACTCATGCGTGATTTCAGCTTTTCAGTATTCCTATAACTTAGCCAGCCATTACCCTTTTAATGGACTTTCAGATTGTTTTCCTTTATTTTGCCACTGCCAACCGTAGTGAACATCCTTGGGCATATAGGTCTCTGCTGACTTGTAAAACTAACATATCAAGTTACATTTCTGTATGAGGTATTACCAGATCAAAGGTTTGCGCATTTACAATTTTTGATAGTTGCTATCTGATTCCCTTCTAAAATGGTTGTAGCAACACCTTCTTCTACTAAAGACAGGTATAAGAGAGTTGCTGTTGGCCCATCTTCTTGCCAGTACTGAATACCATCAGTATTTCAAAATGGTGTCAGTCAGAAGGGTAAAAGAAATGCTATCCCATCATTTATAATATTTTATATCCGTGACAACCCACGAGGTTGGAAACTTCTCATGCTTGGTATCTATATTTCTACTTCTGTGATTTTGCCTCTTCATAACCTTTGCCACAATTTTTAGGTTGTTGGCTTTTTCAATAGAAAATTTTAGGGTTATATTATAGGGTTTATATTTATATTATAGGGTTTATGTTTACATTGTAGGGTTATAAATCTGTTCCTTTTATATTATAGGGTTATAAGTATGTTTTCTTTTATTTAATTGCAGATATTTTCTCTCAGGGGACATTTTACTGCGTCTTTTGCCCCACAACAAGTTTTACATTATGTTGCCAAACTTGTCAATCTTTATGGCTTCTAAGTTTCCTGTCTTGCATAAGAAGGCCTCTCCCACCCTGTGGTTCTAAAAATATTTTTTAAAATTTTCTCCTAAGGTTTTCATTTGAAAATTTAAATATTTAATCCATTTGGAATTTATTTTATGAGTGGCACAAGGTAACAGTCTAACAATTTGATCCCAGCTATCTAGCCAAAGGACATTCTTTCTTAGTGAAAAACAGTGTCTGCTACTCTTATATTCAGTTCTAGCCATGTAGACCTGAGGCAAGTCACAAATGGCCAAACCTGGGGGCAGTTCCATACAGCTACCACAACAAACACAACATTTCCCATTTATCTTAACTCTTCTGTTTCAACTTTGTGGGAGACCGAGGTCATTCTCACACAGGCCTGGAACAGCCTAGGCTTGATGTTACTTTTTCTACTCGAAGTATCTCTTACAGTATTCACTGGAGTTTGCTAAACAGTCTATCAGATTGAGGTGGTTTCTCTCTAAGTTTGTTTTTTAAAGGTTTTATTATTATCCATGCCTGCTGAGTTATATCAAGTACTTCTTCATTACCTTTGGATACAATTATATAACACTCATCTCCTTTAATTTGTGTATGTAATGAATTATACTGATAGATTGCTTAATTTAACCATATTTGCATTCCTCGTATAAACCCTGCTTCATCAGAGTGAATTAGGTTTTTACTACGACTCTGGAATCTATTTGCTAATATGTTATCAAAACATTTTGCATCTATATTCATAAGTAAAAGTGGTCTATAGTTTTTGTTGAATCCTTTCATCACATTTTAAAAAGGTTATGTGTAGAATACATTGGGGTGCTCTTTATAAATCTGGGTCAGTTTGAGTAACAGAAGTGTTTTTTGAAGGTTAGATAGAACTCAGAAATTTCCTATCTTTTCCCCTATGATTACTGGTCTGTTCAGATCTCCTACCACTTCTTGAGTTAATTATGATATTCTATGTCTTGCTAGAAATTTGTTCATTTGCTTTAGATTTTCATTGTTGACAAAATTGCTTATAATTTTGTCTTATAATTATGTCAATGTTTTATTTAAGTCATTATATCTCATTTTTCATTCCTAAGAGTACACTTTAATCTTTGCTCTTTTTCTTTTTTAAATTAGGTTGCTAAAGGAAGTGGTTTGTTTTATGGGTCTGTTGATTTGGCTTTATTTATCCATTCTCCTTTGTGTCTGTGGGGGATGGGTGGGGCTGTGTAATGGTAGAAGTTTCTACTTCTTTAATTTTAGCTTCTGCCTTGATTAATTCTCTCTTTCCACATTCTTTAAGTTAATGTTATTATTTTTTCTTTAATTTGTAAGTTAAATTCTTAATTCATTTATTTTCATGCTTTTTTTTTTTTTTTTTTTTTGTGGTATGTGGGCCTCTCACTGTTGTGGCCTCTCCCGTTGCGGAGCACAGGCTCTGGACATGCAGGCTCAGTGGCCATGGCTCACGGGCCTAGCCGCTCCGTGGCATGTGGAATCTTCCCGGATTGGGGCACAAACCCGTGTCCCCTGCATCGGCAGGCGGACTCTCAACCACTGCATCATCAGGGGAGCCCTCATGCTTATTTTTTAATAACAAAAATACTTGAGGCTATAAATTTTCCTCAAAGTTTAACTCTAGCCACATCTTACAGATTTCTTTTTATGAAGTGTTCTTCTTTAAATATTTTCTGGATAAATTGTAACTTCAATTTTGATTTCCAGTTTGATCCAGTGACTGTTCAGAAGAGGATTTCTTCATCTCCAAATATTAAATTTTGGAGTTATCTTTTTTGTGAATTTCTTGTTTTATTTTATTTTAGTCAGAGAATGCAGCATATACATTTCTCCCTTTTGAAATGTATTAGACTTTCTTCGTAGCCAAGCACATGACTGATTTTTAGAAATGTTCTATGGATATATGATAAGAATGTGTATTCTCTGTAAGGTTCGATTTTACATTAAATTGAACTGTTGATTGTCTTACTCGGATTCTATATATCCTTGCTTATTTTTTGTCTCATTTATTTAAATATTTAAAGAAGTATATAGATTTTCTCACTATAACTATGGCTTTCTATTAAGTTGTCCTTGTGTTTCCAGTTTTTCTCCTTATGTATTCACTGCTACATTGTTTAGTGCATGAAGTTTATGACTTACAAATTCTCTGTGTGTCTTTTATCATTAAATGAACATATTCTTGTTCTGTTTAATTCTTTTGGCTTTGAATTTCACTTTATCTGATTTTAATATTGCTTTATTTTTGCTTGCACTCATCTCATACAGTCTTCCTCTTGCTTTACATTTGGTATTTCTTTGTTATTTTTTTCAGGAGTATTCATTATAAATACCATATCATTGCTTTTTTTAAAAACAAAAACTGAGAGTCCTTTTTATTTTTTTGAGGAAAGAATAATTTAAGCCATCCTCACTTATTGTGATAACAAATATATTTGATCTATTTCTTCTCTCATGGTTTGTTTTTGTACTTGTTGTTTCTCCTTTTCTTCTTTCCTTACTTTTGCTAGATTTATCAAGTTAAAATAAATCTTTCTTTACCCTTTCCCTTTCCCCAAGGAATTTAGAAATTCTCTAAATATAGCTCTATTTTGCTAGTGGTTACATTCCTATTTTAACAATCATATTTAAGCTATTTTCCCTTTAGATATATCAACATTTAATAATAAACATGTTCTCCTCACTCTGCCACACAACTTACAAAGATCAATAGCTGTTGCAAGGTGAATTGATTAGAGAGAATTCAACAGGAAGTGAGGAGATCAATTAGGCAGTAATTGCTATAGTTCAGGTAAGAAATTTTTCCTTGGAGTGTGTGTGTGGTATTTTTCATTTCAAGTACTCTTACTTAACACATACTACACTGTCATATTATCATCATCTTTTATACTTAGCTGTAAATATTATAACCACTGTTTCTTAGACATTAAATCCCTAAATCTTTACTTATCTTGAAATCTTTGTTTTGATTTCATTCTAATTTGATTAGAGGAATTTCTTCAGAAATTTTTTGTCTTTCAGTGTCTGAGAATGGCTTTTGCCCACACAGATGAATAATATCTTGAATGAGTATAAAATTACTGAATGATAGTCCTCTTCTCTCAGCTGTCTATAGATATTATTCCATCTTTTTGTTTGTTTGTTTGTTTTCACTGAGGAAGGTGAGAGCTCTGATTCTAGACTGCTTCTTTCCTTGGTAAATACAAAATCAAATGAAAAGAAACCTCTTTGTCTGAAAGCTTGTAAGATTTTTCTTTTTATCTGTGGAATTTGTAAGTGCAGGGATGTTTTCTTCTATCATTTTCTTGATTATCATTTTTATACCTGTTCATTTTTTATATAAGAGGTTTTCTGGACATGTCTCTGTCTCTATCTCTTATATTTTCAGTCACAATTTCAATTTTCCTGTGCTTTTGCTCTAATATTGTGGGTTATTTCTCCAGTTCATGCTCTGGAAAACTAATTTTGTTTTCAGCAGAGATCATGTCTCTACTTAAGTTTAAAGTTGTCAATAATTTAATTTTAATCTTCAGTTACTTTTTAAAATGTCCTCTATTTAAATCTAGTACATATAAATTGTATTTATCATTAGCTTTATAATAAAATCCAATACAGTTATTAAGACTATGAAGAAAAAATGAAGTGATATTTAGAGAGAGGGACAGAATGAAAAAGTAAAGATGCTGACTATTAAATGCAGACTGCAAGTACAAAAGAACTTCCAGTGAGCAGGAAAAAAGAAGTTCTATGCCATGAACTGGAAGGCAAGAAGGATGTGGAACTGGTATCTGTCTCAACCTTGAACCTTTAAGCCAACATGTCATTCTCATGCTTCTGCCATCCTATAGAATGAGCCATGAATGTCCAACAATTTTCCTGGCAAATATTCCGCCACTCCCCTTGCTCCAAGATATTCTTTCATTTTTTTCTGACCTGCTGTTTATTTACAACGTGTAACAATCCAGTTAAGAAAATCAGTGTCTTATTTATGACCCTGCTCTAGTCCTTGGAACTGGATGTTTGTGTCTTGTCTCACTAGTTCTTAATATTTTTTTCTCCCTTTCAAAGACCTGGGCTTGGATTGGACCTACTACTCTCTCTCTCTCCTCCTGAGATGGGCAACCTGGAAGAGTATACCTGCCTTTGTGACCCCTGGGAAACCAACCTCAGACTCTGGTCTGCCAGCTAGTACCCAAGCCAGTCTACCTTATGAGTGTGAGGAATTCAGGCAGGTTGGACATGATGGGTCTTTAAAGATGGATAGGATATCAGAAGAACAGAAAGATCAAAGGGCTCACCTTAGGATGAGAGTGGTGTGTGCAAGTGTGTGTGTGTGGGCTGCTCAGTGAGTAGCCAGATTTACTGAAATAGAAGGTTTAATATAGAGGCAATGTCCAAGAAGGTCCTCTAATGGGAAAGGAGTGGGAGATGGAGGACGAGTCATATGGCTGGAAGGATTCCTTAGGACCAATGCTGGTGGAACAAACTTTCCCCAAGTTGTTGGAGAGTGATGTTGAAGCCAGAGCAGTATACAGAACCAAGGGCCAAGTAGGGAGCTGAGTCTAGTAAGACAGAGAGGAGATTTGGACCAATTCATTAAAACCAACGAGCTGAAAGAAGACACTGAGAAAGGGTCAGAGACTGGAGATGCAGGGCGATAAGAGGCTGCTGATTAAGAAAAACCAGGAATAGTCCAGAGAGATTGCTTGTCATAGTCATGGCTAACGTTTAGGTGCCTGCTACAATATGGCACCTACAATATGGACATGCTCACTAGATGAGGGAATGGTGGGTGGGAAGAAAAAAGCCAGATTGTGTTGGGTCTTACCGTGCTGGCTTTTTTTTTTTTTTTTTTTTTCAGCCACACCACACCACTCGGCATGTGGGATCTTAGTTCCCCAACCAAGGATCTAACCTGTGCCCCTTGTGTTGGAAGCACGGAGTCTTAACCACTGGACTACCAGGGAAGTCCCTCTGCTGGCTCTTAAAACCGTACAAAGAAATTTAGATTTGCAGCAGTGAATAATAGGAAGCGATCAATAGATTTTTGAACAGGGAGGTAGTATGATGCAAACAATGTTATTATGAACAGTAGTTTGGAAGGATTGAAGGAAGGGAGACTGAAAATGGTTTTGAAAGTCTTTAGGAGGTTCAGTTGGGAGATGCTGAGAATTTAGACTTGGGTAGGGAAAAGGAATGGAGAGTGACATATCCAGGAAACATTGTGAAGAACCATTAAATAGGATGTTTGGATAGACTGGGTGAGAAGAGAAGAAGGAGCCATCAAAGGTAAACATGAGATTTTTTTAGTTTGGAGAGTGGGGAAGGTTAGGCATGTTGAATTTGAAGCAGTGACTAGATAATTCACTTGGTGGAAAATACTGTTTAGTATTAGACTGTAGGTATTTGGTCATAGAGGGCTTAGATGTCAAGCTGCATCAACATAGAAGCCATCATTGAAATCATAACTGTGGATGAAGGGAGAAGAATGGAGAAGGAGGGATGTAACAGCAGATGGCTGAGCATTGGACATACATTCACATTCTGTGAAAGAGAAGAGGAAAAAGAGACATTGAAGGAGAAATAAAAGACAAGAGCAATCAGAAAAACTGAAGGACGAGATATTTAAGCAAAAGGAGGTGGTTGATGGTTTCAATTATCACAGGGGGTATGGAGATCAATGGTCAGCCAAGGAGAGCGATAATATTTAAGGACTTTGAATTTGGCTAGAGCAGTGATTCTCAAACTTGAGCATGCAGCAGAATCACCTGGAGGTTTTGTTAAACAGATTGCTGGGTTCCACCCCAGGGTTTCCGATTCAGTATGGTCTTTAGTGGGGCCCAATAATTTGCATTTCTACCTAGTTCCCAGGTGATGCCAATGCTGCAGGCCTGGGAATCACACTTTGAGAACTATAGGGCTAGAAGAGCAATTCTCACCTTTTCGTTTGTTCATTTCTGTCCTGACACATCTGAGTGTTATGACATACTCCTCATAGCAATGGCTCACAAAGGCGGGGATTCTCACCTAGGGCTGGGAACCAGTGTATCTCGTTTTAAAAAGCGCTCCCCCACGCTCTCAGATAATCTGAACACCCTTCACTTGGGGAGAATTATTGAGCTGGTACATGGCATTAATAATTTCCCAAAACAAAAAACAACATTGGAACCATACCCAAACAGATCATTCTTTCATTGATGATGCAGAAGGCCCTTAAGAATCTGGTCTGCTTCGGGATGCAGCTGCGCGTGGGTGGTGGTTCCTTCTGTTTTCTGGCCCTCAAGCTGAGTCTCTAGCTACCACCGGAGGGGGGAGTAGGGGAAATGGACCTTACTGTCTCTCCAGCTGGATCGCCATCCACGGGTGGATAATCCTTGAAACCCTGTCGCCCACAGTCGTTTGCAGGTAGGTACTCCTTGCTACCCCACAGTCCACAGTGAGGGTGCTGTCAATATCCATGGAGGGGAGTAAGCAGCTATTTCCCTCTTTGGCTCCCTCTTCTGCTGCCACATTTGCCTTTCTCTAAAGTATACCATGTACCTTGAACCCTGAAGGAGGTTTAAGCAGTTCTCAGAGCTCAGGTGATTGATCCAAAGCCATACCAAGTTGAGGATGAGGGCAGGCATTACGCCCTTAGCCTAGCTACCTCATTCCTTTACAAAGGTACAAGGCCTCACTGCCTTGGTCCTTGGGGGCATCACATGCAGAAGCTCCCCAGGCCTCCAGAGGGTGGCCTTCCTTCACTGATTTGCCCCTTTCTTCATCCCCTCCTTAAGTCCTCTCCCTTTTACCCTTTTCTTCCCCCATGTCCCTACCTCCCCTTTTCCGGGAACATGCCCCACCCCCCCCACAGAAGTGATCATGTCCCATGTCTCTGCTGCCTCCGGTGTTTGTTGCGTGTCAACGACTTTCCTCCCCCGCCCAATTTCTGCTGAATTTGCAAAGGGGAGGGGTAAGCTCAAATCTACCAGATTTAATTTAAAAAATTGTTTCTTCACATGATAGTTGAACAAGTCAAGTTATATAGAGGTGTGTAAAGAAAAATATAGACCTCTTTATCCATCCCCATCACCAATCACACCCCCTAAAGTAGCCAGTGTTTGGTGTATGTCCTTTCATACCTTTCTCTACATTCTTACAAATGTGTATGTGTGCATGGGTTTGTTTTCCCCACGGTAGGTGAAATATTTAAATGAGATTTTACCCTATACGTTTTTCTGCAACTTGCCCCTTCAAACAGTATGTCAACTCATCGTCTTTTGATTGTGTGAGTGGTGGGGTTGAATGAACTCTAATGTGTGGGAAGGAAGCCTCCCACTCTAGACTGTGGATTCTACAAGGATGAATTTCCTTCTTGACAACCCATCCCCTAATCTTGTTTGCAAGATAGATTCATATTTCTCCTTTTAACATAACATAACTTATTTCTTGTGATCCAGTAACCATGGCCTCATAGTGTATTCACCTGACCTCTCCCTTCCAGCTGCCTAATGGTCAGATGATTATTACAATATATCACCTTGACAGCTGCTTCCCCCCATTCCTGGCTGCCCCCAGGCTGGACTTTATATGTTGGCAGTCATCCTTGTTTTTCCCTACCACATACTGTGTGCCCTTCCAATGCTCAGCTATCTTAGACAGACTCAGGATGCCCAGTTTCCGCAGCTGGACCCAATCTCCGGTCCTTGACTCCTGGCACCGCACCTGTATATCAAGTGCTTTATTTGTCTTGCTAGGTTATTCTGGGCCACCTTATGCTTCAGCTCAATTGCATATCTGTTAAGCCTGTTTCCTTCTTCACCCTGCCCCCTTTCCCGAAGCTGAGGTCAGTGGACAGCTGGGGCTCCTGTGCACATATGAGTGAAGGGGGAGTAAAGCTGGTGGAGCCCTTCCTGGTGTCATCCGTGGGCATTGCCAGGAAAGACACATGTTGGATTCATTGCCTCCTTTGCTCAGGGCACAACATCCCCACACGTTTAATAAAGTTTTGTAACTGTGAGGTCCATTTTCCCCTGATGCAGACTGGATCGAATTCTGCACCCCCCAACTCCCACACAGCTACAGATTCTTCCTCTCCACCCCATTAGGTGCCCCTAAGGTCCCCTTAGGTCTTAAAGTGGTCCTGGTAGATAGGACACGCACTTTACAGCGTTAGATCGAAGATTTGCGGCAACTCTCTTTACTAACTTTCCCAGTTCCGGGAACTGGCATTCGGTCTTCTTTCTCTGCCTTCTTCTGTTCCGGCCCCTGCCCACTTTATCTTTCAAACTAAACACTCTCTCTCACTTCACATCACCTTTTAATTTAATTTAATTTAATTTAATTTAATTTAACATCTTTATTGGAGTACAATTGCTTTACAGTGGTGTGTTAGTTTCTGCTGTATAACAAAGTGAATCAGCTATACGTATGCATATATCCCCATATCTCCTCCCTCTTGAGTCTCCCTCCCACCCTCCCTATCCCACCCCTCCGGGTGGTCACAAAGCACCGAGCTGTGCTATGCAGCTGCTTCCCACTAGCTCTCTGTTTTACATTTGGTAGTGTATATGTGTCCATGGCACTCTCTCACTTCGTCCCAGCTTACCCTTCCCCCTCCCCGTGTCCTCAAGTCCATTCTCTACATCTGCGTCTTTACTCATGTCCTGCCCCTAGGGGGATGGACCTAGAGTCTGTCATACAGAGTGAAGTAAGTCAGAAAGAGAAAAACAAATACCGTATGCTAACACATATATAGGGAATCTAAAAAAAAAAATGGTTATTCACATCACTTCTTGATGGCCAGTTGTGGAAGCTTCTCTGATGAGCTAATTGGCTTATTCAAGTAAGAGCCCAAGTCACGGAAAAGCTCGTGGTTTCCTACCCTCAGCCCCTTCCACGAGGGCAGTGGTTCTGGTGATACTGCTCCTCCTAGGGGGCAATTAAGAGATCTGTAGGGGCGTTTTTGGTTCTCACAATGGTTGGGGGACATTATTAGCATCAAATGGATGAGGGCTGAGGACGCTTAACTTTAGTAATGCTCAGCACATTCGCACACAACAGAGCATTGTCCCATAAGACTTTGAAACGTTCTGCTGGAGAATCAAGTGGGTGCAAAACCTGATTATAATTATCGAGTCTAGAATCTAACACTATGTTAAATACAAACACAAAGGAGCTTTTAAAAGCTTCTGATGTATATTGAATTTTCCAAGACTGTTACTACTACACAGATTGAGAGAAAACTGTGCTTTTTTTTCTTTGGAACTTTGTGAAGAATTATTTACCATTTTGGAAAACCACAACACTGATCAGTCATGATATTTGAGTTGACAGTACCACAAATCTTTATCAGTCTGGTGTTGTGGTCATTGCTGCTTCAACATAAAGGTGTAAACAACTGAATACTTCAATATTTCCTTTGTGAAATCATAACCAAGTACGTACATACTGAAATACGAATTATTCCTCACACTTAATTTTCCTCTATCTCTTTAAGTATACTGCTTGTGTATTAAAATATACATATACGTGTATTAAAATTCATAACAATATAACAAATACCCATTAATTCACCACCCAACTAAACATTGAACATTATTAATAATTAATATCTCTATATA
>NW_006790372.1:1202922-1218270 GCF_000442215.2 Lipotes vexillifer | reverse complement strand
CTTTCCCTAGACCCAGAGATAACCAGTATCCTGAATTCTATGTTTTCCTTACTCTTGCTTTAGAGAATAGTTTTATTACATATTTATGCATGCCTAAAGAATTGTTTTAGGTATATAAATCACATCCTCCTGTATATAGTCTTTTTCTTGGACTTTCTTTTGTCCTGAACATAATGCTACTAAAATCCATCTGTATTATTTAGTGTAACTATTTCATTCACTTCTTCCTCAATAACTTGTAGTGCCAACTCTCTCATATATCACAGTTCCATTTACGTGTGGGTCTATTTTTGAACCCCCATTTAGTCCCATTGGTCAATTGGAACAGTAGCATATTGTCTTAATTACTATAGCTTTTTAGTAGGTCTCAATATTTGTCCAAGCAAATCTCCCCACCTTATTCTGCTTCTCTAGAAGTTGTCTTGGCTACTTTTGGTACTTTGTTATACAAATTTTTTTTTTAACATCTTTATTGGAGTATAATTGCTTTACAATGGTGTGTTAGTTTCTGCTTCATAACAAAGTGAATCAGTTATACATATGCATATGTTCCCATCTCTTCCCTCTTGCATCTCGCTCCCTCCCACCCTCCCTATCCCACCCCTCCAGGCGGTCACAAAGCACCGAGCTGATCTCCCCGTGCTATGCGGCTGCTTCCCACTAGCTATCTACCTTACGCTTGGTGGTGTATATATGTCCATGCCACTCTCTCTCTCGAGAGTCAGTTGCCAAATTCAGTGAAAAATTCTGTTGGAATTTTGATTGGAATTTCATTGAATCTAGAGATTAATTTGGGAGGAATTGTTATCTTTATGATTATTGAGTGTGACTAGTTATGAACGTGGTACATATTGTGTTTATTTAGAGCTTCGTTCATGTCTTTTTATGAAGTTGTATAATATTCTTGATTAGGTCTTGCAATCTTTTGTTAAAGTTAATTCCAAGTGCCTTATAGTTTTCATTGCTATTGTAAATGGTGTTTTTTATTAGAAAAACTTCTAACCCTTTGTTGCTAATATAGAGGTGCAGATGATTTTTGAATATTGATCTTATAGTAGGTCACTTTGCTAAATCTCTTACCATTTACAATCACTTGTAGATTTGTAAGAAGATGATTGTATTAATCTACAAATAATGATGTCTTAGTTGCTTCCTTTTTAGAAAGGAGGAAAATACACTGTTAATTTTCATACACTGTTAATTTGTTTCTCTTGTTTCACTTCACAGACTTAGTCCTCCAGTACAGTATTGAATAGAAGCAGTGATGGGGGCATCAGGGCCAAGCTCTGTTGGTTGTTGGTAAAAGTCTAACAACTGACTCTTTCGGGGAAGAAAAGCACTGGTTTGTTGCATTTTCCAGGTTTTATGATGTAAATACTCCTGCCACGGTTGATTTCAAGTTACCAAAGTGACGTCACTGAACACGGAGTTAGGAGATGTGCACAATTGGCTCTGCTGAGCCAAATTGACGTTTTCACTGGATCTAGCTCTTCTCACACTGCTGGGTCCTTGGGCTGACTTGGTGGGACAAGCAACGGGGTTTATGGTAGATGATGCCAGAGAAGGAAAGCTCAGGATTTGTATGGAGGTTTAAAAAGTTTCCAGGGAAGAGGATTGAATTATGGAGAGTAAAAGACAGCCTCCGGCTGCTCAGGGTGGAAAATGCTGAGAAAGGCATGGTAAGTTCTTGACCCTCTTACAGAGAGAGGAGAAACATGTGAAAAGGTTAGAGAACTAAGAAAAAAAAAAAAAAAAAGGTTAGAGAACTCTTACCATTTTTCTGTGGAAATATGGAGAGGGGGACTGTGGGATGGAATCATGTGAGCAGGTGAGGATCAAAAAAGTGCCAGGGAACAGAGTACAGCCAGGCGTCTGCCAGCCAACCTGGGGCTCATGAAGAGGTCTTGGAGTACGTCCTTCCCTCCATTTTTCTGTTTTTGTCATCAAATTGGGAAGGTAGAGAGGGATGTGGAATGTGGGAAGGAGGAACGCTGAAAAATTTGAGAGAAATAAAGGTAGGATCACGAGAACTTTGAGCGCTGCACCCATTCCTAGTAGGCCAGGCAGGACTAATGGTAGAGTGGCACTTTAAGGTGTTGGCAGCTACATGGAAAAGAAATAGATTCACTAAAAAAATGATGCGGGTGAACTTATTTACAGAACAGAAACAGACTCACAGACTTAGAGGGTGGGCTTGTGGTTGACAAGGGGGAAAGGTGGGGTGGGGGAGGGATAAATTAGGAGTTTGGGATTAACATATACACATTACTATATGTAAAATAGATAATTAACAAGGACCTACAGTATAGCACAGGGAACTCTACTCAACACTCTGTAATAACCTATATGGGAAAAGAATCTGAAAGAATAGATACAGTATATGAATATAACTAAATCACTTTGCTGTACACCTGAAACTAACATAACAGTGTGAATCAACTATGCTCCAATATAAAATAGAAAATTAGAAAAAGAATTAGATTCAGAAAAATCTTCGTGAGATTTGGAAAGCCAGGAGGTAATGCCTGGAAGCTCATCATTTTACCATCTCCCCTGTGCACTGCCCACTCCGCCCCGGCAAAGAAGTAAGGAGAAGTATATGCTAGCAAACTGCATGGAGCAGGAGAGGGAATGCTTCCCTAAAGCTGAAAAAATATTAATGAATGTTTAGAGTGGTCTGGGAATAAATAGGCTTGGGGCTCTCAGGCTGGAGCTAGCTGGGTTCCAAGAAATAATCGGTTCAATTATTCAGGCGCAGTCCAACTTCTTCCCACCAGATTTCTCACCTTGCAACTTCAGTCTTTCTCCATAAGGCTAGTGGGACTACAGGTGAAGATGCTTCCTCCAGACCAATTAAATCAGAATCTTCTAGAGGGGGCCTGCCACTGACATATTTTAAAAGCTCTATGGATCATACTAATGTGCAGCCAGGGTTGAGAACTACTGATGCAGTGAAATGGTGGAAAGTTTATGCCAAGGTGAACTCTTATAGAGTGAGTCTCAAATAGCTATTATATTTTGGTTGTTTTATGAAGAGTATCTGGCTCATGGTCACTTAGAAGACCAGACAGGGTCAGGTCTTGTAGTCTGGGTACAGAGTTTCCCATACCTAGCATAAATTGTGTGGAGCCTGGAGTTCCTGAAGATCAGGGGAGAAGGCAAAGATGGGGAGTATGGGACACAGGGAGGTGGGGCATCAGTGAAGTGGTGGGTACTGATGTATTCAGACCCAGCAGGTCTGATTTTAATACACGAGTTCATTGGAACCAACTCTCGTCTCTTTCAGGTATGGACTAGGCATGGTTTAGCAACTGACCAGGGGCAGTATCTTCTAGTCTCTTCACTCCTGCCAAGGGTGCTAAGGCAACCGTCACATAGAAAGCGGGACATACCAGGGGAAATTCTCTGACAAATCTCATCAGAGGCTACGTGGAGAAAGGAGCCCAGGAACAAAGTTGAGAGAATTATAAATGTGGAGATTCCTCTATTGTGTTAAGGACTGAAAAGAGGTTGAAAGGGAAGCAAAGCACTAAGAGGAAAAATTAGTGTTTCATAAGTGAGATATGCGATGTGTGCAAAGAGAGTAGCCCTGGACAGCATCCCAGATCATTTGATATTTTAGGGAACATTCTAGGATGCTGACCGTCATACATCAGAAACATATTAGAGAACTTTTTATTAATGCTTTATATCTGTATGTATTAATTAAGGATCTCAGCCTCCAGCTATGATGGAACAGTTTGTTGCAGAACAACACATGCGAAGAACTTGGAAAAGCCATCTATTTGAAGACATAAAGAGCTGCCAGAAAGGCAGAACTTTCGAATCTGAGATCTTGGAGAGAAGGAGACCACAGAGAGGTAAGCCACTGCTTTAACACTTAGGGAGTTCGTTGACTCAGTGCGGGCAAGAAATTTAGAATCTGGACCTTGTTCTCTGTCAAAAAGCAGAAAAAGCAGCGGAGATTTCAGAAACCTCATGGAGCTGAGGAGATAAAAATTAATTTGGAGCTGCCAAGGGACCAATATCCCAGACTGAGGTGAAGCACACCTTAGCCTGTCACTCAGTGCTTTTTTGACTCAAGATATTTGCCAAATTCCTGAGCTGCAGAGGCCAAGAAGCTAAGGAATTAAGTAGAAAGCCACTGAAATGTAGACTGGAGTTTTCAGAAGTTCCATTATACTGAAGTGGAAACCATTTAAGTTCAGTACTTGCCAAGGAGGGAGAGCCATAGTAGACCCTTCAAGCTCTAAGTTACTAAAGGGCTACACCATACAAATGAGAGGGAACCAGGGGAAGGCTGAGCCTTGCAAACACTGAGACTCAGCCTCAAGTCAGCCTAGTCCCTGATTGAGTTAATATGAGTTCTGTCCTCTCACAGTGACTATTAGAGGAGAGGGTGACCCTCTCTAGAGAAAGATAGCATAATTATGTATACAACTTTTCATATACAATTTCCAGGATTTGAATAAGAAATCAGCAGGTATACTGAGAAACAGGACCAAAAGGAAACAAAAGACAATAGAAACAGACCCAGTGACCCAGACATGGGAGTTGTCTGACATGGACTTTGAAATAAGTGTGATTACTATGTCTAAGAAGACAGGTGACAATGTGGAGAGCATCACCAGAGAACTAGGATCCACAAAGAAGGATCATCTGGCTGTTCTAGAACTAAAAAATACAATATATAAAAACAAGGAATCAATTGATGGGTTAATAGCAGATTGGACACAGAGGAGATGAATGAACTTGAGGATCAGATCAGTTGAAATACTCAGGTTGAAGTTTGGAAAGCAGAAAAAAAAGGATTGAAAAATATAGAACATGGTGAAGAAGTGTAACACATGTGTAGTTGAAGTCCCAGGAGGGGGTGGGGGGAGAGGAACTGATGCAAAAGCAATATTTGAAGAGATAATGATTGAGAATTTTTCAAAACTGTTTAAAGATGTAAAACCACAGACTCAAGAGCACTACAAACACCAAGTATACATAGAAAGCCACATTTAGATACATCATATTCAAATTTCTGAAAACTAAACTAAAGAGAAAATCTTATAACCAGCCAGCGGGGGCGGGGAAAAGACATCATGTTCAAAGAAGCAATAAGTCATTAACTGACTTCTCAACAGAAATAATGAAAGCCAGAAGACAAAGTGCTGGCTGTAGTATTGAAAGAAAATAACTGCCAATCTTGACTTCTATACATGGTAAAAATATATTCGAAAATGAAGGCAAAATGAAGACTTTTCCAAACAAACAAAACCTGAGAGAACTTGTTGCCAGCAGAGCCACACTAAAAGAAATAAAAGCCATTCTTTGGTAGAAGCAAAATGATCCCAAATGAAACCATAGGAATGAAGGAAGGAAGGAATAGCAGTGGAAAGGATAAATCTAAATAAACAGCAACTTATCAAACAATAAAAATAATATCTTATAGAATTCAAAATAATATGTAGAAATAATTTAAGTACATGATGACAATAACAAAGTCAGAGGAATGGGAAACGGAGGTAAAATGTTCTAATACCCAGCTTCCATCTCATAATCTAAGATGGCTTCTCCAGCTCTTACCATCATATCCATATGTTCCTTCCCTTTAAAGGTATTTCTCAGAAGCTTACAGTATCACCTCTGCTTTTACTCCAGTCACATGACCTCAACTTAGCTGCAAGGGAAGTTGGGAAATGTAGTTTTTAGCTGGGAAGCCAAGTACCTAGCTAAAACTTGAGGTTTCTATTATTTAAAGAAGTGAAGAGTATATATTGGGGATCAACTATCAGTTCCTGCCACGTTACTCTGGGGTCTGTGTACAACTGATTTGCAGAGGCGTAAAGATTTCAGGTTGTGGGCAGACTGCAAGCAAGCATGTATGATGCCAGTGGACCAACTAGTCAATGACTATTTTAGACTTTTTTGGATTCTAATATGCCCTTTATATTACACACAGATACTATCTTGGAAAGACTATGACAACAGTGCTAGCCATGAATTAATCCTAAACTGATCATTGTTTCATTGGATGGGGATGGAGGATTGGCACAGAGATCAGTGGGTAGTGTTAGAGCAATAGTCAGTAGGTGGGAGGAAAAGAAGGAGCCTTGCTGGTGGGGGAGATATGTGTTTACTCCTCAGACATAAGAGATCTTCTTGTGGGAATGAGAAGAACTATCACTAATGGATGGTCCATTTGTAGGGTACTATACTGTCCCTTAGATGGATAATGGAAGCAGATACTATAGCCTAAGAAAGAAAGCCCCGGAGTGCCGAGGGAAGTGTTTTGGGGGATGGAGAAATGCTAGAACTAATTAAGGGGTTGCTGTTTGAACCAAAATGATCAAGAATATCCAAGAAAAAGCTGACAAGTAGACTGGATGCAATCGGTGGAAAATGTTGCTCACCAAGGAGCCCATTCAGGAGGGATCCAGAGGATCCTAGGCAACACGCTGGTGGGATCCCTACTCCTCATACTAGCAAGAGAGATGACACCAGCTTCACTCACTATTTCTTTACATTCAGGGGGAAGCCCAAATTGCTTTGTTTCAGAAGGAGCTAGATAGATGTGAGATGAGGGCCTCACGTGTAGGCAGCTACCTTGAAAGGTAGGTTCTAAGCTGCAGATTGCGATGGCCCTGGCAGTCCAACATAACACCGGGAGCCAGAAGAAGCACTCTGACACATCCCTCCTCTGAGTCAAGGAGAACAGGGCCAATTACTTGCTTAAATGAAGAGAGACGGGAAATAAGGAAAACAGGGAGAAAAGAAAAAATATAAGTTCCTATCTCAAAAAAAATGTATCCTTCTACAGAGCTTAAAGAGGGAGGTATAAATGGAACTGACCACCCTAAACACAAGAGACAACTTCAGGGTGAAATGAGAGGGAAGGGGGGTAAAAAATGAAGACAAGTGGGAAATAAAGAAGAGGGACTTCTAGGGGCCATGTGCTGTGAACATGGTGCTGGCCAGAAGGCAGCTTAATGAAAGCACCAAAGTAAAGTATCTCATCATCCTCTGGGATCTGAGGGTATTCAAGCCTCTGAGAAAGAGCACAATCTTCACAGTCCTGAATTGAGCACTCTGGCAGGAGTGTTGTCATGGAGTGCAGCAGTAGAGTTACATGAGGAAACACATATGTAACCACAAAGTGTGATATTTCTTGTCAAGAAAGAAACAGGGTAGTATGATCGTGAGTACCTAGGGGGCATACTTCAGCCGGAGTGGTCAGCGAAGTCCTCTCTGAGGAGGTGCCAATTTTAGCTAAGCTCTGAACTTTGAGAAGTCAACCCATTCAGATTGCGGGCTGAAGGGTTTAGGAAGAGGGTGGAGAAAATGCAAAGGCCCTGAGGAAGGAATGAGCTTGGCATATTCAGGGAAGAGCAATAAGGCCAGCAGCTGTAGCAGAGTAAAAGGGAGAGTGGTAGGAGGATAATTACGGAAAGACAGGTAGGAGCCAGATCTTGCAGGGCCTTGCAGGCCATGGCAAAGAATTTGGATTTTATTTTAAGTGCAACAGGAAGTCACGCCCCCACCACCACCACCAATGGTTTTGTGGGGGAAGTAATATAATCTGATTTCCTGTTCCAGAAGATCACTCTGGCTGCTGTGTGTAGAATGGGCTCTAGTGAGGCAAGAGTAGAAGCAAGAATAACACTCTAGAAGATACTGAAACAGGTCAGGCAAGGGATGGTGGCAGGGTGGCTTGGTCTAGGGTGAAGGCTGTGGAAACTGAGTAAGGTACAGTTGATTCCCATTAGTCATAATGGTTATGTTCTATAAAGTTGTTATGAACACTGCATTAATAAAGATTGAACTCCTGCTCCTAAAGGAAATGCAGGGTTAGGTTCCGGCAAGCCTTTGGTCATAACACTTTTGTCAACTGTTGAATACATAACTTTGTGTGTGTTTTGCTTAAAGAGACCTTGTTTAACATATATTATATTATTGGTTCATTCACATTGAACTCACGGCCAACAGCACATGAGTTATAGCTCATGGCAGAACAAAGCTTACATAACACTGTATTTTCTCTGAAAGGCACATCACAGCCTTCTTGCACTTAGCAACACTAGAAAGCACTTCAGCACTACACTTGGGGGCCAGTTCAAACAGAAATTATCAGCAAAAAGCACAAAAAATGTGAAAATGTGGCACTAAAATAGACCACGAAGAGGACATTTGTCTACAGAATAAGAACTAAAAAAAGGAAGGTAGAGCATTGCCTTGTTTGACCTCAGCTGAGAATGTGCACATTGATTGAATTACATTTTCACCATTCTATGCTAGTATTTTTAAAAATATTTTATTTATTTTAGTTATTTATTTTTTTTGGCTGCGTCGGATCTCAGTTGAGGCGTGCAGGATCTTTCCGTGTGGCACATGCTCTTCGTTGTGGTGCGCAGGCTTCTCTCTAGTTGTGGCATGCGGGTTTTCTCTCTCTAGTTGTGGTGCGTGGGTTCTGTAGTTTGTGGCACATGGGCTCTCTCGTTGAGGCACACGAGCTCAGTAGTTGTGGCGAGCGGGTTTAGTTGCCCTGCGGCATGTGGGATCTTAGCTCCCTGACCAGGGGTCGAACCCGCGTCCCCTGCATTGGAAGGCAGATTCTTCACTACTAGACCACCAGGGAAGACCCCGTTCTATGCTAGTATTAAGTTGGGGGTTACAAATGCATTTTAGCAAGTAGGCAAATCCACAAATATGAAATCTGTGAATAGTGAGGATCAGCTACATATATCTTTGAGATACATTCTGTAGAGCAGTGGTCCCTAGCCTTTTTGGTTCCAGGGACCGGTTTTGTGGAAGACAATTTTTCCACAGACCGGAGGCGGGGGATGGTTTTGGAATTATTCAAGCACATTACATCTATTGTGCACTTTATTTCTATTATTATTACACTGTAATATATAATGAAATAATTATACTACTCACCATAATGCAGAATCAGTGGGAGCCCTGAACTTGTTTTCCTGCAACTAGATGGTCCCATCTGGAGGTGATACGAGCCAGTGAGACCTGAAGTGTGATGCTTATGTCCAGTCTACTCTGTAAGATGCAGCTTAATTGTCACTTGCCACTCACTGATAGGGTTTTGATATGAATCTGCAAACAACTGATGTATTATACTCTCTGTGCAGTCAAACCTCTCTGCTAATGATAATCTGTATTTGCAGCCGGTCCCCAGTGCTAGCATCACCGCCTCAGCTGCACCTCAGATCATCAGGCATTAGATTCTCATAAGGAGTGTGCAACCTAGATCCCTCGCACGTGCAGTTCACAGTAGGGTTTGCGCTCCTATGAGAATCTAATGCCGCCACTGATCTGACAGGAGGTGGAGCTTAGGTGGTAATGGGAGTGATGGGGAGTGGCTGTAAATACAGATGAAGCTTCACTCACTCGCCCACCGCTCACCTCCTGCTGTGTGGCCCAGTTCCTAACAGGCCACTGACCGGTATCGGTCTGCGGCCCGGGGGTTGGGGACACGTGTTATAGAGGGAAACTGATGGGACTTCATGGTGGATTGAATGTAGGAAGTGAGAGTGGTGTCAAGGTGGACTCCTAGGTTTCTGAATGAGCAACTAAGTCAACAGTGGTACCATGCACAGGGGAGGGGCAGGTTTGTAAGGAGATGGTGAGTTCAATCTTGAACATGATAAGTTAGATATGGTGATTATCCATCCAAGAAGGGATGCCAATCAGACAATTCAATATATGAGACTGGAGCTCAGAGGACAGGTGTAAGGGAAAGACAGGCACTTGGGAGTGGACAGCATATATTATGCTAGTGAAACATCTACCTTTCCTCTGTCCAGAGTTGTATCCCAAAGCTTTTCAGCATTGTCGGAGAATGAAGGAAAACTGGTGCCTTTGCTTCCTAATCATTTGGTTTCTAACCTAACTTCAGAAAAAAGTGGTGGTGGGTGAAGATAGCTCACTTCTCCCCAGGGCACAGATTGGCAGGAACGTCCATTATGGGAATCATGAACTCAGTGCTTGCTGCCCAGTTATGTCTTTGATCCTTACATGCATTCTCCTAAAATAGGAATACAAAAATAGATCTCCACCTTACAGCATATACCTAGTGAAAAAGGTTCCAAAAAACCAGATGAATCTAAACTTTATAAAAGCCCAAGGAAAACAGATATCTATTATTATTACATTGTATATTACAATGTAATTTACATTGTATATTACATTGCTATGTAAGCACTTGAAGAAAATATGAGAGGCTACATTTATAATTTGGGGGTAGGGAATACTGTCTTAAGCTTACTATGAACATCAGAAGTTAAAAAAGAAAAGAGTACCATGTTTGACCAGATAAAAAACATAAAACGTCCACATGGCCAAAGGTATAAACAAAGTAAAAAGGTAAGTGACAGAAAGGAGAAAACATTTGTCACGCATGTAACAAAGGGTTAATATCCACTTTCTCTAAAGGACTCCTATAAAAATCAACAAGAAAAAGAAAAAAACTTCAGTGGAAAAACAGGCAAAAGACACGAAGTGGCAGTTCACAGATCAAGCACTATAAATTGTCATACTCACTAATGCTTAACCTTGACTGTTCATTTATTGAACAAATGTTTAGTGAGAAGCTACTACATGCCAAGTGCTGTAATAGCTTCTGGGGATTCAGCAGTGAACAAAATATACAAAGTCTCTGCCTTATTGGAACTTACATTCCAATGAGTGGAGTCAAAGAGTAAAAACTGAGATATATAATGTATCAGTGGTGAAAAATGCCCTGAAACAAAATTAAGTGGTGAAGGGTGATAGAGAGTGATGTGGGAAGTGCTTTTTTAGAAAGGATGGTGTGATGGTTAATTTTATATGTCAACTTTACTAGGCCATGTGGTGCCCTTATATTTAGTCAAACATTATTCTGGGTGTGTATGTGAAGGTCTTTTGGATGAGATTAACATTTGAAGTGGTAGACTAGTAGACCAGATTGCCCTCCCTAATGTAGGTGGGCATCATCCAATCAGTTGAAGGCCTGAATAAGACAAAAGCGTTGAGTAAGAGGGAACTCCTCCTGCCTGACTGTTTGAGCTGGACATTGGTCTTTTCCTGCATTTGAACTCAAACTGCAATGTTGGCTCTTCTTGGGTCTTGAGCCTGCTGGCCTTTGGACTGGAACTATACCATTGGCTCTCCTGGGGCTCCAGCTTGCCTACTGCAGACCTTGGGACTTCTCAGCCTCCATAATTGTGTAAGCCAATTCCTTATGTTCTCTCGATAGATAAATAGATAAATGGATAGGTAGATAAATAGATGGATAGACAGATACTAACAATGCTATCTGGGCCATACACTCCCAAGCACCAGCCTTCCCCTCCCCATCCACCATCTCCCTGCCTCTGCATTCTAGGCCTGGGAAGCCTAAGTATCTCTCCATCTCCTCTTCAACTCCAACCCTCACAAGGCCAAATGTGATTGGCCAGGACCCCAAGCCTTCTGCCCAAGTGGCTGTGGAGCCTCTCCCACAGGCTGGGTGTGGGGCTTTACACTGAGTCCTCGTCTCCTTCTTTTTCCCCCTTGCCTGTGGAAGTTTCCATGGCAACGGTCAAGCAGGCTACTGGGATATCTGCCTGAGAAGCCACCAGACACTCACTCTCAAGACTGATCAGTGCTTCAATTCGGCAAAGGACGGGCAACAAAACTCCCTGGGTCAGTTTGGGCTCTCTAAGAAGCAGATGCTGAGAGGGTGTTAGGAACGAAAGAGGTTTATTGGGGGTTAACACTTGTGAAAGATACAGAGGGATGAAACAGCGTTGGGCAGGGAAGTCTCCAGACATTGATATGTATCTGACACTCGTGAGAGGAAAGAAGGAAAAAAGCAGAGTTGGGCAGGCCTGTGATGTGGATCTGAAAGTCTTGGCCAGTCTGGGGGAGAGCTGCAGAGGAAAGATAGTCCATTAGAGAAGTTCTGCAAAGGGTTGAAATGGCCAGGCTTGAGCATCCTCGCTGTGTTCCGTCATTGGCTAGAGGCTGCCCCAGAAGAGCGTGGCCTCAGCTCAAATACTGCAGCAGATCCTGCAGGCACTGCAGCTGGGGTCTGTCAGGTAACTGTCTTCCTCACAGTTGAAAGGCAAATTCTTTCTTTTTTTTAAAAGTAAATTTATTTATTATTATTATTTTATTTTTGGCCGCGTTGGGTCTTCGTTGCTGCGCATGGGCTCTCTCTAGTAGCAGCAAGCGGGGGCTACTCTTCATTGCGGGGCGTGGGCTTCTCATTGTGGTGGCTTCTCTTGTTGCAGAGCACTGGCTCTAGGTGTGCGGGCTTCAGTAGTTGTGGCTCACGGGCTCAGTAGTTGTGGCTCACGGGCTCTAGAGCGCAGGCTCAATTGTTGTGGCGCACGGGCTTAGTTGCTCCACGGTATGTGGGATCTTCCCGGACCAGGGCTCGAACCCACGTCCCCTGCATTGGCAGGCGGGTTCTAAACCACTGCGCCACCAGGGAAATCCTGGGAAATTCTTTCTTGAAGGGTGAGTTGAGCCATGCCCCTAGCTGCCACAACCTCTAACCTTTTCTAACCACCAAGAAAACAGCCAGCATGGTCCTATCTAGACAGATCAGCCTAGATAATTTGAGGTAACACCTTGTGACGCTTCCAAGACAGGGTTTGCAACCTGGACTGGTTTCCTCTACCTTACAAGGAGTCGGGGTGAAAGGGGGTCCCATCTTGTACTGCTGTATTTTCCCCTCCAGATATTAGCCCAAACTTCACCCTCAATTGAGATATATATAGTGAACATGCTTCTCCATGTTTACCTTTGGCTCTAGGAGCTTTCCATCCAGGGAGGTAAGGAATAAGATGTTGACAAGGTGTATGATGAGTGGGCCATATATACACCGAGTGCATGGGCAGCTAAGTCTCCCGCAGGCTTGGCTCTAAGAATGTACAACACAGCAGTTATAGCAGTTGCTACCGTTGGTGAAGTGCCTGTAATTCTGATATCATGATGGTTAAGAATCATAAAGGCCTGGTTTTGAATCTGTCTTTGTCAATGCGTGGCCTTGGACAAGTGACTATCTCTACAAGCTTCAATTTCCTCATTTGCGAAATGGTCACGACAATAATACTTATCTCATAAGGCTAATTTGAGGTCAAATGAGATAATAATGCATGTGAGGTGCTCAGCATAGCTGGACAGATGTAAGTGCTTAATGATGGTCAGCTATATTATTACTGTGTACCAGGCACAGTACAGCTGTATCTAATTCGGGTCTCACAATAACCTTGCAATGTAAGTATTATTATCTCCCTTTTATAGATGAGGAAGTGGAGGCTCTGGTGGAGGATTAGAAACTTGCTGAAGGATCACACAACTAGCAATTGGCAAGTCTGCAATTCACCTCCAGGTCTCTTTGACTCCAGAGTCCAGACCCATTAGCTCACACCAAACTACCTTCTAGAGTTTTCTTTGGCTACTGCCAAAGGGCCTCTGCAGTCTCATAAGCAGCATGGGGCAGAGATGGGGTTTGGGAGTGTTCTCAGCTCACTGACAACTAGGTGAGAGAGCAGTAGTGGAATGAAAACCATTTATCACAGTGAACAGGAGTCAAAAAAACATATAATCAGTAAGCTATTTGGGTGGCTGTATGCTGGGCTAATGTACATTCCACGATAAATGATATATATCAGTTTGCCTTCTGCAAAGTATAGTTTGAGGGGCACCAAAAGTCCCTTTGATCTTCAAATCAAACTTCTCCCATCCCTCACACACAAAATATATGTCTGAAGAGTCAAGATTAGTAAGCCATTCCTTTGAGTTATGGTATTGTTCCAGCTGTTTCCAGGCAAAATACAACCCCAAGAGACAAAAGCCAAACATCTCCATGGTGAGTTTATGAGTTAACCAACTTAACTTGAAAGCGGAGGGTGGAGACTGCGAGAATGGTTCTTAGGGCAAGTAGTTTGGATGGGATGGGAAGGGGGATTTGAGGGAATGGCAGGATAGGGCCAGAGTTTGAAACTGCGGGGATCTTGGGAAGCATAACAACGTAGGGCCCCAGAAGGTTAGGAGAAAGGGGCACATGGAAGAAGGAGGCCCCCCATTAGTAGTTTTGCCACTGGTCTCCCAGGGATTTGTAAGTATATGTGTGTGTGTGTGTATACACACACACACATACATATGTATATATGTATATTTTAGCTGCAGTCCTCATTCTAAGATGTAAGGGCTTCCTTAACTGCCGTGCAGTGATTATAAATTTCCTATCCAAGGGAGGCTAAATTTTCTGGTTTCTCTCTCCCACTTCCTCCCCTTTTATTTTCAGTTGTTTGGAAGGCAAAATTATCCAACTGCCCCTCCGCCTCCCCCCAGCTAATTTCTCTTCTGGTCCCTTCCCCCAGGCTTGCCTTTTGCACAAGCCACATCCAGAGCCAGTGAATGAGATTGGATCTGGACCACTGGGAATCCTGGGTGCCACTGATGGACAGGTGAGCTTATTAGAGAAATCGTTCCCAAAGGCACTTTCAGAATTGACACAAAATGGTGGGGAAAAGAGCAGGCTGGCCACGTCAGGCAGCTCGGGGCTCCAAGGTGGACTGCAGCACCTGCACTTTGTAAATGTTGCAGACTCCTGTTGCTGATATCTTGCCCTTGAGTAAGAGAACTCGAATCAATAATGTTCAGGCCCATTTTTTTTTTCCCTTTACAGAAAGACCTCTCAAAAATACATCTGTGAATTGCTATCCTTTTTTTTTTTTAATGCCCTGAATCTCCTTTTACAGTTGTTGTTTTTTTAAAAGCCATCTCTATCTGCATCGATCTAATCTTAGGCTTTTTGTGGAGCTGGTTAAGTCCTGCAAAGGCAGTGGCAAGATTTAAAATGAGTGTCTGGTTGTGGACAGCAGTCCGGATCAATTGATTTTAACCTAAAAGAAACAGAATTTGGGGAGAGGGAGAAGCCAATAGCCAAGCAAAAAAAAAGAACCATTGTATTTGTATAGCACTTAGCACTTTTCAAAATATTCTCCCATTTGTTGTCTTATTTGATCCTCACAACCTCCTGGTGGGCCAGATTGGGCAAATCTCCCAGAAGATTTGGGCAGAAGACAGAGGCCCAGAGTGCGTGACTCACCTAGGGTCACAAAGCAACATCAGGGACACAACAGCCTTAGGATACAGGTCTCCTTTGGGACCGGGACCATGATTTACACCTTAGAGCCCTTTTTTTTTGTTTTTGGCCACGCTGTGCAGCTTGCTGAAGCTTAGTTCCCCAACCAGGGATTGAACCCACGCCCTCGGCAGTGAAAGCTTGGAGTCCTAACCACTGGACCGCCAGGGGATTCCCAACCGGGAGGGTTGAATGCAGATGTTTGGGGTGTCCAAGGAGGGAGGGAA
>NW_006790372.1:1189973-1202677 GCF_000442215.2 Lipotes vexillifer | reverse complement strand
GGGAAAGAGAAAAAACATATGAAATTCACTTAAAATAGGCTAAAATACAGTGCACGTGGTATGAAACCATGTTCAAAAATGGTTCTGCTGGAATGCCTTCTCAGTTCTCTGCTGCCACATCTGAAACAGGGCAGCCTCCTTCCTGTTTCAACTTCATTGCCACACATCCTATTCCCAGATTCTGCCTAAAGACTAGCCTAAACAGTTGCTTTCTTAGCTTTGAACTTCGGGTGCAAGATAAGGAATGGGAGGAAAACAGGGCTGCCCTTCATGGTCCTCCACAAATACAGCATACCCGAGAGGAAGTTTTTGATTTTTTCTAAGCCAAGGTGACATCACTGACACGACACTGCTTTTCCTTTTTTTGTGTGGTACGCGGGCCTCTCACTGTTTTGGCCTCTCCCGTTGCGGAGCACAGGCTCTGGACGCGCACGCTCAGCGGCCATGGCTCACGGGCCCAGCCACTCCGTGGCATGTGGGATCCTCCCAGACCGGGGCACGAACCTGTGTCCCCTGCATCGGCAGGCGGACTCTCAACCACTGCGCCACCAGGGAAGCCCGACACTGCTTTTTAGAAGCTGACCCTACCCGCCCCACCCACTAGAAAGTGATGGTGAAAATATTATGCTTCCTCTATTTTCATGCTTTCCAAACTGCTGGTACAATCTATTAGGAAGTTGTAAAAATCAATTCGGCAGGCTATGAACAGCATTTTTAAAAATTAATAAAATGAAGTAGAAAATGGTAGAAACACATTGCAAGTAGTAAGCATGAGTTTTATATACTGGGTTGTGACATTTTACGCTTCTTACTGTGGGTTAGAGCAAAACTTTGAAAACCACGGACCTAGAGGGTATATATACTTCAACCCCAGATGTAGTCTGTATCCTAAGACCCTCCATCTGACACATTATTCCAACAATATTCTACAGTTCCCTTTTAGTGCTCCTCTAGGAAGCAAGACTGATGTATAGAGCCCACTGGTAGTCACCGAGCAACTTTTTGTATAGAAAGATGCATTTGACAAAGAAGGGCAAATATTTAATACAGCAGAGTTTGGTAGCAAGTGTTTTTTTGTTTTGTTTTGTTTTGTTTGTGGTAGCAAGTGTTTTGATGAAATATTTTTATTGTAGAGACAACTGTTAAATAACAAAGCTAAATATGCCCTACCATCTCCCCCTAAATATGTAAGGTTATGTTAAAGCACATCCACGCTTATCTTTTCTATCCTATGTTAAATCAAATTATAACAAAAATCAGCAAATGAAGTCCCCTGCTAACAGATTTCCTACATTAGTAATTTCGGGCAAGTCAATCCAGCAACGTTCCAGAATAAAAGAACTCACGATACCTTCTTGGCTTTTGACTTCTTGCTCCTTGGCCAAACACTGCATTTACCCTTTAACCTCATTGGGAGTATCTTTTTAGACACACTACATACATTACTAGGAAATTTCTAAAAACTAGGAAAATGCTGATTCCAATTCACCAAAGCACTTACATGCTTAAATAAGGTCTGCAGCTCTTCCAGCCTTATGAGCTAGACATGAAATGCAAATAACTTGGCGACAGAGTTTGTCATGAGTCATTAGCCTCTTAAGCTTAGTCTTTTCCTTCCACCAATGCCTACAAATTTACACGGAAGTAGATTCCTAACCATTTTTATCTAGGCAAAATTCATTACTGTATTTCATCAATCTAAGATGCCATCAATTGTAAGACTCATCAGTATTTTACGAACCACTGAGAAAAGAAAAAAGGCCAATTAAAGTATGCTTTAGCATCAGTTTAAAATACACCAATTTCAGGGATATTAAATTGTGAAAAATACGTGCCTCACTGAAGAGATGAAATACAGGAGCTGATTTTAAAGGCTGTTGTCTCTTCTCACTCCTCAAGTGTCTGTTGACATATTTTTAATGTAGGATTAAAGTTAATGGGACCATTTTTTTTTTTTTTTCTGAAAATGAACTTTTGGTTTCACTGCCTTCTGGATATATAGTATTTTGGCTAGTTTTTCAAGGTTGAAATTTCCAACATTTTACCAAAAACGTCACTGTTACTTCAAACAGGTGATCTCAGGAATGTGAATATTTGGTAGGAAAAGAGGAAGAACGAGGTAGACTAGAGAAAAGACAAAGTCCAAGTTGTCAACCATCGTTTTCAACATTCTAACTTAAAATTTTTTTAAAAACGTTATATTGTAAAAAGGAACAACCAACTGTTCTGGAGCCTTAAAAAAATCAAGAGACCTTAAACCAGGCTTGAGAAAACTCTAACAAGGCAAATTTTATTTTTTTCAAGTTATAAAAATATGTCCATGTCAAAAATACAGTCTAGCCCATATAAGAGTAGTTCCAGCCATTTAAAAGTTATACAGAATTTGGAAAAAGCAATTAATATACAAGTCTGAAAACACTGAGCTCATAAACAGTACACAACCACTCATTTCAGTTATTGCTTGTTATACGCAGCTTTTACTTGAAACTCTTCCTCTTAAGGGAAAGGGCAATATTTGGGCAATCTGATGATTGTTGCTGCTAAAGCTGTGGTTTTAAAAAGCCAATCCAAAATTAGAATAAACTTACTTTGAGTAGAATATAATGTGTAAAGTTTAGCCAGTACTACAAGAAGGTAGGAAGGTGTGGTCTAAATTTGAGTTCCATCCCCTTCTACTTAATTCTATTTTGCTAATATATCAGAAATGTAATGTGTAGTTTGCGACGAGTAAATGAATCACCAATTTTCAAATTAAATGACAAGGAACATTAACTTTGAGTTGCAAGGTAGAAACAAAGCTGGCACACCTAGTGTAAAAACATGAAAACAATAAATTCAAGAATGGAGAAACATTTAAAGCTTAACCAAAAACCAAAGCTAGATTTCTTTCTCTCTAGATGTTGAGACATAAAATGAATCAACTGGTTCTTTTGAAGTTTATGGGCTTATGAAGATCTGCTGTTCTGTTTTCTCTAAAAAGACAAAGTGTTAGCCACATAACAGGAACATGTTTTATCATGTTTAACAGATCTATTTGCTCAATGCCATATGGAAGAATAAATCATGAGATTAAATAATTTTAACTTTAAGTAGTAAAAAGACCATGCAGTTGACAGTGTAAACACAGAGAACAAATCACTCACTTTGGGGCTGGGTAGTACATAGGAGACTTTTGGCCTGAAGTTCACATGGAAGACTTAGAAGTTAAGGGTCCCAAAGAGGGAGTGATGGCTTTGTTTCCAACTTTCCTGTCAGACCCTGTTGGAGGGTCAGGCTTATTGCTGACATTTTACCCCCATAAGTTCTTGAATAAACTGAGACATATACTAGTGATAAGTATGAGGCGAACTGGAAAAACCTTTAAAAATAATTCTTAGAACAAAAGTGGCCTTCATGACCATTTGGTTAGGATACTTATTAATGACTTAAATCCTAAAATTAGGCTACATTTTTAGGAGGTAGAAAGAAGTACCAAAAGTGTACCATTTGGCCACCCCGCCTTGCTTTTGCCCAACCTCGGATCTCTACACTTCTCATTCTCCCATTAAAGCTCTTAGTACTACTACGATTCACTATCTAAAGTTATAGACCTGGAGCTGCCAAGAAAAAGCTTTCTTAAGAAGTTTTGCTTTTAAGCCACTGAGTGTATCTAACACTCAGGTATCAATCGAGAACATTTTACACCTCTCTAGTAGATTAATTCACTTAAGAAAACATGCCAACATAAAAAAAAAACACCTACATTACTTAACATAAAAAGACTACTAAACATCTCTACATGCCATTCTAGTATGTCAGAGTACTTATGTAAACCTAAATTAGTAATGTGTTCATTGAACCGATTTGAAAAAGCCTCATATTTAAACTGCATTACCAGTGTTTACCAAAAATAGGTACATGTTGTACTACAAAATTAGCCTAATAACAAACAAAAAAAAACACTCCACTCTCTCCTCCCAGAGAGTTACATTGTGCTGATATCCCATAGACAGTACTATAAAAGGATTTCATTTTTGCAATACACTGGGCTCACAGTGAGTATATTAGTACAGAGACCACGGGTTTAATGTTACTGTAAGAATGTCATTAGTGAAACATATATAAGGCATGTAGAAAACTAACATTAAAGCTCTTAAGGGCAATGATCTAAACTGGCAGCTGCTAGAAAAGGTGCTGCTAGGAGTAAAAAATATTAAAGAAATTCAATTTCAGCACATACTAATTTTTAACGTTTCCACAATGCAATGAACTACTACTTCTAAGTTTCTACTGCTGGAACTAATGGACCAAAAGAGAATGGACTTTTGCCCCCTTTAACTACTTCCCCAATCTTGAAAACGGAAGCAGTCGCTTGCAATCTTCCACACGATATCAGGAGTAGACTGAGCAGTCAGCAGGAAGTTCTGGTTGAAGTAGTGTTGTCTGTTTCCATCAAACTTCACGGTTCCACTGGTCACCACAAGAACTGTAGCCTGGGACTGAGTAGCTTGCTCTTCACCCACACAAACAAAGAGAAGAGGTTGGATTCTCTCTCAAAGTAAGCAGATTTCTAGGTTTAAACTACACTGCCTAAAATTTTTTTTTCCTTTTTTTTCCTTTTTTTTTTTTTTTTTTTTCTTGCGTTATGCGGGCCTCTCACTGTCGTGGCCTCTCCCATTTGCGGAGCACAGGCTCCGGACGCGCAGGCCCAGCGGCCATGGCTCACGGGCCCAGCCGCTCCGCGGCATGTGGGATCCTCCCGAAACGGGGCACGAACCCGCGTCTCCTGCATCAGCAGGCGGACTCTCAAGCACTGCGCCACCAGGGAAGCCCCTGCCTAAAATTTAACACTAAAAAAAGTTTCATAAACTTTCTTTACTTTGCACATTATCTTGAGCATGTGCACCCAAAGCCAGAAAACTCAATAATCATTTCAAAGATATTAACATTATTTTCAGGCCAGAAAGATTTTGGGTGCTCTAAAGTTTAAAAATAAAAAGCTTCTATCTAGAATAGGACCCTTTGGTTGCTGTATTTATTAATATTTCATTGGGTTTCTAAAAGAGTTTTGTCGTATTTTGCTTCTTAAGCTTTCTTTTCAAGAACCATAAAGGAAAAAAAAAATCACATTCAACTACTACTTAAGATGCTTAGGACCCCACCTAGAGGTTAACCTTATAAACTGCATCAATCTACTACCTTGAATCAAATTCTGTCTTGCCAAAAGTCATCCTTTCACATAACAGAGTCAATTTCTGTGAAATTTTAATAGGTTGTAAGATAATAAAACACATTAATCAGAGATAAGGTATAATCTTTCTCTGGAGACATTTCAAGGTACAGAAGGCATCAATCTATTTAGGGAAAATAGTCATTCCTCTCCATTAACAAAAATCATATTAAGGCTCAATTTGTCACATGACTTTTACTAAGCCATAATCACTCAATCCACCAAAACCTACTAGTGGTCCTCTGGAGAGAGATACATCTAAAGGGAGAGACCAAAAGTTTGATTTGACAGCCAAATTCTTCATATTTAATTTGCTCAAAAAAGTAATTATTTCTACCACTGAAAGTCTCTAGCTGCTTTTGGTGTTAAAATTCACTGCTCACTAAAGGAAAACAAAGGAAGTATCTTAAAAGACCATGATCTTACCATGAACTGGCTGGCAATCCAGCATATTGACCTGAAACTCACTAGAAGGCAACGTGTCAAAAAACTTAGTTAGGGCTTCCAGCCCTGTTACAACATTTCCATTCCATACTAAAGTGGCCTTGTCCAGATACAGCCTGGTTAGTGCCTAAAAAGAAAGAAAAAAGAAAAAAAGGGAAAGTTTTTTGTTTCTGGGTATCTTATAGAAATGGAGTGAAAGGTTACAGGTAGTATCTAAACATTTGTATTGTTCTTCCTCCATCTCTCCTTCCCTTGCCCCCTCTCATGGGAAGACAGTGTCAACAAGGTATGTGCCTTATAATGTTGGCTTTAAATAGACATTATCCTGCTTTTAATAAACTAGGCAGCTAGCTAAATACTTTTTTTTCATATTTCACTTTAGCCACACTGAGAAAATTGTGTATCAAACTGGAAGAGTTTTTTTTTTCAAGTTTTGCTCTCTGTATTAAAATAAATTAAATGATCACAGGTTTCAAGCCCATGCGGCCCCGAACCAGTTTTAATCTCCCTCCCTTTTCTAATTCTGTGAATTAACAAATTTGTCAATCAGGCCCTACCTGTACACGTCAATCCTAGTGTTTATATACATGTGAGTTATTTAATGTTTGAACCATTTCATGTTGTATGTGTTAGGAAGCATTCGTTCCTTTTACCACTATGGAAATAGCATATTTAGTTCAAAAGAATCAGGAGTACTTGCTAAAGCAGAGTCTTTGATAAGTCAAGTAAGTTAAAGCTCAAATAAGGCAGAATTCAAGAGTTAACTTTTTCGTCCCAGGAGTCAGTCACAGGAATTTAGTGTGTCACAGGACACATTTGCTTAGCTCTAAAATTTAACTTTGATTAAAGGGCCAACACACATCTGGACTCTGGAAATGAACTATGTTTCCTTTTTTTTTGGGCTACTTTGTCTTTGAAGGCACCAAGGCACAATAAGCGTCCATTGTTACGTCGCTTGCCCCTGTCCCTTGTCATCAAACGTCAGTATCAAGAACTTTTTAATCTTCTGCCTTAACAAAATAGTTTTTAGAGATACTAACTTCTGTACCTACAGCATAGACAAAGTTCTCCAAAACATAGTCCTATTCCGATAAGAGACCTAGGCAAGACTCTCCAGCACATACTGAAATAGTTACTTAGAAGATATGGCTCAGGGATAAATCACAATGAAAAAAGCTGATGAACTCAGAACTTGCTCTGCTGAAGACTAAAAGTATCCAAGCCATGCAGATTCTGTTTGTGAGTGCCAGCTACAGCTGTGAGCTTTAATTGAAAATTATCAATTAATATATGAATTTAAAGGGGCAAATCAGGGAACAGTCCCTATAATGCAGACCCCCTTCACTAGCATGAATACTATTTTAACCATATTGGTTATACAATGGAAGAAACAAAATGTAACATATTTAAGTAAATATACATTGGGTCCCATGGTAAGTGCAGTAGTTAAGTTAATTCCCATTTACCACCCTAACAATAAAATGAGGTTAAGAGAGGTTAGCAACTTGCCCAGGGTCACAGAGCTTGGCAAACACAAAGCTGGGGTATGATTCCAGAGTCCACACTTCCATAATGCCATACCAACCCTTCCTTAAGCAATGTGCTTTTAAAGAACACAGCTATCACTTATGCAAGTCAGATGAATGGCTGGATCAGATTTTTAAAAAAAAAGAAGAAAGAACTGGTATTTAATAAAGAGTAGTAGTCTATAACACTCACCTGTCTTCTCTTGTCCATTGTCTCATAGTAAATACTGACAAATTCCTCAGCAGCTCTGCATGCCTGATCTACATAAATTTTAAAATCCTACAAGAAAAATTTCATTAAAGTGTACATTACCACCCCTCCAACCCCTCACAAACACAAAATCACCAACAAAAGCTGATGATTTATTTCAATCACTTTGTAGCTCCATACACAGTCCACATTTTTCCACATAAATTTGGACATTTTTAACGTTAGGGCTCAAGTTTCCAATTTTCATTATTTTTAAGAATGTATCTTTAGGAAATATTCATCCTCGATTAGTCAATTTCACTTTTTTTCTTACTTTAAATATAAATTTATAATCTTTGCTTGGCAACTGGTACTTTAGGCTCCCAGTATTTTACAAAACATTTACCTTAATAAAAATTATGCGGTCTGCACCTTAAAAAAAAAAGAAAAAAGAGAGACGGGGCGGGCGCGGATTGCCATTGAATAAGTTAGGAGACAAGCGAGAAGTTATTCAAAAGTAGTTGAGTGGGGAAAAAAAAATGGAATAAGTTCAATGAACTTGTTTGAAAAGCTAGGTACCTAGGAAACGTCCTCACATTACGTAAAAATTCACCGGCGTTTGTAAAGGATTTTAAAACCGAAGCAAATAAATGCTGTTGCGGTTTTCTCCTTCAGGAAGATTAAGTACTTTCTTCCCCAGCCATTTACCAGTCCAGCCTATTATCTGAATTAAGAACTAGTTTCGTTTCTGTCTCAGTCAGCTGAAAGTTATTTAGATCGAGAAAAGATTACAAGCCATAAGCAACAGACCCCAACATTCCGGACTCTCGCTATTTCCCATCTCAGGGTCCTTTCCAGGATCGGAAAAGCGACTGCACGGCCCTGGAGGTGGGCGGTCGGGGGTATAGTGGGGGCTGCAGAGGGCGGGCCCCGCCCCCGGCGCCTGGCGGGCCGGACCCTGATTCGCCGCTTGACCACGTGACAAGCAGCCAGCCCGCCCCAGAACCCCTCCCCTCAGCCGCCCGCGCCCGGGCACCCTGCCGCGGCCGGGGCACTCACCATGGGCTTGGCCATCGGGCTGCTGCCAGTAGCCCGTTCCGACGGTGAAGGATTCGCTGAGTCCCGTCGTGTCCTGCTTCCTTGCCTGCGGGATGATCAAATACTTAGGAAGACCGAGAAACCCGCCAAACCCACAGAATTCTCTGCCCGCCCATTCTCTCCCGGAAGCAACTCGGTCCGCTGTTAAAAGCACCCCGATGTACCAACCTTAAGTTCAATTCTCTTCAGTTCCGACCGTACCCTCCCATCCGCCTTATGTATTCACTCGTTTGATATTTATTAACTTAGTTTGGAAGAAAAAAACACTCTGCTTTTGCAGCTGGACAATTTTAACAAAAGTATCCATTTCTCCAACATGCCCAAGGACAGCAAAAAAAGACCTATTTAAGGCGTCCAATGGGGAGACTTCTTTGCTCCAGGAGGTGGGGCCAGGGCTAGGCGAACACCAGCGAGGAACGCTAGGAGACCTACCTGACCTGTAGCTAACCGGAAAAAAGGGTGAAGCTTGGGGAAAAGCGTGCGACCGTACTGCACATGCCTGGTAGACAAACTGCTTACAGTTCTGGAGCCTTCTGGAAACACCAATCTTCACCGAATTAAACCCCAGCGTCTCAGTAGTAGTCCTAAAATCATTCACTATTTTGATTTGGCACTATTCTGTGGAAAAGGTTCGTTTCGTTCTATTCTGAAAGGTCTTGCAGACCTCAAATGAAGATTAGTCTCTAGGGCCATTCACCACCTTCCACAACGCACCCTCTAAAAATATTTAAAATGTTACCGAGTGGTGACCGCAAGCAAGGTACTTTTCTAAGCATTTGAACCCCATATTCACTTCTTACAATAACGCTATGAGGTAATCATCTCTGTTATACAATTAAGACACAGAGTGATTAAGTAACCTGCTTAGGGTCACAAACTGGGATTCAAGCTCAAGCAGTTTAACTACCACTTCAACCGGCCTCGACTCCCCAGCGTCCTTCAAAACCGCTCATCTCAAAGTCCCCAACAAACCCGATATCTCGACAGTCTTACCGCCCGTGGCTGGTGTGTGGCTTCTCATAAGCATCACCACTGCCTCCTTGGTGTCTTCCTCTGTCTCCCTGAAACAAGTTACTCCTGAATCTTCTCATACTTGAAGCTGAATTTTTCGCGGCGGCCACGCCTCCGTTTCCTCAGGCTCTAACGGCTGCGACTTCCCAGCATGCCCCGTGCCCCGCTCTGAGCGCCGTTTATTGCGTCACTTCCGGTGGCGACTTCCGCTTAAAACCGCACTCCTCTGAGGTGGTCTCAATCGTTACTTGTTTGCTACTGAGTCTCAATACATTGCCAGCACCGCCCTCAACCTCTTCTCTGGGCTCCAATTCTAAGTGTTGAATTTGCCTAAGCATGAACACCGGAACGCACTACAGGCTTCTCAAACTCGGGGAGTCCAAAATTTAAACACATTATTTCCTCTGCACTTCCAGTATTCTTTCAGTCATCTATGCTTGAATTCTTGGAATATTTTTTTTGGTGTCTTCCCCCGCCATCATCATAATTCATTCCTTCATTCAACAAATACCTATTGAACACACACTATGGGTCAGGCATTGTGCAAGGTTCTGGATATACAGTGGTGAGCAAAATAGACATGATCTATACCCTCATGAAGCTCACAATGTAATTGCGAGTCACAGACAAAAAACAAAACAATGAATTACAGAGGAGTTCCAAGTAACTTGCCCAATTCTGCCCATTCTTTTTTTTTTTTCGGTACGTGGGCCTCTCACTGTTGTGGCCTCTCCCATTGTGGAGCACAGGCTCCAGACGCGCAGGCTCAGCGGCCATGGCTCACAGGCCCAGCCGCTCTGAGGCACGTGGGATCCTCCCAGGCCGCGGCATGAACCCGTGTCCCCTGCATCTGCAGGCGGATTCTCAACCACTGCACCACCAGGGAAGCCCTCTGCCCATTATTATTATTTTTTTTTTTTGTGGTACGTGGGCCTCTCTCACTGTTGTGGCCTCTCCCGTTGCGGAGCACAGGCTCCGGATGCGCAGGCTCAGCGGGCATGCCTCATGGGCCCAGCCGCTCCGCGGCACGTGGGATCCTCTGGGACCCGGGCATGAACCCGTGCCCCTTGCATCTGCAGGCGGATTCTCAACCACTGCACCACCAGGGAAGACCTCTGCCCATTATTATTATTATTTTTTTTTTGCGGTACTCGGGCCTCTCACAGTTGTGGCCTCTCCCGTTGCGGAGCACAGGCTCCAGACGCGCAGGCTCAGCGGCCATGGCTCACAGGCCCAGCCGCTCCGCGGCACGTGGGATCCTCCGGGACCCGGGCATGAACCCGTGTCCCCTGCATCGGCAGGCGGACTCTCAACCACTGCGTCACCAGGTAAGCCCTCTGCCCATTCTTTTTGTGTGTGTGTGTGTGTGTGTGGTACGCGGGCCTCTCACTCTTGTGGCCTCTCCCGTTGCAGAGCACAGGCTCCGGACGCGCAGGCTCAGCGGCCATGGCTCACGGGACCAGCCGCTAAGTGGCATGTGGGATCTTCCCGGACCGGGGCATGAATCCTTGTCCCCTGCATCCGCAGGCGGACTGTCAACCACTGCGCCACCAGGGAAGGCCTCTGCCCATTCTCTAAAGAAATTCTCTCTCTCACTCCCCTCTTTCTCTCTCCTCTATACACAAACTTTGACTTTGATTGCTCTATTCTGATTTTTCCAAAATTCTCCTAATCTTCTAAAGACCTATCTTGGTCTGGTCTGAGTTTACCCTTCCAGATTTCTCTCCCATTATTCACCAACATTGGCAAAGTTAACTGCTGTTAAACTACTGTTTACCAAAAGTGATTCATGTTTACTGCTTTATAGATAATTGCCTTTCTTGATTGAGAGCTTAGAATGTGTCTGGATTTATTATGATTTAATTCAATCCTCACAACCCCTGGAGAGGGAAATATTATCTACATTTTTAAGAATTTAAACTGAAGTTCACAGAGGTTAAGTAAGTTGGCCAAGGTGACGCAGCTAGTGGAGCTGGGATTTTAACTCACAACTGTCTGATCCCAGAATCTCTGTTCTTAGACACTTTGGTATTCATGCATTTGCTTATACTATGTTTATTTTGGAATGTTTGTTCCTTCCATTTACAACTGCCTTTCAGGGACCAGGGCAGGTACTGCCTCCTCCATGAAGCCTTCCCTCATTTCATGTCCCCAGAACCCCAGAAGATGTGACCTGTCCTTTGGCTATGAGGAGTGGCTATTGGTGTGGGGCAACAGTGCTGGGGGCTAGAGGAGCATTGGGAACACTGAAAAGGGACAAATGAGCTAGAAGTAAAGGGTAGGCTTAGAGTTTTGCACTGAATGTTTGCACAGAATTTTGTGCACTTTTATTGATGTGCTACAAGGATGGGAGGTTGGGTAAACTGATAACATGAAACCAAGCAGGACCCTGAGGGGCTTTCCTGGGGACAGAACATCCTATGTCTCCTGCCTCTTGTTTGTAGAAAAGCTTTAGCATCCTAGGCCATCCCTGAGTTATTTTTTTTTAATGTTTATTTGGCCACATCGGGTCTTAGTTGCGACACGTGGGCTTCTCTCTAGTTGTGGCATGTGGGTTTTCTCACTCTAGTTGTGGCGTGAGGGCTCCAGGGCATGTGGGCTCTGTAGTTGTGGCACATGGGCTCCAGAGTGCATGGGCTCTGTAGTTTGCGGTAGGCAGGCTCTCTCGCTGAGGTGTGCGAGCTCACTATTTGTAGCACATGGGCTTAGTTGCCCTGCAGCATGTGGGATCTTCGTTCCCCCACCAGGGATCGAATCTGCGTCCCCTGCATTGGAAGGTGGATTCTTTACCACTGGACCACCGGGAAGTCCCCCTTCCCTGTGTTCTAAAGAACAAATTTAATCAGAGAAGTAAAGAAACAAAGGAAAACAGTCAGGTAAGACAAAATAATAAGAAAGTAGCCATAAAACAAAGTCAAAGACCTTTAGTTCCTCCTTAGGGGCTATAGATAATATCCTGAGTTGTTTTGCAGATACTAAAACCCCCATCAGGTAGAAGAAGGTAACTGCTGACCACCAACACGTAGACTCCAGACCAGTTGGAACCAGAAGTTTGATGATGTTGGTGTTGACTTCCAAAATACCACCGAATTACCTCACCACCAACCAATCAGAAGAATGTCCATGAGCTGATCAGGCACCCTGAGACCCTCTCCCTTACCTTGCCTTTAAACCCTCTTCCCTGAAAGCTATCTGGCAGTTCGGGCCTTTTGAGCATGAGCTACCC
>NW_006790372.1:1187598-1189963 GCF_000442215.2 Lipotes vexillifer | reverse complement strand
TTCCTGCTTGACCCTGCAGTAAACACTGTACTTTCCTTTACCACAGCCTGGTGTCAGTAGATTGACTTTGCTGCATGACGGGCAAATGGACCCATGTTTGGTTTGGTAACAAACACAAAACGCACTGTTGGGCTCTGGTTGGTCAGAGCAATAAATTTAAACCATATGAAAACTATGTTTGGGGGGACAAATGGGAACCAGGTGAATAAAACACAGAATTGGTCTTCACTAAATAACTGCACATGTGCAGGAAGTGGGGAGAGTGATTAGGAAGGGTGTGAAAGGGCTTTTCTTGGAACATAGAATGGCATCTTGGTTAAATAAATTGTTGTTGGCACCAGTTGGGTTTAGATCCTGGCCATGCCACTGAGCAGCTCTGCGACCTTGGCCAAATTACTTAACCTCAGTCTCCCAATCTATAAAATGGAAATAATAATATTAATACATATTTCATAACATTGTTGTGAGAATTAGATGAGTCAGTGCCTGGTGTACAGTCCCTGCTTGAGGAATATTATTTTCCTACCCATGGCAGAGATCATGCAGCCAGCCCCCTATTTGAGAGTACGAAGTTGGGACAGATTAGATAAATTTTGGTGTGTTGAGAGGCATCAGTACAGTTCAGGAGATGGTTGGGGAGTCTGGAAGAGCAGACTGTAGGAGCAATAAATTGGGTTGATTAGGATTGCTGTGGCTATTCTGTGCAGCCATTTCTCCTGGTCAAGTGTAGACCTAATGGAAATAAACCTCTTTGGAGTTCCCAATATCCCTATCTCAACCTTCGCCTTGCTCTTGACTTGAGAAGGACTAGTCTAGACCAATCAGGGAAGTGATCTGAGCAGTCAGTCTCTTCTTCTCAGGTCTCTAACTGGCAACCAGACTGTTCACATTAAGTCTCCTGCTCTACCGGCTAAGTTAGCCAGGTACCTTTGGCCTGTTCACATTAAGTAGTGCTTTTAAAAACAACTTTATTGAGATACAATGCATATCGACCATTTAAGGTGTAGAATTTGGTGGTTTTTAGTATATTCACAGAATTGTACAAGCATCGCCATGAAATTTTAGAACATTTTCAATGCCCTGAAAAGAAATCACTTTCCCATTAGCAGTCATTTCCCATTCCTCTTTCACCCTGGCTCCTGGCACCACCAATGTACTTTTTACTTCAATAGATTTGCCTATTCTGGACATTTTGTATAAATGGAATCATACAATATGTGGTTCTTTGTGTCTCAGCATAATGTTTTCAAAGTTCATCCATGTTGTAGCATGTATCAGTACTCCATTCCTTTTAATTGCAGAATAATATTCTACTGTTTGGCTATAACATATTTTATTTATTCATTAATCCATTGATGGGCATTTGGGTGGTTTCCATTTTTTGGATATTATGAATAGTTCTTCCATAAACATTTTGTGTGGACATGTTTTCAATTCTCTTGGGTATATACCTAGGAGTGGACTTTCTGGATCATATTGTAATTTATATGTTAGAAAACTAAATTCAACTGAGTAAAATTTTGAAGATCTTGCTGGCTTTATTCAACAGTTCATGAATTGTGCAGCATCTAATCTAGCAGATAGAAACAAATTCCAAAGAGCTATATGAAATGTAAAACTTTTATAGTTGGAAGAGAGCAGGAATAAGGAAGTTATACTAGGTAAAAAAACGAGTTGGTTATCGCAAGGTTACTTTCCTTTAGGGGATGGTAGAGGTCTATCAGGCAGATTACCTAACTAGTGATGACCAGGTGATTCTTGATTGATTGGTTTAATATTCCATTTTTGGGAGAGCCCAAACTGTAATTAAGTCTTGGTCTGGTGACATGAGGCTTAGCATAAGCAACTCCATTTCGGTCCTGTTGTCTCATTTTTAAACATATGTTTAACGTTTTAAGGAACTGCCAGATTGTTTTCCACAGTGGCTGAATCATTTTACAATCCCGCCAGCAACGCATGAGGGTTCCAATTTCTCCACATTCTCACCGACACTTGTTATTGTCTATCTTTTTAATTATAGACATCCTAGTGAGTTCAAAGTGGTATCTCACTGTGGTTTTGATTTGCATCTCCCTGATGCCTAATGATGCTGAGCATCTTTTCATGAGCTTATTGGTTATTAGTATATCTTCTTTGGAATCTGTACATTCAGATCCTTTGTCTATTTTAAAAATTAGGTTATTTGTCTTTTTATTATTGAGTTTTAAATATCTTTATATATTCTAGATACAAGTCCCTGATCATATATATGATTTGCAAACATTTTTTCTCATTCTGTGGATTGTCTTTTCACTACTGTGGAGCTGTAGAGAGGGGTATGGAAATAGGTGAGTAGGTTAAGTTATAACACTACAAACCCTGCTGT
>NW_006790372.1:1178411-1187588 GCF_000442215.2 Lipotes vexillifer | reverse complement strand
TCAGCAGGTTTTCTTGAATAAGTATTCCTCAGATTTTGCAAGGGTTTGCTTAATTTCTAGAGTTTTGAAAAATTAATTTTGACAGTTTTTGCTAGTGTTTTTATTGCTTTTATGGAGGGGTAGATTTACAGAGGTGCCTCACACTGGCATTCCAGAAACCCTGCCTAGATAGCCTAGATAGCCCTTATGCATATCTTTTTGAAGACATTAATAATAAATAAATAAATAACAAAAGTCTGCCTTTTATTATTTATATATTTATATTCTTTACAAGGTTTTAAGTTCCTGTGGCTAACCTTATGTGTTTATCATACATTAAACACTCACTCATACCACTGGTATTGAGTAAAAACCTTACATGGAGTAGGTGGTAAAAAGTGAATGACCAAATGAAATTTCATCCTTTTTTATCCCCATTCTGAATCCATTCTGAAGGAAGTGAAGATGTGACCTAATTTCTTATAAAGGGAACTTTTTCTTCCTGTCATTATAGAAGTGAGAGAATAATCCATTTTCACCTCATTACTTTTCAGTTGCCTCCTTTATGGGATATTCACAAGTCTTATCTTCAGGAGAGAACAAGTCTTTCAACTCTGCTGGAAACTTCTTTTTCTTCAAGTAATTATTTTCAGAAGCAAAACGTACAATAAGGCTTTTGTATTGGTTGAGCTCTCAGGTTTTGGGAAGTCCCACTATCATTCTGGCTCAACCAGTCTGAAAATTTCTTAGAAAAATGTGAATTATCATTGTCAAGACATCATAATGTAAGCTTCAGACAGGGGCATACGTTTAATTAACAAGATGAGAAACTAAGATCTGCAAGTTTTCTTATCTTACTTGGCTCTATCTGAGAAGTCTCCTTCATACTAAACACCTATGTTTTTTTCCTTACCTTCTCCCTCCCATCTACTTCCAACCTTTTTTCTGCTCCCATGTATTCAGTAAAAATAAACAAAACAAAAAGTTCTCCCCCTGCCACAGAAAAAAGGAAAGGAAAGAAAATGTTGCTAGGGGCTTAATGCAGTCACTCAATTGTTCTCTATTCTTTTTACCTTTAAGTATATGTTTTCCTGATATCAACATAGATCTACAAAAATTTTTGTTAGTATTTGCTTGACAAAACTTTTTCTCATTATTTTCTTTTCAACCTTTTGAGTCCTTATGTTGAGGTGTGTCTTTTGTAAATTGCATATAGCTGTATTTTGTTTTTTTGCTTGATAATCTGACTTTTAAAATGATGTATATGTCCATGCCACTCTCTCACTTTGTCACAGCTTACCCTTCCTCCTCCCCATATCCTCAAGTCCACTACCAAAAGTAAAATAGCTAGCTAGTGGGAAGCAGCTGCATAGCACAGGGAGATCAGCTCAGTGGTTTGTGACCACCTAGAGGGGTGGGATAGGGAGTGTGGGAGGGAGGGAAACACAAGAGGGAAGAGATATGGGAACATATGTATATGTATAACTGATTCACTTTGTTATAAAGCAGAAACTAACACACCATTGTAAAGCAATTATACTCCAGTAAAGATGTTAAAAAAATCTACAAACAAAAAAAATAAATAAAAATAAAATGATGTATAATTTACCTACAGTAATGTTCATAAAGTTTAAGTGTACTGCTTAATGGATTTTACAAAAGTATCCACCCATATAACTAACCACTAACTACATCAAAACAGAATATTTCCAGTGTCCCAGAAGACTCCTTTCTGTCCCCTCTCAGTCAATATTCCCCAAAGGTAACCACTGTAATGACTTTTATGATTATAGATCATTTTTTCAGTTATTTAACTTCATATAAATTGATTTATATAGCATGTACTCTTTAACATCTGGCTTCTTTCCCTCAACATGAGTGTGAGAGCATCCAAGTTCTTGCATTTTAGCAGTAGTTCATTCGTTATTTATAAGAGCTTCAAAATGGAGACAACACAAATGTCAGTCAATGGGAGAATGGACAAGTAAACTGATCTGAGGGGAAAAGAGTTCAATATTTCATCATTAAATAATAAGCTAGCTTTTAAAAAATGCCCCTGATTTAGAGAAGTCCCTTTCTATTCTTAGTTTGGTGTGTATGTTTTTTTTTCTTAAAATAATGATCAGGTGTTGAGTTTTATCAAATACCTGTCCTGCAAGTATTGGCAGCTTTCTCCTTTATTCAGCTAATATAATAAATTGCATTGGTTGACTTTCAAATACTTAAGCAAGATTCATTATTGAGATACACCTCACTTAGTCATGATTCATTTCATACATTGCTGGATTTCTTTTGTTAATATTTTGTTTAGGATTTTTTCATCTATCTTCATGACAGATATTGGCCTGCATTTTTCCTTTCTTGTGTCCTTGTTAGGTTTTGGTATCAGTGTTCTGCTGGCCTCATTAAATACAACTGCTTTGGCTTTCTCTTTTGGTGTTTGCATTGTATATATTCCCACCCTTTATACTTTTAACTTTTCTGTATCTGTTATTTAATCTGAGTCTCTTTTAAGCAGCATGTAGTTGCGTTTTTTCTATAAAAGAAAAAGCAGTCTGATAATCTTTGTATTTTAATTGAAGTGTTTAGTCTATTTGCATTTAAAGTAATTATTGAAGATAGTTGGGCTTATAGCTACCATCATGCTATTTGTTTTTTATTTGTTCTATCTATTCTTTAGTTTTTCTTTCTTGCCTTTTCATTATTAAAATATTTTTATTACCCTATTTTATCCTTTATTACTTTTTAGTTGTATATTCTTTTATAATTCCTTTCGTGGTTACCCTGCAGATTATAATATGCATCCTTGACTTATTCCAGTCCATCTTAAATTAGTATTTCTACCATCTGCTGAACACGTAAGAACCATATAACAGTTTCACTCCATTTATTGACCTCTCATCCTTTGTGCTATCTTTGTTATATATTTCATTTCTATGTATGTAAAAACCCTATGCGAGTTAATTTTTACGTTATGTATATTTTATCACAATACAAAACTCCCTACAAGACATTATCATTGTTTTAAACAGTTTGTGCTCTTTGCGCTTCCCTGAAGTTTCATGCTTCCATCTGTGATCATTTCCGTTCCACTTGAAGTGTCTCCTTTCATATTTCTTGTAGTGTGCATCTGCTGCCAAAAAATCAACTTTTATTTGAAAATCTCTCTTTTTTATTGAGGTGAAATTCTTTTAACACAAAATTAACCATTTTGTGAGCAGTACGGTCACTAGCGTTAACAATACTGTATTATATTCTTAAAAGTTGCTATGAGAGGAGAGCTTTAATGTTTTCACCACCAGCACCACCACAACAAAATAGTAATTACATGAAGTTAAAGGATGTGTTAGCTAACCTTATTGTGGTAAACATTTCACAATATACACCTGTATCGAGTCATCACATTGTACACCGTAAACTTATGCAATGTAATATGTCAATATATTTCAATAAAGCTGAGAGGAAAAGTGAACAATTCAGTGGCATTTAGTATATACACGATGTTGTGCAACCACCACTTCTATCAGATTTCAAAACATTTTCATCACTCCCAAAAGAAACCTTGTGCCCATTAAGTAGTTACTCCTAATTTCCCCCTGTTCCTAGCCGCAAGTAACCACCAATCTGCTTTCTGTCTCTATGGATTTACCTATTCTGGATATTTCGTATAAATAAAATCATATAATATTATACAGGACTTTTTGTGTCTGACTTCTTTCACTCAGTATAATGTTTTTTTCTTTCTTTTTTTTTTTTTTTTGCTGTATGCGGGCCTCTCACTGCTGTGGCCTCTCCCGTTGCGGAGCACAGACTCCGGACGCGCAGGCTCAGCGGCCATGGCTCACGGGCCCAGCCACTCCGCGGCATGTGGGATCTTCCCAGACCGGGGCACGAACCCGTGTCCCCTGCATCGGCAGGCGGACTCTCAACCACTGCGCCACCAGGGAAGCCCAGTATAATGTTTTTGAGGTTCATCCATGTTGTAGCTCTGCTTTTGGCGCATCCCATAACTTTTGGTATGTTTTGTTTCAACCATATATGCATCCCGTATTTAAGGAGTGTAGCATATAAGGTCCTGCTTGTATTGTTTGCTTGTCAACATCTCCAAGCACTTTTAAAAATATGTATTTTGCGTAATTTTTATAATTATTTCCAGTGGGAAAGTTAGTCTGCTAAAAGCTACTCCCTTACTGCTGTAATTGGAAGTCTTTTTTCCCATCCAGCTTTTGACTTCAACTGAAGAGGTTAGTCTATGTTTATTATGGCTACTGGTATATTTGGATTTAATTATACATTCTAACCTCTTACGTTGATATTTCTCATTGTCCTGCTACTCTTGTTTGTCTTCTGCTACCTTACTTCTTGCTTCCATTTGGATTGATATTTTAAAATGTGTCTTTATCTCAACTACTTTTTCTATTTGGAAGTTATATGCCATGTTTTTATTCTTTTAGTGGTTACCTAGAAATGTTAACAAGCATATTTAATAAAGTTTAAAGTAGGGCTTCCCTGGTGGCGCAGTGGTTGAAAGTCTGCCTGCCGATGCAGGGGACACGGGTTCGTGCCCCGGTCCGGGAAGATCCCACATGCTGCGGAGCGGCTGGGCCCGTGAGCCATGGCCGCTGAGCCTGCGCGTCCGCAGCCAGTGCTCCACAACGGGAGAGGCCACAACAGTGAGAGGCCTGCGTACAGCAAAAAAAAAAAAAAAAAGTTTAAAGTAAATCAGTGTATTTGCCATTCTCCCAAACAATGCAAGGACCACAGAACACTTTAACTCAGATTGCCCTGTTCTGACTTACAGGTATTTATTGACCAGAGTTTTTGTTCTATATTTTGACCCCATAAATTAGACATTATTATTGTTTTATGCATTCAGTGTTTATTTTGGCTTACTCACATATTTACCACTTTCTAAATTTATTAGATCAAAGGGAAGGAAATGTAAGTTTGGTCAAGGCAAATACATTGACAGAGGTGTACTCTCCCAGGATTCAGGATTGAATGTGATGGGACTCAAGTACTTGAGACTGACACACAATGGGAGAAAGGAGGACTATTTTTGGAACCCAGATGATTCACTGAGTTTTTATTACGCTCCTTTGCCCAGTTATATTGGACAAATGGAAACTGAAGCAACCCAATAATATAGATAATACCATAACGAACTCATATCCTATAGACATAAAGAACTTGGTTTTCCCGTGAATTTAAGAACCTGGTCTAGCCTGGATGCTGGCAGAGGGAAAGGGGAATATGGAATGGGTGGTGGAAGAAGGCAGCTTTGATTATTATCTTAAGCAAACTACAAAAACCAGAGATTGCAGCTGCTATGTTTTATGTTATTTTTTAACCCTATTTTGATCCCCACTACCCTATGTAAATAGCAGTAGTGGTGAGCATTGTTTTAGGTTTCAGGTGGAAATTTGACTTGATTCACATCACCCTGTGGTCATACAGTAGCTGATGGGACTTTGATCCTGTGCTTGTGAAACAAAATCTTCACCTAGATGAAGGATGATGAGTGGATACTGGGGGGCATGAGGAGTGGACTGTGTTGGATAGCTTCCACTTGCTCCTCCAGATGCACTCCTCTACTTTTCTTCACTCTGCTCTAATCCCTGGGAGGCTGACCTTTATGGATTACATCAACGGGATCCCTGTCCTTTAGTTAATTTCTAGTTAGATATGTCCATTGGAAGTCCATGGCAGGATATCATAAAGAGATGGAGGAGTGAGGTTAGGCTATTTATTACTCCAAGCTCCTTCCTGTAGGATCACCTAGAGCTGGTTCTTTCAATCTACCAAAGGTCACACTTCTTTTCAGAGTGGTCCTTCTACATGAAACTTTTTGAGTTCTGGTAATCACTTCCCTCATTCCTTCCAATCTAGGGGTTTTAACAGCTCCAACATACAATGTTATCCCTTGTGGTTTTGCCACACCCTTGCCTGTATCTTTGTAAACAATCCCTTTATTAAACCCTCCTTGAATTTTCCTATTTTGAGTGTGTCATCCATTTTGTATTGGAACCCTAATATGTCCCTTCTCCTTGTTTCCTCCCTCTCTCTGTCCTTTTCCTTCTCCAATTCTCTTAATTGTAGGTATTTACTATAATTTCAGCTATTTCCTGTAAGCAGATGACACCCAAATGTACAGCTCAGTGTCATCCAGGCCTCAATCTCAAAGTCATATCTGACTCACAACTCTGTCCCACTCCTACTTCCACTGCTACCAAATCAGTTGCTGTTACGTCTATTTTACCTCTTAAATGTTTCTTCCATCCACTCTCCCCTCTCTAGTCTCCTGGCTATTATAGTGTGCAGCATGGTGATGAAGAGCATGGACATTGGCCTCAGTCAGACCTGGGTTTGAATTCTATATCTGCCACTTTCTTGGATGAGTTCATTCCCTCATTCAGTAATTTTTTTTTTTTTTAAGCGGTACACGGGCCTCTCACTATTGTGGCCTCTCCCATTGCGGAGCACAGGCTCCTGATGCACAGGCTCAGCGGCCATGGCTCACGGGCCCAGCTGCTCTGCGGCATGTGGGATCTTCCCGGACTGGGGCACGAACCCGTGTCCCCTGCATCGACAGGTGGACTCTCAACCACTGCGCCCCCAGGGAAGCCCTCATTCAGTAAATATTTACTGAGCATGGACTTTGTGCCCGGTACTGTTCTAGCCCCTAGGGATTCAGCAATGAACCAGACTAACTCCTGCTTTCCTGAAGCTTACATTCCAGTGTGGGAGGCAGATTATAAATACATGAACAAAACAATAAATAAGATAATTTCAGATTGTACCCTGATGAAAACAAAACAGGGTAATGGAAAATAAGTGTCATAGGAGGAAGAAATCTTAGAGTCATAAGGGAAGTATGGCTAGAAAAGAGAAGAGGCTCTTGGACTAAGCTCTGGGGCATGCCAAGATTTGGAGGTTTGCAAAAAGAAGAGCAAATGTGTTTATGGTCTTTACTAAATGTCAGGCACTGTCCTAAGTGCATTATGTACAGTAATCCATTCAATCCTTGCCAGAACCCTAGAGGGTATCATTTTGATATCACCATCATTTTACTAAAAAGCAAACTGAGGCACAGAGAAGTTAAGTAACTTGCCCAAGGTCATATAGAAAGCAAATGGTAAAACTTGTATTTGGACTTACAGCAGGGGTAGGCTAATGTTTTATGTAAAAGGCCAGATAGTAAGTATTCTTAGGCTTTGTGGGCTATGTGTTCTCCATTGCCACTACTTATCCCTGCCATTGTATAGTGAAAGCATTCATAGAAAGTACATAATACAATGTGCGTGGATGTGTTCCAATAAAACTTTACTTATAAAGCCAAGCCTGGGGAGGGCTGGATTTGGCCCACAGGCCAGAGTTTGTCAACCCCTGGCCTACAGAATTAATTTGGCATTCAGGTCCCTACCTGCCTCTTTCAACCTTGCCTCCCACTTGCTCTCAGTTGTTGGTTCCCACTTGCTCTCAATTGTTGGTTCACAGACTGACCCCTGTATACAGAGGGCAAAAAGACATCAAAAAAGCGGCAGAGCACTCCAGATTGGTAGGTGACAGATTTAATGAGCAAGGGAACTTACATACTAGGCTTATCTTTGAGGAGGGGGGGCGTCCGCAAGATGAGTAGATCTCTGCATCCATCCTCCAGAATCTTAAAAGTTTATATACAGGCCTTAACTGGGTTTAGTCACGTATACGCTCCAGATGGTCTCAACACATTATTATCTCAAGGCTGTGTCCTTGGGATAGCTTGTAGCGTGGGGAAAACGAGCAGAATGTACATTCCAAGGATAAGGGCGGGGGTGAGGAGCCTCCAGTTGCCCGAGTCCAGCTTGCAGGTCAACTGGTGGTCACATCCTCTCCATGACCTCCTCCAACACCAATCATCCATTTAATTTTTTTTTTTTATTTTTTTTTATTTTTTGCGGTACGCAGGCCTCTCACTGTTGTGGCCTCTCCCGTTGCGGAGCACAGGCTCCGGACGCGCAGGCTCCGCGGCCATGGCTCACGGGCCCAGCCGCTCCGCGGCATGTGGGATCCTCCCAGACGGGGGCACGAACCAGTGTCCCCTGCATCGGCAGGCGGACTCTCAACCACTGCGCCACCAGGGAAGCCCCCCGATCATCCATTTAATACTCCAGCCAAACCAGTTGATGCTCTGCTCTCTTTGTTTACACTAGTTCCTCTAGCTTAATTGCCCCCCTCTTCAAGCTCTGTCTGTTAAAGTCCTATGTATCTGTATTGATTAGGGTCCTTTCCAAGCATTAGAACTAACTTTGGCTGTGGTATAGACTGCAGGTGCTCATCAATATCAGTGTTCTTTTCTTTCTGGATGCCCATCTAGTTTACATTTCCCAGCCCACCTTGCAGTGAAGTGTGGCCATGTAACTGAGTTCTGGCCAACGGAATATGAACAGAATTGACATGTGCTATTTTCCATAAAATCCTCCCACATTTGATCCTGCCAGCTGAATGCAGAGGATGCCTATTTTAGTCAACTCAGGCTGCTATAACAAAATACCATAAACTGAGTGATGTAAACAACAGAAATTTATTTCTCACAGTTCTGGAGCTGGGAAGTCCAAGATCAAGGTGCTGGCTGATTCAGTTCCTGGTGAGGTCCCTCTTCCTGGTCTTCAGATGGTCACCTTCTTGCTGTATTCTCACATGGTGGAGAGAGATCATCTCTTTTGTGTCTCTTCTTATAAGGGCACTAATCCCATTCATGAGAATTCCGCCTTCATGATCTAATTACCTCCCAAAGGCCCCAACTCCAAATACCATCCCATTGAGGATTAGGGCTTCAACACATGATTTTTGGGGGAGACACAACAATTCAGTCATAGCAACTCCTAAGACCTAGAGGAGAGCAGAACCAAAGAATGGAAGGAGCCTAGGTCCCTGAGTAGCATGGAGAATAGTCCTCCTGCTAACCCACTTTGGATTGGACATGAATAAGAAATAGACATTTTTTTAAGCCACAAAGATTTAGGAGTTTATTATTTACCCAAATGAATATACTGGCTAATCAAGGAATACACCTGGAAGGCAATGATTTGGCTCACAGAAGGAAAAAGTAAACAACCAGGTCTCAGAAACAAGGCATCTTGCAGGATCTAGATAGGGGGAACTAATGGACCACTTTTCTAGGCACCATTGGCACTATGAATCAGCTCCAACTCTTTC
>NW_006790372.1:1164678-1178380 GCF_000442215.2 Lipotes vexillifer | reverse complement strand
TTTGCATTGCTCAGCTCAAAATTTAAATTCCTAAGAGGATCCAATTGATTTGGCTTGGACCTCATGCCCGCCTCTTGACCAGAGAAGCACAGGATACATTGGTTGGCTGTCCTTCAAATGCTACACACAATGGGGGAAGGGAGTCTTCCAAAGGGAATAACACAGCTGGTACTTGTAATGTCCTGAAAAGTAGCAGTAAACATTAGTCTTTATGTGGTCCATGGAGAATTCTTAATTTCATTTATTGTATTTTTCAATTTCAGATTTTTCATTTGATTATTTTTTATAGATTCTAGCTTTCAGGTGAAATTCACTATGTTGTCATTTATTTTCTTGAGTCTTTATAGTCCCTGTCATACAACTGCAATAACTGGATCACTATGAGTCTGTTTCAATTGCTTGTTTTTTTTTTCTCTTCTTGGGCTCATTTCTTGGTATGTCAGTTAACTTTTTACTGACTGCAAGACTTTGTACCTGCAAAGGTATACAGGCTCTAGATGATCGTGTGTCCCTCCAAAGAGGTTTCCCCCCATTTTCTGCGAGGCAGCAGAAGGGCAAATTACCTTAATCCAGTCAGCCACTGAAGTGACTTGAGGCTGTTTTACAGCACTTGCTAGACTCAGCCTACCTCTAGTTTGCCCCATTCCAAGGATATAGCTCTTTACGGGGTCCCAAATGAGAGCCAGGGGCTGGATGTTTCCTAGGGACCTTCCTCTGTGAGAAGTCCTGGACTCTGACCTTTATTTCCTCAGCTCTCTGAAACTTCCCCAAACTCCACTCTACTTTTTGGCCACTCTGCTTGACTTCTAATATTTTGCCCTGTGCAACTTAATTGGCAAAATTTCCCGAAAGGAAAAACCTGGGCTGAGTGTCACGCTCACTTTTCCGTGCTTCTCCCTCCAGATTGTGGCCACTCAAATCCTAGTTGGCTTTGGCAGAACTTAAACTCCAATTTTTGTCGCTTCAGTCCTGTGATATTACCTAAAGCTCTGGTGGCCTCTCTGCCTCTTCCGAGTCACCCTCTACCCAGTGTCTGGGCCACGAATTGACAAATATCCTAAGGGAAAAAAACAACATGTAGGAAGTTGGGCTTGCTTTGATGAGTTTCCCTTCTTTCTGGAATCTCCCTTCTCAAGTCCTGGTTCTCTGATATTTTCAAAAAGGATTTTGTTTTTTGGAATTTTACCTGATTTTTCTAGTTACTCTCAGCAACAACATTGGTCTGCTACAAGTTACTCCATCTTGAAGCAGAAGTCCCTTGTATGGTACAATATTTTAATAAGTATTGGGCCTCCAAGAAATTTCTTATATATTTGCCTCATTTATCTGGCCCATAACTGAATTGGAAACCAGATGTTTACAACACCTTAAATATGTAATGTTTAATGATGGTGACAATGTTACAGTGTGTGTATCAGTCAGATTTTAGTGCAGGAAACAGAAGCCACTCTAAGAAGTTTAAGCAGGAAGAGATGTCCCTACCTCTTTATCACAAAAATAGAATTATACAACCTGTTGTATTGAATACACCATATATCATGACATACATACACATGTCAATACACACACAACATTTTTTTCAGTTTGGTCTAAAATATCTCATAGTGAGATGTACTGTATGAATTTAGCCATTCCCCTATTGATGGAAATTCAGGTTGTCACCAGGATTTTTTTTTTTTTTGCCACTAAAAATAACACTGCAATAAATGTCTTTGTGGCAATGGACCCTGAAGCTCTTATTTCTGTACAATAGAATTTTCCAAATAAGACTGCTGGGTCAAAGGGTACAAATATTTTAAAACCATAATAGATAGTTAAACTACATTCCAGAAAGTTCATAACAATTTACAGCAACGAATTTAAAACAGAGAATTGAGTACTTACAGAATTGCTGGAAGGTCTAAAGGAGTGGGATGTAGGCTGGATTTAAAAGAATAGTTACAAAAAAATACTGAACTGAAACCTCAAGGGAGCTCTTACTTCTGATGTCACCTCTAGAGCCCTGCCAGAATCAAGGACCTGCCATTGTCACCTCTGCAGCTGCTGCAGCTCTCTCTGAATACCCAGGGAGCTAGACGAAGAGCATCCATAACTGCGATCCAGTGATTAGAAACCACATCAAGAAACTGCTGTTACTGTCTTTGCTGGGGGTAACCCCTCTGTTCCTCTTGATACCCAGGAAGCTGGAAAAAAAAACACTGCAGAAAATCATTTCTACAGGCAGGACTGCAATTTCTAGCTTGTCAGCCGATTTCCATCTGCCAGACTTTCACATAAGTGCATCTACTGGGTGATATCTAATTCACATGCAAAGCCCTAGCTGGATGGGACTCTGGGGTGGAATGCAAGGGGAGTAAACCAATGCATACTGTTAGCCACAGTCTGTAGTTATTATATAGCATTACTAACTACCCAATTCTGCATAATGCTGGGCAAGACACCAATTTGGGCTATTCTCTGTCTACCACTGGACCTTAGAAGTGGGGGAAGATACAAAGAGACGCTTTACAAAACAGGAAATGCATATGACTTACAAAATTATGGCAAAAGAATGTTTAAACAACTCACCAATAATCCAAAAATGCATATTAAAGCTAGATTTTTTTTTGGCCTGTGGAATGAACAAATATAAATTTGAGACAAGCTGGAGCTGATGACAGAGCAATAAAAAGGACACTTTTATTTTATTCACTGTTAGAGCATAAATTGGCCCAAATATTTTGGAAAATGAATACCATACATGTCAAAAATCATTACTGATATTCATATACTCTGACCCAGTAATTTCACTTCCGGGAATCTCTTCTAAGGTAATAATACTAATATACTGAAGAGAAGTTTATATTATAAGATATTCATTATAACATCACTTATAATAGACAAAAATTGGAAACAGCCTAAATATATAATAATAGGGGAGTGGTTGAGTGAATTTTGGATCGTACACGAAATTAAGTATTCCACAGCCATAAAATAATGCATAAGTGTAATGATAATAATGTTAGCCAGAAACTTTTATTTTAATCCATCAAGCACTATAGGCACAATGTCTAAGATCTATGAACTTTTATAAGACCTGCAAAGGTGTTTGACACGTGATGAATATTATTGGCTTCAAAATATGTAAGTAACTGCACAATTAAAGTCAATAATGTTTAAGTAAATGTCAAAAAATGTAACACATCGATTTTATGAATTCTTTTTGTACTCAGAAACATTTCAATACATTGGAAAAATTGTTGGTTAGATTGAATCAGTTTGTAAGAGTTCCTGAGTATATATAATCTCTGCTAAGAAGTCATAACTAATACATTTCAAAAGCAAAATTTAAAAAAATTACTTCAATTTAGCAAAAAATATATTTAATGTAGGATGTGGGTACATGTTAAAGTGTAAATGGAGAGATTTGGGAGAGGCCACCTAAAGCAAGAGTACATGGGGTTTAGCATGGTCTTAAAATGCTCTGCCTAAGAAATGCCATGTTTTGAGTACCTACTGTGTTCCGGGCACTTTATATGCATCATCTTTAATCCCCACAGCAGTGCTGGGTTGTAGCTCTGTTTAATCATCGTTTCTTTCATAGGAGGAAACCTAGGATTTAGGGAACTTATGCAAGTAGCCCAAGGTCACATGACTTGGAAAGTCAGAGCCGGAATTTGAAGACAGGTTGGCTTGAATCCAATCCTGAGCCCTTAAATTTATGTATGTTATGGTATCAATTTTTTTTTAAAAAGAGCTTACAAAATTGTATATGTAGTTTGTGATTTTTAGAAGAAATACAGTATTCACTAAAAACAAAATTTTTCTGATTTTTACTGCTCTGCATTTTCTAAAATATGTTTACAAGTCATGCAACACTTTAATTAAAAAAAAAAAAAATTGAGGAGTTTGAGAATACTTGTATAATAGTGACATCCTGTGGCTATGTGTGGGTTCATTACAGTCTCAGTTTTAATTTCAGTTTGGGACCTGAGTACTGGAGGGCAGCACTGAGCTTCATTCTGGTCAAGATTTCTGGGCTGTATGTGGCCGAAAACTAGGTCAGGATTCTACCTTTCCTCTCAAAACTGCAGAAAAATAAACCCATTTATAATGTCATTTTTTGGCAATTGTACTTAAATATAGTTCAATGTAATTTTATTATATTTAAAAATATTATTCTGGGAAGGGTCTGTAAGCTTCACAAAATTGCCAGGAATCCACAGCAGGAAAAAGGTCACTAATGCCTTTATCTGGCATATTCCAGACAGGCTGCTCCACCAGCTGGGTCCTGGAGAGAAGACCACAAGAAGCAGAGCTGGGCTTCCCTGGTGGCGCAGTGGTTGAGAGTCCGCCTGCCGATGCAGGGGATACGGGTTCGTGCCCCGGTCCGGGAGGATCCCACATGCCGCAGAGCGGCTGGGCCCGTGAGCCATGGCCACTGAGCCTGCGAGTCTAGAGCCTGTGCTCCGCAACGGGAGAGGCCACAACAGTGAGAGGCCCGCATACCGCAAAAAAAAAAAAAAAAAAAAAAAAAAAAAAAAGATGGTGGTGCCTAGAATCCTGAAATGTAACATGGCCCCCATAACAAAAAAAAAAAAAAAAAAAAAAAAAAAAAAGGAAGCAGAGTTGCCACTGACTAATAAAGAAATAGAATAGACAGATGGATAAATAAATAGATAAATGAAACACCCTCTAATAGCTTCTCTGTATCCTGAAGCAATATAGGAAAGTTATTAAGCTCGCAGCCCTGGAGCCATGCTACCTGAATTTGAGGCCTGACTCCACCATTTCCTAGCTATGTGATCTTGGCCAAGTCACATAACTTCTCTGGACTTATCTTTATCTCCATCTCTGAAGTGAGGATAAGAATTGTCTCCCACATCTTAGGGTTCTGAGAGAAATAAATAAAATAATACACTTATAGTGTTAGTTGGGGGGTGCTTAATAACTGGTAATTATTATATTGCCTGCTACCTAAAGCTATTCTTCCTTTAAGAACCAATATGTATCTTGTTGAGCATCATAAGCAGAGAGAACTTTGTTATTGCTACTGAATTCACAAAAGAACTTTCAGTGGGTTAGGGTTTATATGAAACATTTAAAGAGAGGTGGAAAATTGCACTTCAGAGCTTGCACTGGAATCAGGCAGATCTGGCTTTGAATCTGGCTTAAGCCTGCAAGGTACCTGCTCTAAGCCTCATTTGTCAAAGATGGAGAAAATAATATTACATGCGTCACAGAGTTTTTGTGATGATTGAAACGAGAGAGCACCTTTCATGCTTGTAGCACAGTGACTGGCATGTAGAGCTCACAGCAACTGTTAAATTTTATTTTCCTCCTTATCTTCAGCAGGGTTACATGTGACATGGCAGCCCTTGTGGCAAAATGTGGACGTTTGCAGTCAGGAAGTCACGTGAGAACCTAGGGAGCAAGGGAGGTGGGGGAAGATGACAGAGAGTGGGAGATTAACTAGGAACACACCATTTTGGACTTATTTTTATAGCCCAGGCCCCAGCCCTGCAGAATTATTCATCCTGTGCCTCAGTCTCAAAAAGAATACATAGATCCCAGGCTAATGTCATGGAAATCCTTTCCCACTTTCCCATGATGTATATAATTGGGGGTTTCCTGTAGTGTTTAGTAGTGAAAAAAAAAATTAAATGTTAAAGGGCTGTGTTTCTGTCTTTGCAGCTAAAGTTAAGAGGGAACCTGGACACATGTGTCTGGCTTCACAATCAGTCTTGTGGGGAGAGAGGGTGCCATTTTGGATCCTTGTTCCATGGCTCCTTAGGAAGTAAAGATCATCCAGAGACGCTTGAATTCTATAAATTGTTAGGCTTCAATATAGGGAACATAGAATGGGAACTGATATAAGTTTCAATAAAATCCAGTAGAATCCCACTAATATTCTCCAACAAGACCCCTGAGGGACAATATTTAACCAGACAGTGTAGCTGATGTTTCTGACACAGCGATCCTAAAAGGTCCATAGGAACGACCCCTAAGATTGTACTCGTGAATGAACTTAAGGTTTTTGTAAAATTTTAGACTCACAAGGAACCCTAGTGGTTTTGAATCATTATCATTTATCATCATTAATTACACTGTCACTGAGGTCTAGAGATCCAATGAGTATTTTTGAGCCTATGGATAAATCCAATGGCCCCACCCTACAATTTCTTTTTTTTTTTTATTAAGTTAATTTATTTTTGGCTGCGTTGGGTCTTCATTGCTGCGCGCGGGCCCTCTCTAGTTGCGGTGAGCAGGGGCCACTCCTAGCCGTGGTGTGCAGGCCCCTCACCACGGTGGCCTCTCCTGCCTCAGAGCATGGGCTCCAGGCACACAGGCTTCAGCAGTTGCAGCAATTGGGCCCAGTAGTTGTGGCTCGCGGGCTCTAGAGCACAGGCTTAGTAGTTGTGCATGGGCTTAGTTGCTCTGCAGCATGTGGGATCCTCCTGGAGCAGGGCTTGAACCCGTGTCCCCGGCATTGGCAGGCAGATTCTCAACCACTGCACCACCAGGGAAGCCCTACAGTTTCTTTTAAGAGGCAGTCGTTAAGGACCTTGACTCTAAAACTAGACCACTTGTTTTCACAATCTGGCTCCACCACATACTAGTTGTGTATCCTTGGGCAAGTTACTTGACTTTTTTCTGCCTCCGTTTCCTCATCTATAAAATGTGGATGATAATAATACAAACCCAATAGGACTATCGTGATGACTCAACAATTTAGTACATGTAAAGCCCATAGAGCAGTGACTAACACATAGTGAGCTTTCAGTAACTGTTAGCTATAATTATTAACATAGAGACAAGTGTTTGTGGAACTCAATAAAAAAATATCACTTTAGAAGTTTTATTTATATGTTAATTCCCAGCTACTCCTACCTATAAATTTGGAATCTCATGCCTATTCAGGATTTTGGAGCATTCCTTGAATGTGGCCCCTTGAGCGTCCTAGCCCTTATCAGAACTCTCCTGTGAAGAACCTGCTGTCCCCGTAGGTAGAGAAGGCTAGAGGGCCCTCAATTGCATGAATATTTCTATCACATCACCTAACATTCCACAACTGGGGATTGTTTCCTTTGGGTAGTCACCAGGATTTCCTGGATCCCCTGTTCAAATGCAAGCAGCCTTGGACCGTATAGCACAAGAGATGCATTTGGGGAATGTGGCAAGGATAAGAATGGGCTTTGTTGGAGCCAAATGGCCTTGGGTTTGAATTCTGACTCCACCACTTATTCAGAATCCAACTGTCTGGGCTTAAATTCTGGCTCCACTGATTAGTGGCTGTGTGACTTTGGGTCAGTCACTTTAACCTCTCTTTACTTCTGCAATTCAAACAGTACCTATCTTATGGGATCATTGTGCAGATTAAAGGAGATATAGGGATTCCAAGAATGCCTACCATATCATCAGTACTCAATAAATATTATTATTGCCTAACTTATCTGAGTCTTGGTATCCTCATTTACAAAATGGGGGGAATAATAGCTACTTTCATGGTTGTTGTGAATATAAAATGAGATAATGCACATGTAAAAATGCCTACCATACTAAAAAACGGCAGCAATGACCATTGGCAAGAACAGGTGGAGAAACAAGAACTCTCGTACATTGATCATGGGAATGTAAAATGGTACAGCCTCTTTGGAAAACAGTTTGACAATTCCTCAAAAAGCTAAACATAGAGTTAGCACGTCCCAGCAATTCCACGTTTAGGTATATACCCCAAAGAATTGAAAACGTATGTCCACACAAAAACTTGTACACAATGTTCATAGAAGCATTATTCATAATAGCTACAAAGTGGAAATTACCCAAATGTCTATCCATTCATAAATGAGTGAACAAAATGTGATATATGCAATAAAGCAGAAAATTATTCAGCCATAAAAAGTGATGCATGCTACCAGATACATGACCTTTGAAAACATTGTGCTAAGTCACAGATGACTACATATTGTACATGGGCATTTATATGAAATGTCCAGAATAGGCAAATCCATAGAGACAGAAAGTAGATTGGTGGGTGACAAAGGCTGGGAGGAGGGGAAGAATAGGGAATGACAGCTAAATGGATACAGGATTTCTTTGTGGCAGGTCATAGAAATGCTCTGGAGTTGGATAGTAGCGATGGTTATACAACCTTGCGATTACATATATAAAAACCCACCAAATTGTACACTTTAAAAGAGTGAATTTTATGGTATGTGAATTATGTCTCAGTAAAGCTGTTAGCTTCTTAAATGTCTGCCATATGGTAACCATAATTTAACAGAAATCATTTTTAGCCACCAACCCCTCAGTTCTTACCTTAGGAATACAGAGCAGGTCCCTGAATGAATGATGCTCGCGACAAAGAGGATTGCTAAGGGGAAGGGGATAGATTTAAAGTATGGGCGTGTGTGCAGAGTTGGGGGAGAGGGAGTTGGGGGTCTCTCTTGGAAGGAAAGGCAGTCAGGCATTTAAGGGGGACAGAAGGAGACAAACTTCACCTACTTCGAATGTTTCAGGGAGTCAGCCTGGATCATCTTTCATATCCTGGACTGGAATCACAACGGATGAATGTTCTGGCATTTAAAGCCATCCTGGAAAAAGGACATCCCGTGTGATTATTGGACAGAGGAGAAAAAGGAAGAACACAGAGGCAAAATCCGAGGGTCTGTGAGTCCAACTTTGAAAGGCAGAAGTAGGCAGTAGTCCGTGGAGGATGCATTTATCCAGAGGACTCTGTTAATCTCTGGGTCAATGCATTTAGGTCAGCACTAACTCTGCTACAGGTGGGATCAATTTAAAGGATTAGAAGTGTCTCTCTAAATCCTAATCCTGATCTTGGGCTGGGGATGCTGAAGAGTGATTTAAAAAAAGGTTTACTCTCCCTCTCAATTATTTACCCCATTAATGGAATTTATCATCAACAGACTGGAGTCCTTGGCAGGATTATGAATGCATAGAGGATGCCCTGAAATGGACACACGGGGTAGCCATGCCAGAGATTTGCATGCGCAGATGGTAAATTGAAGACATTTGAGTGGTGAATTACATGGTGAGTAGTTGACAGCTCTTGTTTATTAGAAAGATTGGAGTGGGGAAAAAAACATAGCCCACTTGGGAGCTCAATCTTCTGACTGAGATATATCAGTTTTACTGCAATGTGTGGCGGGAAAAAAGAAACAAAATAAAAAATGTAAGAGAGAAAGAAAGAATGAGAGAAAGGGGGAAAAAAGAGCTTTCAAGACACTTTAAATAAAGATTTGGGCTCAAAGGCTCTCATCCAAGCTTTCATTTAGTTTCTCTCGTGATTCATTTTTATTTCATCCTGATGTTGTCTTACACAAGCTGTTAACTTGATTCAGGCTGTAACTGCGAAGATCTATCATCCATAGAAGTCCTCAGCTTGACAAGCTAGGATGAGGAACCATTTTCCTCAGAGCTATTTGTCATAGTCTTTCTTTGTACATGTTTAAAGAACAGTCATTTCCCTTTTGAAATCAGGCTTCGCATCACATTGAGAAAGCTACCTGAAATAAAATGATGCATCCCTATGCTCCTTTCCATGGAAGCCCGATTCCATGCAGGTGTTCAAACCTGAGTTACCTAGGCAACGGCCCCAGAAGAGCTGTGGGTCAGTAGTATTCTATTTTCAAAATTTCATACCTTCAAACTTTTAGTTATGTCCACATTTCCCATTAATCCCAAAGAAGTCTTCAGCAGGCTTGTTGTGAAGACAGTGTCTTTTACACAAGAGCTTTATAATTTTGTCTTTAAACCCAAAACAGCAGGAAAAAAGAAGGCTTAGGGCATCCTCTCTCCCCGCCTCCCTCCCTCACTCTCCCTTCCTTTTTCCCTTCCTTCTTTCCTCCCTCCCTCCCTCCCTCCCTTCCTCCCTTCGTCTTCCTCTCTTCTCTGTCTCCTTACTTTTTTTTTTCAGACTAAGTTTCCTTCTGCAGAATCCTGGGATCAGGGATCAAGACTACATTCTAGAGCAACACAGGACTTTCTGGCTCTCAAGGGAGTGCTAGCACAGCTAGAAACACCACCCAATGCATGAAATAGAGCCCAGGAAGAACGGAGAGACAAATCTTCAGCTTGGGAGTTGTTTAACAAAGGGCAACAACAACCTAGACAAATAGCAAGAGGTACTCTCTGACGTGTGTGTGTGGCTTGAGGAAGGACCCATGTTGTAAATGTGTAAACTTGAAAAATGCTACACAAAAGGAGCAAAATTTGAATTTGAATTTTTTATTATGATAAGAACACTTAACATGAGATTTGCCCTCTTAACAAATTTTTAAGTGCAAAATACAATATTGTTAACTGTAGGCACTATGTTGTACAGTAAATCTCTAGATCTTTTTCAGCTTGCTGAACTAAAACTCTCTGCTCATTGAACTTGCCGTTTCCCTCTCTCCACAGCCCTCAGCAGCCACTATTCTATTCTCTGCTTCAATGCATTTGACTACGTTAGGCATCTCCTATAAGCAGAATTACACAATATTTGTCCTGGCTTTTTCACTTAGCATGATGCCCTCAAGGTTCATCCATGTAATTGCATATGGCAGGATTTTCTTCTTTTCAAAGGCTTAATAATATTCCATTTTATGTATTTACCACATTTTCTTTTCCATTCATCCATTGACGGACATTTATGTTGTTTCCATATCTTGGCTATCGTGAATAATGCTGCAATGAACATGGGAATGCAGAGATCTCTTTGAGAGCCTGATTTCAATTCTTTTAGATATGTATATCCAGAAGTTGGATTACTAGATTATATGGTAGTTCTATTCTTAATGTTTCGAGGAATGTCCATACTGTTTTCCATAGCTGCTACACCATCTTACATTACCACTAAGAGTTTGCAAGGCCTAAAACAAAAGCCTGTTCAAGAACATGGTAATAAAACCTTTCACTTGTACTCCATGTCTCCTCTTCACTATTTATTCAACAAACACATGCTGAGTACCTATTATGTTTCAGGCCCTGTGCAGGGCCCTGGAGATACCCTGGTGAGCAAAAGCAAGCAGGGAACTTACAAATTTGACCTTTTACACATGAGCCATGTTGGTGGATGTTATTGCTCTCTTCCTCCTGATGTACAAAGTTTCTTCTCCTGGTAAGATTTCTTGGCCAGACCCTATAGTCCCCCACTTTTTATTTTGTAGCTACAGGCCTAGCACAGAACAGGTTCTCAATGTATCCTTGCTCATAGTGATAAGATAGTGAATGGTTTTAGGAATCCAGATTTTCAGTATAGTATAACTACAGCATGGGGGTGGCACTTCACATTGTAGGTACTTGATAGAGGATTCTAGACCAAAATTTAAAATGATCAGGAACTAGATCTGCCAGATGGGAGTAAGTGCAAACCACTCCAGCAAAATCTCATTAGAACAGCAGAGCCTAGGGAATGTTGAATGAATTCAGAAAGCAGTTTCATAGTGCAGAGGTTTAGAAAAGTCACTGCTTGGAAGAAGTACAGAATCCCAGGATCAATGTACATCAGAGAAGAAAGGGACTTGAAGATCCTCTAGTTCAGCTGAGGGAGAAAAAGAGAGACCTAGAAGGGGGAACAATATCTTCAGTGTCACATGGTGAGTCAGTGGCAGATCTGGGTTCAAGATCCAGGCCTTCCGATTCCCAAAGCAGTCCTCTTTCCAAACAGCAAGGAAGAATGAGTATTTACTGAAGGACAACTGCATGCTCAGCATTCTGTCTTATTTAATCCCTTACCTCAAAAGCGTTCAATTAAATTTGCCTCCATCTTGTAGATGAAGCAATTAAGAAGCAGAACTAACGTGCCAAAGGTCGTACTCCCAAGACTTCTGTTCTCAAAGACTAGGATTAGCTTCATATAGAGTACAATGTGATTGGAGGCCTGCACCCCCAGTTGTGCAATACTGCACCCTCAGTGAGGGGTCCCCAGGTTTGGCTGGAACACTGGTGGCAAATTTCTTCTAGTTGGATAATAAATTTCTGTTTGTTCCTAGTTGACTCCATACCTCCCCCTCATTACTTAATTTATTATTTTCATAGGGAACAAAGGGATTTTTAAAAAACCACCAATGAATCATTCGAGCTCTATCTGGGTAGCATAGAAGGTATAATAAGGACTGTCTCAGTGACTTCATAGATTAGGGGCTGTTGGCAGGCAGTGCTTGATCAACTGGGATACAAATCCCCATCCTGCTACCATGTGCCCTCAGGCAAATTACTTACACTTTCTGAGCCTCAGTTTCATCATCTGTAAATGAGGGTAATAATAGTATCTACCTCAAAGGGCTGCGACGAGTCTATTTTATTTATTTATTTATTTATTTATATTTATTTATTTTACTTAGTTATTACTATCATTAGTTTCTTTTCTTTTATTTTTTTATTGAAGTATAGTTGATTTACAGTGTTGTACCAATCTCTGCTGTACAGCAAAGTGACTCAGTTATACACATATAGATATTCTTTTTTTATATTCTTTTCCATTATGGTTTACCATAGGAGACTGAATATAGTTCCCTGTGCTATACAGTAGGACCTTGTTGTTTATCCATCCTATATATAATAGCTTTCATCTACTAATCCCAAACTCCCAGTCCTTCCCTCCCCCATCCCCCTCCCCCTCGGCAACCACAAGTCTGTTCTCTATGTCTGTGAGTCTGTTTCTGTTTGGCAGATAGGTTCATTTGTGCCATATTTTAGATTCCACATATAAGTGATATCTTATGGTATTTGTCTTTTTCTTTCTGACTTAACTTCGCTTCGTATGACAACCTCTAGTTGCATCCACGTTGCCGCAGATGGCATTATTTTGTTCTTTTTTTATGGCTGAGTAGTGCTCCATTTTAACCTGTGTACAAATGATGGGGCATACTATTGTGGTACGTCTGTAAGATCCAGCAGATGTGCCCCTGACCGGTTTCTTGAAGAGTCAGGCTTTCTCATAAAATTAGGGGTGAAAGTCAAGGTGATAAGCAACCGGCCCAGACAGAATTATTGCTGGCAAGCCCAGTCACACAAGAGCCAATTATTAACCCTGAAGAGAGCCATGCCATTATTTTGATCTTTGGTTGGAATTAAAAATTCACTGAGGATTTTCCTCATTACTATCTCCCCCAAGCAGTTAATTCTTCTTTTTATATCTAGTGAGGTTAGGAAATCCCAGTAGAGTGGGCTCTGTTCCCCACAGAGAGTTGCCCTCGTTGCCTACCCCTTGTAGTTGAAAGTATGAGGTCCTGTAAATACAGAGATAGCAAACAGTTCGGTAGCTTTGTCACAACACAGACCAGAAGTAGGGACAGTTTATAAATCAGAGGAATGCCTTTCCTAATGGGTATAAGGCACAGGTGGAAAAACAATGAACTCAACCTGGGGGTGTTAATTAAGGCTGCACAGAGGAGGGAACACTTTATTTGGGTCTTGAAGGTAGAGTTCATCAGGAGAATCTGTAAGTGGAGTATGGGAGGAAGGAGGAGGACATTTCAGGCAGAAGGAATGGCATTTTCCAAATCCTATGCTTGGCAGACTATGTGACATATGTCTATAGAACTGCAAAAAATTTACTATAGCATCAGGTGAGAACAGGGAGATGGGGGGTATAGGGAAGACAAGGGCCAAGTGGAGGAAGGCTTTGCATGCATCATCTTGAAAGAGCTCTCCACATTTACTGACTCCACTTCATTCATCCCCATTTTTTTTTTTTTTTTTTTTTTTTTTTTTGTGC
>NW_006790372.1:1147498-1164560 GCF_000442215.2 Lipotes vexillifer | reverse complement strand
ACCGGGGCACGAACCCGTGTCCCCTGCATCGGCAGGCGGACTCTCAACCACTGCGCCACCAGGGAAGCCCATCCCCATTTATTTTTGACTCATTGTGGGTCCTTCCACTTGCAGCCTTACTCTCTGAATCCAAATCTAATGGACAGAGACCTTTCTATATTTAGCTCACCTGACTTCTCAACAGAGTGTGAGATGTGATAAACAGCCTTCATCCTCAAAGTGTCATCTTCCTTGTATTGTAAGATATCACTGTCTCCTGGATTTTGCTGTTTCTCTGGACTTTTCATGGAAGTTTTCATTATAACCTCCTTTCTCTCTGCCTGATCTTTAATTGTTGTGGGTTTTCAGGATTTTGTCCTCTGACTTCTTTCTCTACTTTGCAGCTCTCTTTTGCTGATCTTATACACTGCCATGTCTTCAGTTACCCTCTATCAATTGATTACATTTCAAATTTATATCTCTGGCCCAGCTTTCTGTTACAAGATCCAGTATGTCAAATCACCAACTGGATCTTGCTACTTGGATATTCTACAGGCATCATCAGTTCAACATGTCTAATAGAATACATTATATTTCCCATCCCTTCCTTTAGTGTTCCCTATCTCAGAGACTTATATCATTTTCTAACCAGTTGCCTAGCCCAAAATCATCTTGGAGTCCTCCTTTTTCCCCCTTACCTTCTACATCTTGTCAGTCAATAAGTTATTATTGGCTTTACCTTCTTAATCTCTTTGATGTTTTTAATCTTGGTGGAATTCATCTCCATTCCTCTACGTCTTTACTACCACTCTCTTGGTCTGCCATCATTTCTCATATGGATTACTACAACAGCCTCCAAACTGGTCTCCCTGCCTCCAGTCTTGCCTCCTTCCAACCCATTCTCCACACTGCTACCTGAGTAATCTTTAGAAAATGAAAATCTTATTACATCATTTCTCTGCTTAAAACAGTTATGTACAGGATTAAATCTAAAAACTTATGAATGGCATATAGGACTCTTGGTGACCTGGCCCCTGCCTTGGTTGACATCACAGACCTGAGCAGAACAAATGCATATCTTTTTCCTTTTTTAACCTCTGGGCCTTACTGTATATTGTTCCTTCTGCCTAGAAGGCTCTTAGCAACGACCCCCTTGCAACCCCACTCACCTGGCTAACTTTTCCTTCAATACTTAACTCAGAGAGACGTCCTTCCCCCTCCCTCTTCTACCCTGAAATTTGGGTTTGGGTGATCCTCTCTGTTTTCCTCTGTCTGGGCTGTACCTCAGTCATAGCACTTCTTACTCCGCTTTGCCATTATCTATTTACATCTGTGTCTGTCCCCAAGAGGGCAGTGTGGTGGAGAAAAATGGACATATTTGAAACTATAATAATGATAGAAATATCACTAATATAAAGTTAATGACCTGCCAAACCCTGTTAAAAGTGTTTGCTAGGGCTTCCCTGGTGGCGCAGTGGTTGAGGGTCCGCCTGCCGATGCAGGGGACACGGGTTCGTGCCCCGGTCCGGGAAGATCCCACGTGCCGCGGAGCGGCTGGGCCCGTGAGCCACGGCCGCTGAGCCTGCGCGTCCGGAGCCTGTGCTCCACAATGGGAGAGGCCGCAACAGTGAGAGGCCCGCGTAGCGCAAAAAAGAAAAAAAAGTGTTTGCTGTATGTGAATCCATGTAATCCTTACAACACTGTGAGATGAGCAGCTATTACTGAAGTTGAATCAACAGTACTTGGTGATGGATTGAATGAGGGGCAGAGGAGAAGGAAGAGTCTCAGCTGGCTACCAGGTTTCTGACCGGAGCAAGTGGGTGAAGGGTAGATGGAGGCACCATCTCCTGAGATAAGGATGCACAGGAAGTAGAGGAAGAGGAGGACTTTTGGTCAGGGTAGGGGAGAGAATCTTCTAGTGTAGGGACTGCCATTCCTTTGCCATTCTTTCATAACTGTTATTTCCAGAAGTTTCAGGAATAATGTGAGTAATATACCTTTTCTTCTGATTGACAGGCATTTGGAAACAACAGTGTCCATCTCGGGACAGCAGACTCACCTTCCAGTATTTCTTCATTAGCCTGCTGGAAGCAGGAGAGCTCTGTTCTTGGGACCCTGGCCTTTCTCTCACCTTATGCTCTGGTTTGCGGCTCCCGAAAGACAGCGAGGGCACCACGGCCTTGCATCCTTCGAGCTCCTGTGGTGTTTGTGCCTCCTGGCCCTTACGTCCCTCCCACAGCGGATATGGGCACCCCCCTACAAGATAGGGGTGGTGGGCCCTTGGACTTGTGATCCGTTGTTCTCAAAGGCCCTGCCCGAGGTTGCCGCTCAGTTAGCCATTGAGCAGATCAACAAGGACCCATCGTTTGACCTGGGTTACTCTTTTGAATACGTGATTCTCAACGAAGACTGCCAGGCTTACAGGGCTCTATCCAGTTTCATTTCCCACCACCAGATGGCCTCAGGATTTATTGGACCTGCCAACCCTGGCTACTGCGAGGCAGCCTCACTCCTGGGAAACAGCTGGGACAAAGGGATTTTCTCTTGGGCCTGTGTGAATTATGAATTGGACAATAAAAATAGCCACCCGACCTTTTCTCGGACACTCCCTTCTCCCATCCGGGTGCTGGTAACCATCATGAAATATTTCCAGTGGGCTCACGCTGGAGTCATTTCCTCAGATGAAGACATTTGGGTGCATACAGCCCATCGAGTTGCAAGTGCTCTTCGGAGTCGCGGCCTACCTGTAGGGGTCGTCCTGACCACAGGACAAGACAGCCAAAGCATCCAGAAAGCTCTACAGCGGATTCGCCAGGCAGACAGAATTCTCAGTGAGTGCTTTCTCCTGGCTCAGCTTTAAATGTAGCTTCAGTGAAAGGATATGACAATGTCCAAAATTTTCCTATCCTCACACCCTAGGATAGCACATCACTCTCCAGTTCTTCATGCATTTGCTCCCTTTCAATCACACTCAGGCCCCAAGACTATCCTGCTTCAACAGAGCCTATCTCAGCCCCTGGGTGGGGAAGATTAGCATCAAGAGCAACTGTGGTCACATACCCTCCATGCCCTTAGGACCCCAGCAGTTTCAGATCAGCCAAGAAGCGGTGTTCTTATAGCTCTATTTTTGTCTGGTCTAGTCACTGAAGGGAGATTTACCCTTGATTCTCTTCTGGGTACTTTCCCTCATAGGTGCTCAGTGCCCTTGTGTCATCACATCTCACTTAGAACCTGTCCTTTCTGGACTCAAAAATGCACACCCACCCCTTCTCACTTTCCACTCCCTGAAAGCAGGGCTTCTCTCTCTGCAGCACACAACAAGCCGATATGGAGGGAGCTAGCTGATAAATAAAAGCATATTAAAATGAGAAGCCTTGGGCTTCCCTGGTGGCGCAGTGGTTGAGAGTCCGCCTTCCGCTGCAGAGGACTCGGGTTCGTGTCCCAGTCCGGGAAGATCCCACATGGCGCGGAGCGGCTGGGCCCGTGAGCCATGGCCGCTGAGCCTGTGCGTCCGGAGCCTGTGCTCCGCAACAGGAGAGGCCACAACAGTGAGAGGCCCGCGTACCACAAAAAAAAAAAAAAAAAAAAGAAATGAGAAGCCTGCCTAAATTGTAACCTTTCCCCTCCCAAGAGAAGTTTTATGTTAAAAGATGATTCTTAAAAAAAAAAAAACGCAAACAAACAAAGATGATTCTTGCAGAGACCATGGACCAAGTGTAAAGCAAAGGACTGACCCACTGACCCAGGGCGAGTTGGGTGCATTTTGGGAAGGGGGAGGGCTCTTCCTGCCCCTCTTAAATCAGATGGAAGTCTTTTACATATACATACTGCAAGCCTTTGTGACACTTGGTTTTGATTTATTTTCTTTTTGAATTTTTTAATCTCCACTTTACCATTTTTCTGGAAAGTAGCAGTGATTTGTGGGAACACTGCTCATCCTCTATTGCAGTCACTCCATTGCTTTAGGACAGATAGCTCAGAAACTTCTTGTCAAACTGATTACTTCTAGGATTAGTCCTGGTCCCAGTCATTTCCTTAACACAGCAATGGACTTGTTAGAGAATGGTCCAGCTTAGGGCTGGCCTATACCCAGGAGCCCATTTTAAGTTTCAAGTGTCTCCAGTATTGGACCTTAATTATGATCATTATGGGAGGATGAGGGCAAGAATTTTTAGTTCCAGGAACTATAGTAGTCTGCTTCCAGCTCCAGTCTACAAGATCCTATAAATGTTAAGCAATCAGTGTGGCTCTGATTACTTCATAATAGAGCTTGATTCTTTCAAAGCAGAGCACAGAATTATTTTTAAAGATATACAACCATTTCCAGGGAGGACTCATGCCAGAAACAGGCTAACATACTTAATATCATAACTTTATAATATGTTACAAATCTTCATGAAGCCCAGTGTCTCCTGCAAGTTTACATTCCATGAGTGTTTCACATCCCACCCATTCTAAATAGTATGCTCTTTGAAATGACATTTTGGCCTCTACCATGAAATGTTAAATAAATCCAGGCCCCGAAGCTCTTTGGGTTGTCAGACTGAGAGAAGTTAGGATTGAGTGTTTACCACCCACAGTTCTTTTGAGGCAGGGAGGTAGCAAATGTACATATTATCGCCGTACTATTAGAGATGCATTCCTCTAGGTCAATGGTTCTTACTCTGGCCGCACACTGGAAATACCTGGATATCTTTTCAAAATGATTGGGGCCAGAGTACCACCTCCAGACATTCTGATGGTCTGTGGTGAGGCCCCAGCAAAGGTATTTTAAAGAGCTTCCCAGGTGCTTGTAAAATGTAGCCAGAGTCAAGAACCACTGCTTCAAGTTCAAGAAAATGCAAATAAATGTTCCCTACTTTAAGTTACCAGACAAATTTTTGTCTTAATATGACTTTGTTTAATCAGATTGCTTTCTGTATAGCAGTGTGGATCAGCTCGCTAAGGGAATGAAAATTTTAAGATGGGGGTAAGGGGGTAGGAGGCTGGAAGCCTAGAGAGGGAGGTATGTGGTTATGCAGCAAAGAAAGACCCTGGGTAGGGAGAAAAGCAGCAGAAAGCGCAGTAGGGACTCAGAAAGGGAGATAAAAGGGAGTGAAGACAAAGCTCGGCTCTCCAAGATTTTGCCCCGGGTTTCTGACAAAACATAGGCAGACTCAGGTGAGGTGTGCTGGGAACTCAGCGTTATGAATCAGAACGTGGGTAGGTTGGGGCGGATGCAGGGAAACTGAGCCATTGGCTGAGCTGCGGCCTGAGTAGGACCTCGGGCACCTGAGTGTGCACTGTCCAAAAGCGTGCGTGGTACTCACACTTGGCACAACTAGTTTTTGGTATCTGAGGGCACTCCAAGTGATGGGTGCAATATGACAGGAGGACTTGCAGAAGGGGAGTGAGTCTTAAAGTAAGGTAAGCTTGTTGTCCACTTGATCATCCATTGAGACTAGTGCCCCAGCCAATAGGAGCATGATTCAGAGTATGAATATAAATAGAGTATCAGGACTTTAGCCACGAGGCCTAGGGTTCAGGGCACATCTCCAGTCCAATCAGAGAATGGGAGATCTGCTGAGAAACTGAGCTAGAAGTTAATGAGTATGGATTGGGCCAACTGAGCAGTAAGGGCGGTTACAATACACCATATCCAGCATCTACTAGATCAAATCTCTAGCTGTTCTTCTAGCCCCTTTCAACTGATAGGACTGAGCCTGTGAAAGTATTCCTAGCTGTTGACTATTGGGACTGAATGAGCACTGAGGTTTTTGTTGTGACCTCAGCTGAGAAGGGCCAAGGAAGGCAGTGCCTGGCCTCTTCCTTATTTTGCTGGGTATGAGACTAGTTCTTAATATTGTGGACCCCCCAGTAAACCTTCAGGGAAGGACCTTTTGTGATGTACAAAATATAGTGGAAAGGGATCCCTTCCTTTGGAGAGGACTGGCAATATTTGGAAGTAATGGAAATAGCTGGAAGACTGGTTTTGTCTGACCTACTCACTATAACAGTGACCAAAGCCCCGTGTGGCAGTCAGTGGCAGTGGTGGCGGCAGTGAGAGATAGTGGTGGGGAGGGAGGGTAGAGCTGCTATGCCACTTCTCTTCCTTGTAAATTTATGTTTCCAATTATCACTGGCACATTACTGGAGTCCGAAGGAATGTCTTTCTCAGAAACTGGTCTAAATTTTGCTTACACAACAGCAGGACAATGATAAAATTTAATAGTAAAGATGATCATAACAATAATAATGGTTGCGGGCTCTTGGGAAGGGAAACAGCAGGGGTGTTACTAGAGGCTGCCATTGAGACAATGAAAGCAACCATAATACCACTTTACATGTGAACAGCTCTCTACAGTTTACAAGGTATTTGCATATAGATAATGTCATTTAATCCTCAGGGTTATCCAGGAGCAAGGTATTTTCTTCCAAGTTTTACAACAGCTGTGAATCTCACATAACAAGTAGGTAGGTGTATGCATTATTAACACCAAAGAATGGGGTAAATGAAGTCCCAGAGAAGGGGGGGATTCAGGATTCAGCCTCTCCCAGATTGTCAGCTCACTTCTTTTAAGCTTCAGAGGCAATTACCAATTAACTTTGTGTCTGACAAAGTCATATAGGAGAGATATTAATCAAGGACAAAGGCCTCAGCTTACAGGCAGGGCTGCTGTGTGTGGCTTTCCCTGCCTAAGGGAATCTAGCTGAGTGGGCATAAGGGCCAAAATTCAGTTCACTCTCTGCTCCTTAAACCATGAGTCCTGTTGGAGATTTTGATCCAATGGCACAAAAGAGCATCACTCACCAGGCAGAGCACCTGAGGGACTGCAATTACCCAGAAGTTCTTTTGCTAATTCTCAACAAAGACTAGCAGGAGGCCCCACTAAAAAGCTCTTTAGAGAACTTTTCAAATGGCTATTTCGAGCCCTCCTCCCTTCTCCTCACCTTTTTGCCTATCAATGCTTGGCTGATTGTGAAATCCTTTCAATTTGGGTTTACAAGGTTGTTGAACCGTTTGGGGATTTCTTTAAATCCTTCCAAACTGGGAACGCTTCATTACAGTTTGATGTTCGGTAACTAGGACACAGTCAGAATGTCCTTCTCTTTCCTTTTTTTAAACATCTTTATTGGAGTATAATTGCTTTACAATGGTGTGTTAGTTTCTGCTTTACAACCAAGTGAATCAGTTATACATATACATATGTTCCCATATCTCTTCCCTCTTGTTCTTCCAAAGTCAGATACTTTATTACTACCTCATTGTCAGGGACCTGGCTGGCCTCTTCCATCTATTGAAGATTCTTGACATAAAAAAAAAAAAACAATAATAATAATAGCAATGATAATAGCTAATATTTATTGAGAATTTATTATATGCTAGTCATTTTGCAAGGGTTTTATATGGACCATCTCATTCAATTCTTGCAACCTCCCTATAAAGTAAGGCCAATTACTATTTAATGCACTTCACGAATGAGACTTTGGAGGCTGAGAGAGGTTAAATAACTTGCTTAATGTCACACAGCTAGTGAGTGGGAAAACTAGGATATGCATTCAGGTTGATCTAAAGCAGTGCCTCTCAAACCTAAGTGTGACCGGAATCCCCTGGGGGGCTTGCGTCCCTCCTCCAGAGTTTCTGACTCAGAAGGGCTGGGATAGGGAACCAGAATCTGCATTTCTAACCAGTTCAAGATGGTGCTGATGTTGCTGGTCCAGGGATCATACTTTGAGAATCACTGGTTTAATGAAAGACATGCTCTCCTGCCTCCTGTCCACTTGAGGGATGCCCCTAAAGCTTACTCACTTGACACCCTGTGTTCCATGGTGTATAATTTAGCCCTTCCATTTTTCTCTCTTAACTTTTGGGCCCACTGATGAAATTACTTTAAGTGCCTCAAGGTAACAAGTATCGCCCCAGTTTTCCTACAGTAGTAAGAATAGTGATACTGTAATACTATGGCCAAGAGCCTTAGTGCTGATAGGGAATTTGGTATACAGTTTGGTATAGATAAATGTAAGTAAATGTAAATGGTGAAAGGACACCAATGGGTCCACTATCAGTAATGATATAATTATTGAAGACCCAGCCCAGGAGGAAATCTCTAAACATCTAGGCTTCCTGCGTTTAGGAGGCCTTACCTACATAGCAGTTTAGGAAAAGCTGGAGAAAACATACGTTGCAAAGTATGGAGAAATATTAAAAACATAAGCTGGGCAGCAATGTGAAGGCAATAAAAGTACGTGTAATAACAGTTTTACTGGGTATGAAGAAACACGATCTGATGCAGACAGAATGGCCTTTGAATGTAACATGTGTCTGACAGCATGCTGAGCTACTTGGACCAGTTTGGCACTGGTGGCAGGTAAGTTAAGTGGTGGTCTCAGGACTTAGGGCCAAAAATGTGTGCAGTGTCCTCAGTCGATAGAAATGGCCACACATCGTGTACTACAGTGTTCTTAAAGCGTGGTTTGAGGGCCTCCTGCACTGAATCACACTTTGGGCAGTGGTTGGGAAACATGCAGATTCCAGAGCCTCCCACCCTCTTTTTATGTATCCATTTTATAGAGTGCATGGGGGAGAACTGAGGGGAGGAGGGTGTGACTCTACTTGTTTCAGAGTGTGGCCAGATGGGGCTGAATCCTGGGGGAATGTGAGACCTGGGATAAATCACACTGTACGCCCCCCTCCTCCTCTGACCTGCTTACTCTCCCATCTCTCAACACTTGTTAACACAAAATAGGTTAAAGTGAAGGTTAGTGGTAGGAAGTGTCACAAAAGGATTAAAATGAAAATTAAGGACAATAGAATGGAGGGTTTCTGTGGACTGGGAGCAGTATTGTGGGCTCACAATATGAATATGACTCCTAAGACCTTCTTCAGCAATAGCTAGTGAAACCATTTTCATCCCACAAGGTGTGAGACTGGGCTCAGGTTCCTCCACCAAGCACTCCATAGCCAGTAATCTGGGAGAAACAAAATTTGCTTTTGGAGAAACATAGTTCCTCCACCTCGAGGAAGTATTGGATAGAGTATTTCAATATAGGAAGAGAGGTAGGAATTGAGTGACTTGGGAATTGGCTTCTCCTAGAGTTAGGCATTTCCTGCTGCTAGCATTGAGGGTGAAAGAGAGGGTCCTGAGCAGCCTGCCATAGTGGGTACCACAGTATGAAGACATAGCTACTAGACAACTCAATTGGGGCTCAGGTGGCTCAGAGAAAGCGCTAATATCATATCCTAGTGAGATGGGATCTCAGGAGGATATATCTCCTGGCCCTTGTTTAGGCTATAGAGTGGCTTGGCTGTTAACAATCAGGATGGAAACTTACAAATTAATGTTACTCAGTGATCACCTGTTGACCCAGGTCTTGTCAAGGATTTAAGGTTTCTGTCCACTAATCCTTTCCTGACAACTTACAGGTAAAATCCCATTTTAATGAATGTCATTTTGAGATAATAAAGCTATTTAGTAAAATAATCATGTAGAACAGATGCATCTACAAATCCCTATTGACAAAGCACTCAATCTATTAAATTAAGATGGTGCTGTTTGAATTCAGTATTTATGCTTTCTGTTTTAATCATGTTCGATGGAAAAGTCTTACCTTGCAAAAAATAGAGTAGCTTGTGATCATTCCCTCTTGAGGCTTCCATTTCATCATCTGTAAAATAATGGGGGAGTAGGACAGGCTAGATGGTCTCAAAGGGTCTTTACAGTAATAAAAATTCTGACTCTGCCTAATATGTCCTCTGTGTGGGCCAATGAAAGGAAAATTAACGGGAGGGTAAGGTCTTGAGCACAGTTAATGACACTAAACATTAAACACAGGTATGTTATTATCTACCTGCCCAGCAAATATCCCTTCGAATTGTGCCTCCATACTAGCAATCCAAAATGCCCATGTCTCGCATCTCAAGGAACCCACAAAAGATACCCAGACACAAAACTTCTCTTTCTGAAATTGTTTCAAACATTCATTGTTCATTGGATATATAATATGTACCAGGATACAGAAATAAAATACAGTTTTTGACTTCAAGGAACTCATGGTTTCATAGTAGAGGCTGACATAAATAAATAAGGGCAATGAATCTTGTAACTGCCATGACAGAAGTCAGTTCAGGGTACAGTGGGGCTCTAAACCAGTGTCACAAGTTGGTACCCTAGTAAAAAGAATGGCAGATGGAGATCTGTGTGCAGGAAGCTTATTGGGGGAATGCTTTCCAGGATAACACCTGTGAAGGAGAGGCAGCAGTAGGATTGGAAAAATTAAACTGTCATGCAGTCACAAAAAAGGTCCCAGCCAGTCCCTGTGGGAGCTCTGGAGCTTGGGTGGCCCTTCAGTGTTGTCCAGAATTAAGGAGTGTCAGCCTTTATGCCTCCATATTGACCAGTCATTGGGTACAGGCAGATACAGAGAAAGGGGTGCAATGTGATAATAATTGTTTAATAGCCAGTTTATCGGGGGAGGAGGGGAAAGCCCTGATTTGTAGCATTTGCTAATTTCCATGGTGTTATAACACCCACCATGGCCAATTTCAAGCTACCAACATGACATTAACTAGTTCATAATATCCCTGAAAATTTAACCATAGTCTTTTGTGAACCAGCACAAGCCAGCTCCCAACACACTATGGTGGTTCTCCTCAGCTGAGGGCAATTCCCTGAGAGGTATCAGCTATTATCTCCAAACATTCCCAGCAGCTAGGAGAATGAATGCTTCATTCCTGAGGGTTGCATCTGACTGGCACACCGCAGCGCCCAATACACGTAGTATATGTTAAAATATTTGCTGTATTTCAACCAACACAAAGCACTTAGTTCTATTTAACATTTCCCATCCAGGGGAGTAATTTTAATATTCCTTTAGGTTAATTAAATGAATTTTATCTCTATTGGGTAACCTTGGTCTCATAATCTAATCTCTGTTTTTGTAGCAGATCCCAATACTGACCTGCTTGCCAAGGATACTGTTGGAAGAACTGACCAGCTACCTGAAGCACCTGACTAAACTCAGTTTTTCCCTTCAATGGACATGTTACTGAATTAATTTGACCAAAGTGATTCATGTTTAATGGTGTAGCCAAACTTAGGGAGTTAGGGGCCTTCGGTTCTAGTTTCTCTTTCTAAATCCAATCATTGCCTTGTTGGACCTCTCTGTCACTCCATTTTTCCCATCCTACAATGTGTGATTATGAACAAGTGAGGCTGAATTCCTTGTGTGGCTCAAGAACTAGCTCCAAAGATATCCCTAGAGTATTCAAAGGAAGGTTTGCGCATCAGAATACGTGTAGAACCTCTCAGGGTAATTATATTGAAGGAGCTAATGGTCATTTGAAAATTCAAGTTCTGGTGTGCGTGTTTGGTATCTAAATCAACTTCATAACTTACTAGGTACACCTTAAAAAATAAAGGGTACCATCTCTGGCTCAAAGGGGAAATTTTCTGAGGGTATCTAACAAGTGCAAAGAAGGTTTTTGAAAATAGATGAGGCAATACGTAAATACCAAAGACCAGTCATTGAACGTAGTTTAAGCATACTCAGTTCCTGAGATTAAAGGTTCCATGTAAGCATGTATAATTAATAGTTACCAAAGGCAGTAGGGTCTTTGCCTTTCTTCAAGGAGCTCAGAATACTTGCCAGGCATTATCTAATTAAACTACTCAATGTACCTGTGAAATGCATTGGCATCTACATTTTAAAGATGTGGGCACTGAAGCACAAGTGGGCTTAAACTAAACTCATTTAGCATTATGCCAAGGGCGAAATTGGATACAAGACTTTCTGTCTCATGATCTAGCTGCCATTCTTCAACCGTGGCCTCTACTAATCCACTCTATTCTAGCATAGCCTTGCCAAACAACATAGTTTCATAAGTCTAGGAAGAATTAAAGTGAGTGCAAAGTAATTCCAATTATAGGGAAGTTTGATTTTTAAAAATTGAACACATCACCCGTAATATTAGTAGCATTTACAGCAGAGTGTGAGTTAGTACCATTCATTGTCTATAATGGCCTTAGTAAGGGTGGGAACAGTTGGTCAACATCTGTTAGAATGTACGTCTGTAGGAGGTAGGCAATAAAAAGCAACAGTGGCTATGGGAATATCACCCATCTTCTCCCTCTAGCCTTCTTATTCTTAGGTATAATAATAGCTACCATTCATTGAGCGCTGTGTGCTAAGCCCATTGTATGTATTCCCCCTTCAGTCATCACTACCACCCCACGAAGTACATATTTACTATCTCCATTTTATGAATGAGGCAGAGAGAGGTTAAGTAATTTACCTAAGGGTATACAGCTAGTGACTGGCGATGTTAGGATATAAACCTAGGTTTTCCAACTCCAAAGCCTCTTCATTATGCTACCTCCCACTTGCTATATTTGTTTATTTCAGTCTAGTGCCAGTCTCTGCAGCCTGTAGACGTGTCTGATTTTTCCCTATTGCCTAATTAGAGTCCCTGAAATACCTCAGGCTCAACTCAGGGTTTCAACATCTTGTTCATCTTAAAGACATAAGATAGATATCATTTACAAATTGGTTATAATACAATTATTTGTTTCTCCCAGTCTTTAGTTTTTGGTACTATATTTTACTAACATATTGCCACCATAACCTCCCTGCTTTGTCGGTTTCAGTAATCATCATGTGTATGCATTTGACCTTGATTGGGGGAGAGACTCAGACGCATCTCTTGGAATGGGCTCACGATCTGAAAATGACTGATGGAACCTATGTCTTTGTTCCCTATGACGCCCTGCTCTACAGTTTACCTTATAAGCATACCCCCTACCAGGTTCTAAGGAACAATCCAAAACTCCGGGAAGCCTATGATGCTGTGTTGACCATTACAGTGGAGTCCCAAGAAAAGACCTTCTATCAAGCCTTTATGGAGGCAGCAGCTAGAGGTGAAATTCCTGAGAAGTTGGAGTCAGATCAAGTAAGTGCAGATTCACAAGTTAATCATGAACAGAAAACCTCAAAAATCAGGAAGGTAAATATTTTTCCTATCAAGTGCCTCTATTCCATAGGAAACTCAGTCAACAGCAGGCACCCACACACAAATTAAAAACACCTTTTGTTTGCAGAAAACATTTATAAAACAAAGATACATTATTGGAGGTTTTTTTTTTTTTAATCTTCAAGCAACCTGCAATGATAACATATATAGCCATGAAGAAGAAATAAAATGTGTTTAAGAACAGGGAAACAAAACTTTAATATACACTAGTGCCGTTCAAGGGGGCCTAGTAAAAATAAATCTTGTTTCTCACCCGAGTTTGGAACCAATTCAACAATAGGAGAGCTGGTATATAGGAAGATATTACCATTATTATTGATAAAGCTGGTGCTGGAGAATGTGGCTTCTGTCTATATGCATTTGAGTTTCCCAGTATTGAATCTAGGGGTTGATCAGACTTCTCCATCTAGTTACCAGCATTGCTGGACCCTTATATTTCTGCCCCGTGAGGACATGCCTTTTCTAAAATGTCCAGCCTGAAAGAGCATAGTGGAGCTTACTCCCAAGAGAAAGAAATTAGGAAGGCTTGGGCTACACATGTTTAGTTCTCCTTCCAAACTAACCAGTCAGATTAAGTCACTCCTTTGTGGGAAGGAATGAGTAAGGGGTTGAAGAGGTCAGGTGTATTTTTGTTAGTAGAGCTATCTCTATATGAAAGGAATCATTTGGAACGGGGAAGAATTCCTCCCTAATAATGTATAAGAAATAATATTTATGTATGTATAGATGAATATATGTATAAACGTATTTCAGATCAAATCACAGCCATTTGAGGGCTAGTGGAAGGAAAAGCAGTGGGGACAGGATGAAAGCAAGGAAATGAATGGACAAGAGTAAAATGGACCAAAAAATGGACAAAAGACAAAAACAAAGAGGGAAAAATACAAAAGAGACAAGGAATATGAGAGGAAGAGGGGAAGGCCAAAGATAGTTAGATTAGAAAAAATACAGAGGGGGTTTTTATAGGTTAGAGGCCAGATGTAGAAGGCAGTCATTTTCAGAATGGCCCATCAATAAGTTTAAAAATTCTAGCATTTGCTAACATATTGTATTAGTTATAATGGTCTGTTATAAGTAATACATTAGTTATAATGTATTAGTTATAATGCTCTGGCTGTAACTAAGAGATAGCTCAACACAAAATGGCCCAAGTAATTGTTTTTTGTTCAAAACTGGAAGATATGGGGGCTTTAGGGTCGGTTAATTCAGCTGCTCAGTGATGTTATCAGTGAACCAGGTTCTTTTCATCTTTCCACTTTATAATCATAGCATGCTAGATTGCCCTCATGATCTGGTTCTTCTCCTGGTCCCAAGATGACTGCTACAGTTCCAGACATCATGTCCAGGTGCAACTGCCTACAGACAAAAATGGGGAATGTCCCTCTCTTGTGTCTCTTTTTAAGAGTGACGAAATCTTGCCCAAATGCTCCTCAAGTAGACTTCTCCCCACACTTGCCTGGTCACAACTGTGTCCCATACCGATACCCAAACTAATAATTTAGAAAGAGGAATGAGACCATCATGACTGACTCTATGGCTGCTGGAAAAGTGTGCAAAAAATTGAAATTCCATTAGCAAGGAAGAAGGCTATCAGGTAGGCTGGTGGTTGTGCCCAACACTCACATTCTCCATGATCTTTTCCTTTTTGTATTACTATTTATTCCTTTATCCTGTGCACTGCCTCTCTAGCTGAATAAATGATTCAGGTGAAACTTAAGTTTTCTTATCTCTTTCTGTCCTGAGTATTGATAACAAAGATTTTGCAGATTCTTGTTCTAATAAAAAAAAGTGACCAGCAGAGATATTAACAGTGTTGGATTTAAACTTTATTGCCACAGATATGTTTGTAATAAATCTTTCTTTTAGGAGACACACACATGTTTAATTGAAAACAATTCATTGATTTGGTCAAGAAAGGCAAGAATCCCTCAAACTGCTAAGAATGATTGCTCAAACCAGTTGTTTGGTGTATTTATAGGCAAGCAATCATATGGTGAATTTTTGTACTTTTTATCCAATGATATCGCATCACTTAGATACAAGACTGTCATCTTTTTACTTTAATCACAGGATTGAGGAAAATAGAAAGGTGTGTGTGTGTGTGTGTGTGTGTGTGTGTGTGTATCATATGTATGAGCAGATATTTTGATAAAAAAAATTCAGATCTTCTACTCTTAATGTTTGATCCAATCTCTTTGAGCTTGTGGAAAACATAAGGTAATTAAGGTAAAAAAAGACGCCATTAGTGTGGTTGCTAGGAAGCCTGTACGCTACTTTAGACAAAGAAATAGAGAAAGTGAAAACAAAGACTCTAAAGCTTATTAAAAAAAAAAAAAAAAAGCTCTTTTGGATACATTTCCACCCCCGCTTTGCACGTGCCTTGGCCTTACTTTCATAACCAAAGAATGATAGAAGAGTGAGACAATTATTTTCACATCTCTGATCAACAAAACCCCCTTTTTTCCTAAATTACCTTGCTAAAAGGTATTTTTGAAGGGAGCTAGTATAGCAGAAAGAACATATGATAAGGAGTCAGACAAACTCGGGTTTAAATCTCAGCTCTCACTCTTACTAGCTGCGTGTCCTTGGGCAAGTTACTTAGATTTTTGAGTCTCAATTTTACCACCTGTAAAGTGGGTTAGTGATCTACAGCTTCTAGGATTATTGTAAAGATTAAGCAAAGTAATACATGTGAAGTGACTAGCAGAGTGCCTGGCTTATAGCTACTTCCTTTCCACCTTTTCTTTTGGGGCCCAGGATGACCTTATTGGTTGATGGTGACCTAGCATCTAAGTTACAGTCTGACCTCAACTTCCTGCTCTCTTGAAGTTTTGTGATTACTGGCACAGAATCGCTCAATAGTTCCAGCTTTCAAAATTATCTCACTTTCAGAATTCCAAATGGTATTTTCTCAGATCAAATTATGTAGCTCAATGTTTGCTTATCCCTTGGCTCCTGTTGTTTTTTCCTATTCAGTCAACAGATCAACAACTATTTATTAAGCACCTGCCATGTGCCATGTACTATGCTGAACTTCAGATAGAACAGTACACAAGACAGGATTTTTGTCAGTAGTGTGTTGGAGCCAGTTCATAAAAGCTAATTGTGTGCCTCTTCTCTGCCAAACACTGTGTTCAGTGGCATCATGTTGGTAGCTTGAATCAGGCATTGAGAGTATTAACACCACAGAAATTGGTAAATGCTACAAATAAGATTTTTTTTTCCCTTTTCATAGAGCTGTTGCCAACATTTACTAGCATATCACTTGTTCCTGCTCTTATGGGGCTTAAATTCTAATGAAAGAGAGATTGTAAATGAGTAAACAAATGTATGAGAAAGATGGCTATATTTCTCCCTTGCCCAGTAACTTCCAGTGGAATTGAAATTTCTCTATATAGGCTATATTGCTTATAGAAGTGGTTTGCATCCTCTTTTAGTTTATACACTTGCCCATTCAAAAATTATAAAAAACAATTCTCCATTTAAAAACGTGGTGGGGGGGGGCTTCCCTGGTGGCACAGTGGTTGAGAGTCCTCCTGCCGATGCAGGGGACACAGGTTCGTGCCCCGGTCCGGGAGGATCCCGCGTGCCGTGGAGTGGCTGGGCCCGTGAGCCGTGGCCGCTGAGCCTGCGTGTCCAGAGCCTGTGCTCTGCAACGGGAGAGGCCACAACAGTGAGAGGCCCGCGTACCGCAAAAAAAAAAACCCAAAACACAAAAAACAAAAACATAAAAACAATTTTATACACAGTAAAATCTGTTAAATCCCTTATCAATTTCATTTGTTTTTCCTGAGGCTCTCTGTCCTCCTATTCCAATCTAAACTTGTTGTTCCCTAAGGCTGTTGTACAGCTGTTATGGTAGGATCTCTCTTTTCATCACCCTGGAAATTTGCTTTCTCTTTCTTCTGTGCCAGATTCACTATTCATGACTCTCATGACTCCCATTTTCTTGTTTACTCTCTCATTTTCGTTGAGCGCATCCTTTAGTAGCTTCTGAAAAAGGTATGCAGGAGGTAAACTCTTGAAATTTTGCACTGAGAGTCTTTTTTTTTTTTTTTTTTTTTTTTTTTTTTTTTT
>NW_006790372.1:1140313-1147316 GCF_000442215.2 Lipotes vexillifer | reverse complement strand
CCCGCGTCTCCTGCATCGGCAGGCGGACTCTCAAGCACTGCGCCACCAGGGAAGCCCCATGCACTGAGAGTCTTTATTCTAGCTTCATTATTGATCGATAGTTTGATTAAATATATAAATCTAGGTTAAAAATTATTTTCTATTAGCACTTTGAAGACGTGGCACATTGTCTTCTTATTTCCACCGTAGGTATTGAGAACTCCAACGTCATTCTTATTCCTGATTCTTTGAAGCAACCTGTTTTCACTCCTCCTTATCTCCCCCAGAAACTTTTAAGGTTAGCTCTTTATTCCTGAAGTAATGAAATTTCATGATTATGTTTGGGTCTTTGACGTGTATTATGCTGTATATTTGGTGGGACCTTTCAATCTAGAAGCTCATTCTGCCTAGAAAATTTTCTTATGTTATTTTATTTTGATAATTTCCTCAGCAACATTGTCTTTGCTCTTTCTGAAAATATTATTAGTTGGATCGAAGTTTGCCTGGGTTGATTTTTTAATTGTATTATTAGTTCTCTTGTATCACCCATATCTTTGTTTTAAGCTTTTCTTCCTTGAAGAATTCCTCAAGTTTGTGTTCTGACTCTTTTACTGATTAAAAAAATTTTTTTGCTATCATATTTTTAAGTTCCAATAATTGATTCTAGTTGTTTGATTATTCTATTTTTATAGCATCCTGTTTTTGAATATGGTATTTTCTCATATTTCTCTGAAGATATTCATTATAATTTCTTTGAAGTTTTCTTCTGCTCTTTGTGTTTTCCTCAGTTCCTAATTTTTCATGCTTCTTTGTTTTGGTCTTTCTATTTAATCTTGGAAGCTTTCCTTAAATGTCTGATGATCCTGGCTATCTGTATGTTTTTAAGAGTGAAGCTTTAAAAGGAGAATTTGAAAGTGTATGTACATGGTGGTTATGTTGACCTGTAGGCTTCAGTATAGGGCAATTGGCTTGCCAGCTGTTTTTTTTTTCCCCCAATACCTGTAGATCTTGACTCTTGAGCTAGTCACTTTCTTCAGAGAAGAATGTTTCAGTCTCCTTCCTGGGAGTTGTAATCCTGGTTGTCACTATTCTAGGAGCCATGTTGGGGGAAGTAGACTGGGATTCTCATCATTAAGTATGAAGACTTTAACTTCATCACTCTTTTTTTATGGCCCACCTCACTCTCACTGTCATTTGGGTCAAGGGTCCCAGCTCTGGAGCTGCTCTGAATCAGTTTAACCTGTTTCCTGCAGAGATCTGGTTCTCCATCATGGAAGTGGGATGGCAGAAGTCTAACTGCTCCTTACACAGACATCCAAAGCTATCCCTCTTTCGTGCTCTGCCTAACCTCCACTTCTGTACATAGTGCCTCTAATTCCTAAGCCTTTCCAGGATTCACAGGGAACAAATCTGCTTGCTGCTTACCAATATTCCCCTCTTCAGATACTTAGATTTAATCACCCTCCACTCTGCTAAATCAGCTACCACTCCTGTAGCAGCTTTCTATCTTCATATTCTGTGGTCAAGATTATACTTGTCTTCTAGTGCCATTAGATATGGTGGTTTATTGTTTCTGTTTCTTGTTCTCCTTGTTGTTTGGGAGTGATGTTTGAGAGGAGGAAGAGAGTGAAGGAAAAACGTCTTGATTTTGCTATCTTTAATCAGGAAGTCATGAAAGGAAAAAAAGAAGTTACAAAAGGTATATATGATATTCTTTAATTGGTGGGTTTAATGACAGTCCATGAATTAACTTAGCATTTATTTATTAAGCTCAGATATAACATGGTAGTTAAGAGCATGGGCTCTGAAGGCAGACTGCTGTAAACTTACTTAAGCTCTCTGTATCTTCTTTTCATTATTTTTAGATTGGGAATAATAATAGTACCTACCTCATAGAGTTGTTGTGAGGATTAAATAAGTTAAAACACATAAAGAGCTTGCCTGGCACCTAATGATTCCTCAATAAATGTTTTTCATTATTATTGTTAATGTTGTTATTTTTATTATTATGATGGCCTTGGCACTCTGCTGGTTATATAATGGAAAACAAAATAGAAGCAAGATTTTTCCTCCAGTGAAGGGGAACAGTTTTACCATTTCAGGGCGCTAAGGACACTGGGTCCAAAACTGGCACTCTATTACATATTTGTGACAAATTCAAGACTGAGACAAGGGTCTTGAACACTAACTTCCATGATGATATTACCAGAGCCCTGTGTTCCTCTTCTTAAATGCAAACAATAGCAGCTATCATGTAGTCAGTGATTATTCTGCACCAGGTAGTTTACGTAAATGATTCCATTGAATCCTCAGACCAAGCCTACAAATTAGGTATTATCAACTCCATTTTATGGATGATGAAACTGAGGCTCAAGGTAACTTGTCCAAGGTCATACAGCTGGCAAGTGGCAGAGCTGGGATTCCAACCTAAGTCTACTACCTGAAGTAATACAACCTGACCATTTAACCACACATTAGCCTTTAAAAAATATTACATCGTGTCGCATGTCTAGTGCTTTACTCAAAGTAACATTGCTAAGTGACTAATACTTTGATTTGAATGGGTATTTGATTTGAATGGGTATTTGATTTGAATGGATTGTTTTGCCCTGATATTGGAGGTGATAGGGCTTTATGAGGACCTGTGAAAAGAGAAAAATAAATCAGAATGGAGAGATTGGGGGGGTGGGACATCAGTGAAAAACTTCCTAATTTGGTCTCAGCATGATTGGGCAAGGATTATCACTTTGTACCTTTATATTATGGCACAAAAAGACTTCTGAAATAAGATTTTAGTTCCTGCATTCTTCTCTTTCATTGTATTCCCAATGCTTGTTTTCAATGAAATTCTATTGTCTACAAATGCATATTGCTAGAACACACATTTTGGATATTTTTCCTAAATGTGGCCTTATTTGGCTAAGCAGAAGAAATCCTCTGGATTTCTCAGCCAGCCCGGGGGACCTTAAGCTCCTACACCTATTGTTTTCCATTACCATAAATATGGGTGCTCGGCAGGGGGATGCTAGGCCGAAGGCGATGTGGTTAGGACTGGAACATTCCAGGATGGGGCCCACTAGACAGGCTGTCAGAAAAGCTTGCCTGCAGCTCACAGTGGCTACAATTGTCTTTGTACTGCATTCTATATAAAATAAGAGTGTTATCTTCGTGAGTATCATCATATCAAACAGATTAGGCTATTAGACATTTTATGGCTAAGTCCAAGGGTTGAGATCATGCATTATTGGAGGTACCACCTTTAATAACAAGAATTCAATTACCCTTTGGCTTCTTGGTCTCTGTATGCACCTGGCTTTTTGTTCAAACGTGATGTTGCCATTTTGTCCTTCAAGTGGTGCTTTCCAAGCCAGGTGTTTTAATGTACACTTCCAAGGACAAAGTTCGTTGGAAACCCGTTCTGTGTCTTTTAAGCACAGTAAATCTGAACTGATGATAGTCAACTTGATGACACCATGAACCATTAAACTGAACAAATTCAAATATCACTGCTCCTGACCCAGACCTTGTTCTCTTGGATACAAGCTCCAAAAATGCCTAGGGTAGAGCTAGCCAAAGTCACTGAATAATAATGAAAGATAAGTTTCAATTATCATTCATTTATTCACAATTCATTCATTCATTCAGGCTCAGGTCTATACAGCACTCCAAACCAATAGACTGAGTCATCAGCGGTTTCACCATTCTGGCCTGTGATATAACAAGGCCATCTGCCCGACAGAAGGTTTGGCCAATCCTGTCTTGCTTCTCTGGAACTTAGTCAGAAACCAAGACAGAGGGTTGTAAAGAGTGTCCTTACTTTCCTTGCCCAGTCCTCTATCTCTTTTTCTCATTATTTGCAGCAGTTGCAACTCCAGAGCTTTTGTTACCAACGCTAACAGAGTATGCCTTTGGCTTATGGGAAGGGGCAATTACCATTGCTGAAAGGCACAGCAGGTAAAATGGCAACACAAACCAGCTAGAACACAAATCTAAGGCCTCAGAGCAAGAGTGGGGCATAGTGACAGCCCCTCTTTTGCAACCAAATGTTGTTGCTACAGCTATGTTCTTTCCTAGCTTCAAGTCCCCCTACCATACTTTTGTGGCTCTGCGCGCACGTGTGTGTATGTGTGTGTACACGTGCATGTGTGCGTATGTGTGTGGTTATGTGGTGGAGGCTGGAGAATCCTGAAGAACAAGCTTCAGGTTTCATTCATCTTGGGGAGTTGCTGTCAGTCAGCTCTAACAGGGGTCAATCCAAGAGCACCAAGGGCAGCATAGGCTGGCCAGCTGAAAACTCTGTGCGATGGGTCAACTCAGAGGTGAGGATGATGTTTTTTTTTTTTTTTTTTTTTTTGCGGTACACGGGCCTCTCACCGTTGTGGCCTCTCCCGTTGCGGAGCACAGGCTCCGGACGCGCAGGCCCAGCGGCCATGGCCCACGGGCCCAGCCGCTCCGCGGCATGTGGGATCCTCCCAGACCGGGGCACGAACCCGCATCCCCTGCATCGGCAGGCGGACTCCCAACCACTGCGCCACCAGGGAAGCCCGAGGATGATGTTTTTAAGCGTTTTAATCTTTGCTTTTCGTTGTAGGTTAGATGCAGTCCCTTTCGCAGAAGGCTCTGTGCCTTTCAAAACACAATACTAGCATTCTCCCTGCTCTCAGGGTCTTGCTGCCCTGTGGTTTTTTACTCATTTGTTTTACTAGTACTGATTTTATACTCTACCTTCCAGCCTTCACTTATTGTCATAACCTACCAAAGCCCCAGTAAACAGGCAGACTCTTGCAGCAATCCTAAATACAATTAAATGGATCATCTGAGAACGTCAGGAAGGGGAGTTAGTAAAAACCCCTGAAGGAACCTCAGTGTGTGCTAGGCAACTAAGTGTGGATGCCTTGGTGGCAGCACACGTCATCCATTCACCATGCCTACATCTATAGTGTGTGTTAAAGCAGGGTGGTGAAGGGAGATCATTGGAATAAAACTCAGGAGACTGAGATGTTGATTTCTGCTCTGCTATTAGATGCTCTGTTACTGGGGCAAGGTCTTTGGCCTGAACAACTGGAAGAATGGAGTAGCTTTCAACAAAAATGGGAAAAACTCATAAATGGAGCATGAAGATTTGGGGTAAAGATCAGGAGTTTGATTCTGGGTACACTGAAACTTAATATTTAAGTAGAGATACCAAGTAAGCAGTTGACTATATGACTCTGGAATTTAGGAAACAGGTCATAACTGGAAGTGTAAACCTGACATTTATGGCATAGAGTGGTATTTAAAGCCATGAGAGAAGAGATCACCAAGGGAGTGAGTGTAGATAGAGAGGAGGACCAAGGACTGAGCTGTGCGGCACGCCAATGTTAAAAGATCAGAGAAATTAAGAAGAAACTATAAACAAACCAAACAAAAAAGTCCGCAAGCTAAATTTGCTCCCTGGAATAGATCAAGATTTGGGAAGTTTCACAGGAGTTTAGAACTAGAAGAGACCACGGAGGACATCTATTTCAATCAAGAATGCTAAAATAAACTAAGAACAAAGAGACTTGGGTTCTAGTCCTGATTTTATGCCTAGGTGAGTGACCATGACCACTGCAGGACATCTGATCCTGTCTCAAATATCCATAAGACATTTGGTCCACACCAAAAAGTCCTTGATATTTGGTCTTGACCAAAACGTCCATCAACATTTGGTCCATAAGACATTTGGTCCATGCCAAAAGGTCCTTGATATTCGGTCCTCTCCAAAACCATTTGGCATGGGCCAAATATGCTCATGGACATTTTGGGTAGGACCAAATTTCCAGGACCTTTTGGTGTGGACCAAATGTCTTATGGACATTTTGGATAGGACTAACTATGTCCAAATCTCAAGGACATTTTGGCATGGACCAAAATCTTATGACTATTTTGGACAGGACTAAGTGTTTGCTAATCGACCTTGACAAATCACTTAACTTCTTTGGGTCTCTCTTTCATATCTAGGAAGTAAGACCGCTAGACCAGATGACTCCCAAGGTTTAGACATTCATGATTCTATATCCTCATTTTAGAGAGGAAGAGACTGAAGTCGAGAGAGAGGGAATAAGTAACTCGCCCAACATACTGGCATTAGGAAAAGACCTCAGGCCAGTGTGTCTTCTTCTATACTGTTGGTCTTGAACCCTGTATGAATATTAGAATCCCTGGGGAGCTTTTCATAATACTGATTACTGGGTTCCTAACCTAAAGTGTCTCATTTTGTTGGCTGGGCTGTGTTTGGCATTAGTATTTTTGACATTCCTCAGGTAATTCTAATGTGCAGCCAGGGTTGAAAACCCTCTGCTCTACATTTACAAGGCATGGCAGTGTTTTGCTAGCTGCTACACCACTCTGCATCTTGACTTGTATTTCTAACACAAAAATGATTCACTCAATTTTAAACCCTTTTATTCAGATGCAGATTGTTACAGGAGGATAGCTTTCTAGACCTTGTGAAACCAAAGTAGCAGGTATCAGCTTTCCCTGAAGCTCAGTAAAATGGCATGACCATAGCTTTCTTGAACTCCATCCTAGAAGTGAAATGTTGTGAAAAGCCAAGAAGCCATGGCCAGTGTGGGAGGAAGCATGGAGGGATCATTTGCTCTTCTTCCCCACCTTTCTGGAAAAAGGATACAAGGTTTGTTCCAAAAATAAACTTACCAGGTTAATGAGCAGGGTATCAGACACAGGACACAAATGCCGTTGCTTTTACCATATTTATATGAGAGGAAGTCATGCTGTCCATCGTAGCAGTCTTGTTGCTTTACAGTGGCTTCTCACCAAAGCTTTGCCACTTTGCACAGCAATAGGATATGGGATTTCTTGATTAAAACCTACTTTCTCTATACACAACAACATTTGGCTCTGTATTTGTGGGTGTGTGTGTCAGTGTGCATGTCTGCATGTGTATGAGTTGGGGTATATGTTTAAAACTGTATTCTAGTGTTCACTTTCTCTGGGGAGCACGTGTCTAGGAGAATAGACTTTTTTTTTTTTTTTTTTTTTT
>NW_006790372.1:1128046-1140294 GCF_000442215.2 Lipotes vexillifer | reverse complement strand
TTTTTTTTTTTTTTTTTTTTTTTTTTGCGGTACGCCGGCCTCTCACTGTTGTGGCCTCTCCCGTTGCGGCACAGGCTCCGGACGGGCAGGCTCAGCGGCCACGGCTCACGGGCCCAGCCGCTCCGCGGCATGTGGGATCCTCCTGGACCGGGGCACAAATCCGTGTCTCCTGCATCAGCAGGCGGACTCTCAACCACTGCGCCCCCAGGGAAGCCCGAGAATAGCCATTTTGAACCAAGTTGGGACACAGACCTGGACTTTGGAGACTTCATTATTTATAGTCTTACCACATACACCTACCACTCTAGTAGTGCCAACCAAATGATTTTACTGGGCTTCCCTGGTGGCGCAGTGGTTGAGAGTCCGCCTGCTGATGCAGGGGACATGGATTTGCGCCCCGGTCCGGCAAGATCCCACATGCCACGGAGCGGCTGGGCCCGTGAGCCGCGTCCGGAGCCTGTGCTCTGCAGCGGGAGAGGCCACAACAGTGAGAGGCCCACGTACCGCAAAAAAAAAAAAAAGATTTTACCGTGCATAATGCACTGGTAATTGACCTGGTCAATTTCCTTTGCGTGCCTCTTGTCTATTTCATACTTTTTTTAAGTGCCCTTTATAACTCTAAATCACTATCTTAGTTCAAATTCCTTTGCGTGCCTCTTGTCTATTTCATACTTTTTTTCAGTGCCCTTTATAACTCTAAATCACTATCTTAGTTCAAATTCCTTTGCGTGCCTCTTGTCTATTTCATACTTTTTTTCAGTGCCCTTTATAACTCTAAATCACTATCTTAGTTCAAATTCCTTTGCGTGCCTCTTGTCTATTTCATACTTTTTTTCAGTGCCCTTTATAACTCTAAATCACTATCTTAGTTCAAATTCCTTTGCGTGCCTCTTGTCTATTTCATACTTTTTTTCAGTGCCCTTTATAACTCTAAATCACTATCTTAGTTCAAATTCCTTTGCGTGCCTCTTGTCTATTTCATACTTTTTTTTTTTAGTGCCTTTTATAACTCTAAATCACTATCTTAGTTCAAATTCCTTTGCGTACCTCTTGTCTATTTCATACTTTTTTTTTTAGTGCCCTTTATAACTCTAAATCACTATCTTAGTTTAGGAGCATAAAAATATATTGTGTATGGCTTGATTTGCTCATAAAATTGTCATATTTGATATATTTAAAGATGTGAAGGCCTGGGGGAGAAAAACAGAAAAATTCAGGGGAGAAACCAAGCAAGTCCTGAGAAACAATTGTTTTTTTTTTTTCCTCTGGGTCTTCATAGCTCACCTCCACTCAGACTGCAGCCCTTAATAATGAACACAGGCTTGGAATACACTCTGAGATTGCTCTAGGGTGACTAGGGCTCAAGATAATTGTAATTTTTAAAAATAGGTTTCACCGTTGTTTGGAACCATCTACAATTCAATTTACTTTATTGCACAAGCCATGAATAATGCTATGAAAGAAAATGGATGGGCTAGCGCTGCCAGCCTGGTTCAGCATTCCAGAAACATGGAGTTCTATGGATTCAACCAGTTGATAAGGACAGATTCAAATGGAAATGGAATTTCAGAATATGTAATCCTGGACACCAACTGGAAAGAATGGGAACTCCACAGTACTTACACTGTGGACATGGAAACAGAGCTCCTACGATTCAGAGAGACCCCAATTCACTTCCCTGGTGGTAGGCCCCCTCAAGCAGATGCAAAATGCTGGTTTGCAGAAGGGAAGATCTGCCAAGGAGGTAAGGAATGGAAAATCAATGGTAGTCAATTTGGCTCAGCTTGGGTTACAGGGAACCTCTTTAGGAGAAGGCATATTTTAATATTGGGGCACTCATAGAATCAATCGTTTGCATTTAGGTGACATAAACATTCTTGGCACTCTACATAGTTAATTTAGAATAATAAGGACAATGATAGGTACTTTGCAGCCTTGAATAACCATCCACAATTTAAAAGCCCCCCCTACCTGTTTTTAAAAGGTTCCTACTCCCAAAGAGGTTTTTCTAATAAGAGGAAGGAATGATGCTTTTTCTTGGTCTTTTGTAGGCTGTGATCTGTGACTGTTCCCCCTGCTAGAAAATTCACCTGTCCTTCCCTTGATGTATCCAAATCCTTTCAATCAGGTTCCACCACAGAAATACCATTTTCCACCCTCTCCTCTCTGAACTCCCGTTGAACTAAAAGTCTGTACCTCACAGCTTAGCACAAAATGGCTTTTCAGTTGTTTCTTGTGTATTGATTGTGTCTCTTCCTCCCAGATGGACTGCTCCTTGAGGGCAGGGACCAGAGCTAATAATTCTTATACCCTCCAACCACCCAACACAGTTGGCATCCCATGAATACTTGTATTTGATTGACTGATGGAACTCCTCTAGTTTGTGGAAGAGGGGAAACTCCATCCAATCTCTGAGAGCCAGAGGGGAAATTTGGAAGGATCTATACTATTCCTATGCAAGTGTACCCCACACCCTTCTAAAACCAAAGGCATCTATTTGAAATAGACTTCAACTTCTATTTTGTTTTAGCATGACATACCCAGCTACCTCTTTACTTGCCTCATCTTATATTTCCCTCTGAAATCTTAGTAATCTATCCAAATACTTAGATTTTACAGAGGACAATTTACATCCTAGTGAAAACACTAATTATCAAAAACAGACTTACCCTTGAAGGACAAGTGTTAACGTTTTTTCATCTATAACTCACGAGGTCTATGGGCTCAGGTGAATTAAAAAGGTATTTTATTTTATGAAGCCAACATAATACCCTTCGCAGGTGAGATAATATATTTATTCTCAAGAACTCTATTGCTGTCCAACTTAAAGTACTCAAAGTTTTCCATTCGTGGACTTTTTGTCTCCAAAGAAACACCCGGGTCAGCCTTAATTCATGTGACTTGTTATTGTCAGAGTGGTGAATGGTTTTGCTTCAGAACAGTGAAATTGCTTTCTGTGTCCATAAAGTCAACAAGACAGACTGTGCTGGAGAAAAATAGAATTAAGTTAGGTAGATGTAGCTTGATTTTAGAGTCACCAGAAAGCACGAGGAGTCGCTCGGTGGTGCCCTTTATTTACAGCCTCTTTCTGATGCCGTTCCCCCTCTTCCTCTTCCTCTCTGCAGGCATCGACCCTGCCTTTGCCCTGATGGTCTGCCTTGCCTTGCTTATAGCCCTGCTATCTATTAATGGATTTGCTTACTTTATAAGGTACATTTTTTTTCTTTTTGTGTATAAAAACACAAGCCCATTATAGCCTTGTTAATATTGATTTCTGGGAAGTCATGTTTCAGTACAATTGCCTCATTACATGACCCACTGATTTTCTTTTTTCCGTAGTGATTTACCATCCCTACCGGCCCATTTAGAGTGAAGTGTTTTCATGATGCCAAGAATAACTTCCTCAGCTGTGTTGTTAGTGTTGTCGCCTGTGAGTAGATCTGGCTGTCAACACTATCGTGAAATAAGGGAACTAGTACTTTAGGGCCTGCCTACTCCCTAGCTGTGCTCCCTTTTCCACGGGCAGAGTCTCCTCTAACCACTTCCTTCCTCAAATGGTATGGACTGGTAGGTATGGACTGGGATATTTTAACAAGTTCGAAGAATTAGGCAGACTTTGGCTAGAATCTAAGATTTAGGAATAATGGTATTAATTCACAGCACTGTAGTGGGGATTAAATAAACTGAAGCAAGTATTGTACCTAGAACAATACCTGACTCACAGTAGGTGCTCAAGAAACAGTAAATCTCATCTGCTTCCCAAGCACGTGGGACTCTCCTGCTGATTGTTGGGAGCCCAGGATCCTCACTTTGACAGTAATCTCTTTTGCCCAGGGTATCATATTCCAGATTTTTACTGTCCTTCCTTGGACAAAAACTATCCTAGCTGATCATCAACATCATCAAGTCCTTGTTTTTCTCCCTCAGATCATTTAATACATGACCAACTACTCTGCTGAACTAATTCAGGATCAGGGATAAATGGCTGAAGATGGCTTAATATGACATCCCTTTCTTATAATCTTTGCATTTTAACAGTTGGATCCTCCCCACATTAGGATGATTTGAGAAAAATGAAAAAATCAGCCGTACCCCTCCCACTTTACCCATTCCACCCTGCGAACCACACCTTTGTTATATCTTTGTGGGTGGTCCTAACAACAACATGACAAGAACTTGGTAGGGAACAGAGTGGAGCTATTTTGGAAAATTCCAAGAAGAAAAATGTCTAGAGTGTATTAAGTAGCTGTATAAATTTTTTTTTTTGTGTGTGGTATGCGGGCCTCTCACTGTTGTGGTCTCTCCCGTTGCGGAGCACAGGCTCCGGACGCACAGGCTCAGTGGCCATGGCTTACGGACCCAGCCGCTCCGCGGCATGTGGGATCTTCCCAGACCGGGGCACGAACCCGCGTCCCCTGCATCGGCAGGTGGACTCTCAACCACTGCGCCACCAGGGAAGCCCCAGTAGCTGTGTAAATTTGGACAAGACACTAAATCTCTCTTGGCCAGAATTTTCTCATTTGTAAAATGAAGGAATTGGATTAGATGATCTTTAAGAGCCCTTCCAGCTCTGATGTTCTAATGAGTCTGCAAAATCCTGGATTGAAACTATAACAGGTGTTACTCTTAGTGTGAAACTATAACAGGTGTTACTCTTAGTGTTAGAATGTTAGCATCGCTATGAAAAACCACTATTATCCATCTCCCCAGTATTAGAAACTTGATAAAGCCACACAGAATAGTAGGTAACTTATGCATTGTTAAAGCACACTTGATAAAGACAATAGCGTAGTTCAAAGGAAGTTTTTCTTTCAATTTCTATGACTGTGACATATCTCTGCTCAGAACAGAAATTTAATGTCTTTAGCTGCTGCCAAAGAATAAAGTATTTAACTAACATCATGAGATACTTCGTGAAAATAAATGCCCTCCAATCAAAATCTTACCCCTCTAGGGAGATTTGAAGAGTAATAGGCTCTGGTTCCCCAATGCCAAAAGATGCCGTGGCAAGGTGGAAAATGGAGTCACTTAGCTATTTATTTTTCAGCCCCCCCCCCCACTCTCCCCCAAATGACTGATCTCACTGGTCTTTCCCATGGAATGGACTGGTTTTTTGGGCTTAGAGTGAGCCTAACCTGCAATTCTCAGGAAGGGAAGGAAAAAAAAAAAAGTCATGGCGGGGAGGTTTGTTTGGATCTTGTGGGTTGAAGGGCAAAGAAGACTGGAGAGGAAAATGAGTTTGAGACAATTGGTACTTCAAGTGGTCACAGAAAACTCAGAGATGGGAGAGAGGCACATCATTTCCCAGAGTCACTTGGGCCTTGGTTCTTCAGTTAACAAAGCACAAAAGATGCCCTCTCTCTGCTGCCTTCCTTCCTCTCGCTGCCCACCGCGGCTGCAATCAGAAGAGCTGAGCGGCTGATGAGTTTCTGTAATAGATGGTGATTACTTGCAGGAGAGTGGCTCTCTGTTCCTTCCTTTTCTCTGTGTTTTGATTGTTTAAGTTCTTTTCTTTCTTCAGAAAGAAAGACATGCAAAGAACCCAAGCACCCCAAAACAAAGGATTCTTTGAACTCCTCCTTTCTCCCTACTCTGAACCAGATTGCCTCGCCTTTCTATAAAGCTCTCCCGTGCTCTGTAATACTAATGATGATAATGAAAATAATGAGCTCTTATACTTTCATAGTGCTTCGCGCTTTTCGGAGCACTTTCGCATATATTATCTCATTTGATTTTCAAAACAACTCTATAAAGCGAGTAATGCAAGGACTATTATCTGGCTAGATAGATGAGGACACTGGGGCATGAAGGGGTTAAATTATTTATCCAAGGTAATCTGGCTAATTAATGACAGAATCTGGATTGAGAGTCCAGTTTTTTTTCTACTAGAGTGTATTCTGTAGCATGATTATTTTTACAGGTGTGCCTGTTTTAAGACAATTCACTGCACATATGAAATAGGTAAGTTAGGGAGTGATGCTTTACTTTGCCACAAGATTCATGTGCTCTACCCAAGAATTCACTACAGGGCTCTTTTAATTTTCTCTGCAGGGCAGCAGCTCCCACAGTGATAAGGGACATATTTGTTGGCAGACAATTAGAAACACATTAATTGTTTGTTTACAAATCAGTAGAATCACTGAGAAAAACTGTCTGGGTTGCCGGCACTTAAAGCTACAGTGACACTGTAGACGTCTTAGAGCAACTTGACAAAGCATTTTCATTCAGTGGTTGTTTTCCCCATTCTGGCTGTCGGCTTTAATACATTCCACAGGGTGACCATTAAGGGGTTATGGAAAAAGTGAAGCCAAACTGTAGCTCTCAGAGCCCCCGAGAAAAAACAGAACAAAACAACCACACGGACTAATCCAAGGTTCCCTTCAGGTCCTCAGGTTGCTCAGTTAGCTCAACTGAGGACCCACCTGGCTGTGTGGGTAGACATCATAAACTCCTATGTGTCTAGTAATTGATTTGTAAGAAATAATTGCATTCACCGCAAATTAATGGGCATGTTTGGAGAGAATCAGGTTTAAACTGTGAGACAAGACTCTTTAAACAAGAGACCAATTCAGTCAAAGGAAAAAAAACTCAGTCAGCCCACTTGTTTGGAATCATGTAGACAAAGCAACCAACTGATTGAATTTTTCCACTTTTCAACCTGTTGCTTTGGCAACGTACAGATGCAACTTTGCAAGACAAGTGGCCTTGTGGGCAGAAATCTGGGCCCACAGCCAGACACCAAGGATTCAGGTCCCAGCTCTGCCTCAGGCTATGGAATCTCACATAATTTGCTTAATTTTGTTTTGTTTCTTTAATGTGTTTTTTTGTATTTATAAAATGGAGATTAATGATTCTTGGCCTTGGTATTATCAGAATATATACTATGGCATATGAGAAAAGTTGTTGAGTTCTTTAAAAGTATTCAGAGGTGTTGTTTTGAATGTACCCTTGATGTGGAATCACTGTTTTATTAGTCTGAGATACCATCCCCATGCAGCGCTTTCCCTTTTGATACCTCTTTAATAGCATTTTCACTTTTCTCTTCTGGTCTTTGTAACATTGCAAGTTATGAGGACCAGGCTCGTTCTCTGTCTTTGCTGTGGATACTGTGGTAGTCATCTATGTGTGGTTATTCTCTCAATTATCTTGTATATTTTTAAACTTCTATCATAGGGCAAATTTACCCCTGGTTTGCAAAACATCCAGCCCCCTGTGACCTTCTGATTGTATGCTTCTTTCAGACGTCGTATAAATAAAATCCAGTTGATTAAAGGACCCAACAGAATTCTACTGACTTTGGAGGATGTGACATTTATTAATCCCCACTTTGGCAGTAAGGTAAGGAGCATCCCTTTCTCTTACTGCACGGCCCAAGCTGGTATCCACATGCCACAAGTGACTATTGGGCACTTGGCATGTAGCTAGCCTGAACTGAGATGTGCTGTAAGAATAAAATACACGTTGGACTTAGAAGACAGTATAAATGTAAAATATCTCATTAAAATTTTAGAATATATTAATGACATGTCAAAATGATGATGCTTTAGATATATTGGGTTAAATAAAGTATATTGCTAAAATTAACCTCACCTGTTTCTTTTTAGGTTTTTTAATGTGACTACTAGAAAACTTAAAAGTACATATGTGGCTCATGTTACATTTCTATTGGACAGGGCTGTCTTAGTTTTGAGAAAGTGATGCAGCGCACTTTGAGCAATAGTGTAGCTATGACTTCATATAGCCCTTTTTTGTACATTTGGACTCAACATGTGATTGCTAGCTCCTCAATGGTGGAGGTACATCTGTTTTATTTTAATGTTAGCCCATAGCACCTGATGTGGTGCTGATAGTGTAATAGGTGCTCTTAAAAGTGGTGAATGAATCAACTAGTGAAAGAAAGTTAAGCGTCACCAGGGGTTCTCTTCTGATTGTGATTGTGTCGTAATTGGCTATTTTCACTGAGTGCCTGCCACTATGTCCTGGCCTTGGGCTAGGCTTTGTAAGAGATGGCATGTAGTCCCTGCCTTCATGGAGATTACAGTCAAGTCAGAGAGACAAATCATACCATACGAGTCGGTAGATGCCATATTGCACAAAGGACACTAGAAACATGGTAGAACTTAAGAGGAGATAGATCAGTGGAGGAAGGCTTCTTAGAGACCCAGCACCGAATCTGGGTCTTAAAGAAGGCGGGAGAGGATTTGTCTAGGTCCCAGGTCACAAACTGGTAACCACTTTTGTCTGACCTTTATGGTTTAAAAAAACTGTAGCCAGAATTTTGGAATTGTGAGATTATACATAAAAACCTGGATTTCTGGATGTTCTTTATAGGTTGGAAGATCTATCAACTTTGGGCATCATTGTGGCAACTGGCTGAAACTCTTCAGTAGTTGCCATTTTGGGAAGAATTTGCAAAAACGGTGTCTGCAGTTTGACACAGTTCCCATCACTCTCTATTGTCTTATACTCAACTTAATGCATCAATTTATATTACCTGTCTCGCCCCTATAGGCCTCCTAGGCAGAGAAAACAGCACAAACAAGAGCTTGGAAAAGAAAATGATTTATATTACCTGTCTCGCCCCTATAGGCCTCCTAGGCAGAGAAAACAGCACAAACAAGAGCTTGGAAAGGAAAATGAGTAGGGAAGAGTTTTGTCCAATGCAGCTAGTAGTAGGAGACTGTGCCTCTTTGTGCCCAGTATATGTGGTCAAAATAAAGACATTGGTCTTTGCAAATTCTAGTATGGTGGTGGCAGGGTGTAGGGAGAGGATTCCCACACTCACATTGTTCTTATGTGCTATTTACTTTTGCTACACCGGCATGCCAGATCTGAGAATTAATTATCTCTGTGACAGGACTGATCACTTGCCTAAATGTGACACTAAAAGGTATGCTTTAACTAGTTGGCTGGGTGAGAGTGGATTTACATGATAATACCCTGTGCATTTGGAATCAAATGAAAAGTTCAGCTCTTTGCTTTAAGTCTCAATTACAACCCTAACTCTTACTTGTTTAAATCACCAGATCCTTTTGTAAGGTTGATATCATGTTCCTGGAAATGTATTGCTGAATGCCAAAATGATCACTGTGGCTGAAAGCTACCTACTACCCTTATGCCATCAAAACTTATTGATGTCAGTCTCTATTTTTGAAGCCACCAGAGGACACTGGAACTCAAGTGGTGGAATTTGTCTGGATTTGTCATATTCAATATAACTAGATGTTTTGGGTCTAAAGTGTCAAAACAATAAACATAGCTCAATTTTGGACTGAATTAGCCTCTCCTTTTTATAGGCCTTGCAGTAGTCCAGTAAATATAAAACCTCCTCCACCTATGCCTTCTTTGTTTCCTACTGAGACGCAAAATATATTTGGGTTTCATACCAGTTCTCACAAAATCACCATAAATAGCAGAATAGTGCTACCTTCAGATGAGCAAAGTGCCTAAGGTTTGAAAATCTTGTTCATGATAGTAGATCTTTTCTTTTACTTGTGCATAAATTCTGACATAATGAGAGTTAAAAAAGAACAATCATCACCACTTCTCACCATATGAGTGATAAAAATTAATAGCAACAGGGATAGATAGCCTTACAGGGCTGCTGCTGCTGCTTTTTCTCCTTCTTTCTTTGCTATATTGGCCCAGGTGGAAAGGGATGGCATTACCTAGAAGAACATAGCCCTTGGCCTCCAGATCCCTTGTGGCACTTGGCTTGTATCATGCGTTCTTATGGAAGAAGATAAGGGGAGCATATATTTTCCTTAACTGCTGTATAGTCACAAACTTGCAGCTGGCTGTGTCTAATCAGTCAAGAAGCCAAGGCAAGAATTCCATCCAAATGGAATGTCTGAAAGTGTAAACTCTTGGTGAATAAAAAATTAATTCAGTCTAGAAAAATTGGCAGGTCAGTAGAAGTCAGGTCAGGAAAGGAAGTTTTTAGAAGAAAGTGAAGCTGAAGCCCAAATATATGTGGATTTTGGAAGATTCTCTTGCTTTCTCCTTTGCCCTTCATGGAGAGGTTTATATCTCAATATACAGATCTAGGTGCTCCTGCTGAGATATGAAAATAAAGAATGAAAGGGAAGTGGATTCCTCTCTGGCCTTGCTCTGTTGAGGAGAGTTCAGGTTGATGCAAGGGATATGTGAAGAGTCAAGTTTTCCACCTTGTCTGAATCTTGAGCTGTTGGGACTTCAACACATTACGGGCTAAGTATAGTTTACTATTGCCTTGGAGCTTTGTGATTGTCGTGTCTTGGTAGAATGAACTGAACTCGGGGCTAAATCAACTGGTGATCTTCAGTTTATCAAAGACTGTTAAGGGCAGAGTGTGTGAAACTACTTAAGATTAATTTTTATTGGCAAGCAAGAGATAAACAAAGCATGATGTGGTACAAAGAACACAAGACCGGAAATATAACATCTACATTCCTCTTCCAGTCCCTAAGTCCCTCTCTAGGTCTCTGTTTCTTCATTGTAAAATGAGAGTGTTGGAGTTGGTGGTGGGGAATGGCCTAGACAATACCAAATGTAACTGCTAATTCTGAATTGCTGTAATTTTAAGAAAGGTATATTTAGAGAAGTGGTGAAGGATATGAGGAACTTATTGACGTATTATTTCTTCATATGAAGTACGTCTGCTGGTTCAGTTGAAGATGTTCAATTTTAAAAGTTAACACAGATTGGAGATAACCCTTCCTTTTGTCATTCAACTGTACACTTCCTAGCCCTCTCTTATCAGACTTATGTGTACTAATTAACAAATAAAGGAATAAGAAATTTGGCCTATTTAAACATCAGACTTATAAATCATGGGCAGATGATCTTCTCACTCTCTACCATCTTATAGCTTTCTGAGATATCTTCTGCCATTAATCTTGCCTGCACAAAAAAGGATGCCATTCAAGATGGTATAACATAAAGAGCTAGGCCTAAGAGCTAGAACAGTGGGATTCTGTCCTAATTTTTCTATTGATTTTTTCAAAATGTTAGATTCTCATCTTTTTCTCATTTTTGTCTATAAAATGAGGGTCCCAAATTAAATTATGACAGGCGTTCTTTCTCGTCCCCCAAAATCCACGGCTCTAATCTTCTCTAGGAGATGGAAATATCTGCAAAGCTTTGCCTTCTAATCTTCTCTAGGAGATGGAAATATCTTCAAAGCTTTGCCTTTCTTTTGTGGTATATGGAGGTGAATTGTGGTATACGGAGGTGAAGCACAGAACCAATCCTAGCATTAAAAAATGCTGGGGATAGGAAAAATTAATCAATCTCTTTGTTTATAGAGCTCAACTCATAGAGTTACTCGATTAGGAATTAAAAAAGAAAAAGAATACCATGTAAGCATAGGGTCTATACCATAGTTCAATGCTCTGTCCTTAATCACAATAATTTTGTTCATAAACTTTCTTTTCTAATCCTTTCACAGAGAGGAAGTCGTGTCAGTGTAAGCTTCCAGATCACGTCGGAGGTCCAAAGTGGAAGGTACCCAAGGCTCTCCTTTTCTTCAGGGAGTCCAACTCCAGCTACCTATGAAAACTCCAACATAGCAGTTTATGAGGTAGGATATCCAACAGCTATCTAATCTGCTGCCTTCTTGGGTTTTAAATTGAGGCAGTGACGTAGGACTTACTTAGTCTTTGTGCCAAAATATTGAGGCCTTTGGTAAGTCTTTCCTTTTGATAAGTTTTTCTGTCCATTATCCCCTTACAGACTTGTTTGGTTGACATTTTTGATGATGATTTTCCTCGGCAGCTAATCTACTTACTTCCAACTTCATTGATCTTTCAACACCATGTATTTACTATGAATGCAGAAAAAAGTTCGTGAGGCCCAAACACTTAACCATGTCACTCATTCCAGAAGACATAGACATAATAATAGAAGAAATGACTTCCTGAGTGAACTGTTTGTGATGGGTTGTCTAGAGACATGCTTATATAGAGTAAGGCTTGGGGCAAGCTCTTCCCTTCAAATACTGCTTGTTCTTCCTTTACCTGTTATTCTCTGATATTACTGAAATCTTTAAAAAATTATTCATTTCTTTCCTTTCCTCAGCCTGTACTTCCTCTTGCAGTAAAAGGTTACCTTCTGATGTCTAAAATAGAAATCCTTTTTATTTCACTTAAATTTCTGTCTTTCAAGCTTTAAGAGACCACCCCCAACCCCTTGTTCTAAGATACTGGAATTTGACCAGAACAACAAATCTTGCATCAGTTAGAGAGACGAACTGTTTCTTCTCAGCAGGA
>NW_006790372.1:1122264-1127990 GCF_000442215.2 Lipotes vexillifer | reverse complement strand
CACTGTTTCCTCGCCGCAGGAAAGAGTTAAGCAGGGGGTAAAAGGGAAACTAGACTGCCTTTCTGTCCCTCCTAAGTAAGGCCTTCCCAGTATGGTTTCCTTGTTTTGTTTGAAGATACTCCCAAAAGCAGCAAACACTCTCAACTTCAATAGTAACTACAAAGAAAGTCCAAAACAGGCCAGAATGAGTTTTTAGGTTGTCCACCATTGGATTTTCCAAGTGAATGCTCTCCCTCATTGGATAAATAATTTATAGCTACATAAAAACACCAAGATTAGCATGGCGTATATTTTCTCAGTGTACCTGAAGTGTGTTGACTTAAATTTGGAGCAGGAAACCTCTGGATCTTGCCTTGAACTTAATTTAATCAAAGAGGAGATTTGATTCAAATGTAAACTTGAGGTATTGGGGAATTGACAGTTCTACTCTCTCAAAGACCAAAGGCAAGATAATCTCAAGATAATCTTCCGAATGTCAAATGGAATGGGGCTGATGGCTTTACAAATATATTGACATCTCTAAGATTCTGAAGTAAATCTCAGTACCTATGGCAGTCTCTTGGTTTTTCATCTGTAAATTGAGGGGTTGAACTAAATTCTTAATCTTGGCTGTTCATTAGAATCTCTGTGGGAAACTTTAAAAAATACCTATGCCCAGGCATAGTAACTCTGATTCATTTGGTATGGGGTGGGCCCAGGCACTGGTATTTCTTTTAAAAGTTCCCCTATATGTGCAGCCCGGGTTGAGAATTGCTGAACTAAGAGTAAGGCCCCTTCTGGCCCAGATATGCTATGAATCTCTGACTCTGTGGAAGAATTTATGTGTTTAATTGTGGTATGTTTTATTTGGTGGAGCTGGAAGGTGACAGTGTAGAATTAAGAAGGGAGAAAATAAACATCTGTATGTAATTGGCCTTTAAGAATTTGTCAGATATTTCCTCACTTTGGAAGGAAGCAGACAGTTGAGTTAGTTTCCATAATGACTTGTTGTTGGTTAGTCAGATCATGGGTGTTTCTGAACTGTGTAGTCCAAAGGAGGACTTTATCTGCACAAAAGGAAGGTGTTAGTGAGAATAATACCACGCCATGAGGTCAAGATTAGGCTGATGGCAGGGTGCAAAGAAAGACAGTTGAAGCTAGAAAACTGCCTAGCTAGAGCTAAAGAGGACTCCGGGAGAGAGCGGTAGTCAATCGAATCAACAGACAAAAGAAAGAGGTCCAGTGTGCCTTCTGAAACAGCCCTCTATTAGGAGTGTTTTAAAGATTCATTATCTAGTTTCTGTTTAGAATAAACCGAATTTTCATAAGAATTCTTACTGGAAGGTGTGGAAGTTCCAGACAATGTGCCTGGAGTAGCAGATACCTAATAACAGAGGACAGGCTTCTTTAGGACATTCCATAACATTGTAATACACTGACACAGATTCACACTTTGATGGGACACACAGATGCATAGCCTTCGGAACTGTACAGGAAAATCAGCCCTTATCTCAGAGATACTCTGTGAGATGTAAAAGGAAAGCCAGCTGAGCAGACTGCTGGGGAGAAAGAGCAATGACTGGCCGATGCAATGGGGACGTGTCAGGATCTGTTCTAATAGCCACAGTCTAGGGGAGAGGGGGTGAGGTGGGCAGTAGTGCAACCCTGACACACTCAGAGAGAGCCCACTGAACTGATCCTCCCTCTTTATTCTCTGACTCCTTCTGTCCCTCAACCTCTCCCTGTGTTTTTCTCTTTGTCTCATTTCTGTCTCTCCCCGGCACACCCTCCCCATTCATTTCTCTTTTCCAGAGCCTTTTTTCCTATCTTCCCACCTTCTTTTTTTTTTTTTTTTTTTTTCCCCACAATGTATTTATTTATTTATTTATTTATGGCTGTGTTGGGTCTTCATTTCTGTGCATGGGCTTTTCTCTAGTTGTGGCAAGTGGGGGTCACTCTTCATCGCGGTGCGCAGGCCTCTCACTATCGCGGCCTCTGTTGTTGCGGAGCACAGGCTCCAGACGCGCAGGCTCAGTAATTGTGGCTCACGGGCCCAGTTGCTCCATGGCATGTGGGATCTTCCCAGACCAGGGCTCGAACCTGTGTCGTCTGCATTGGCAGGCAGATTCTCAACCACTGCGCCACCAGGGAAGCCCTCTATCTTCCCACCTTCTATATCCCGTATAGCTCTCTCTCCACTCCTCTCCTTTGCACCAGCCATCTTTTCTCTCTCATCACAGAATTGGATCATCAAAGCTGAAAAGGACCTTAGAAATCATCTAAGTCGTCCAGCTGTATCAGTGAGGAAACTGAGGCTCAGGCCAATGAGGTAGCTACCCTAAGACCACCCCTGAATTTGAGGCAAAGCCAGGTCTAGAACGTACTTCTCTTGACTCTCAGTTAATACAACAGGGCCTTAGTGCAAAACTGATGGACTTTAAATTACTTCTAAAAACTTTAGTGGATAGAGTTTGATGTTTCTTCCTCTTAATTACAAAGTGAATGATGAGTGAAGTATTTTATCATTCTCTTAAAAGAGAAAACAAAACAAATAGTGCATATGCGCGGTAAAGATAAAACGGGCCCATATCCTCCCTTTTCCTCATTACTCATAAAGTAGGATACACACAGACTTAATAAACATTTGCTTATAAAGTTCATGAGAATTGTTTAAATCTTTAAACAAACACACACAAATCCCCCAAACCAAAGAATGCCCATGGGAGGAAAGAGCAACAAAGTGGGAGATGGAAGACCTTGGTTCTGTTACTACCTAACCTTCTGACCTTGGGCAAGTCATTTAATCTCTTCAGGCTTCAATTACTTTAAATATGAAGCCCTCAAATTTGGTGATTTGGGAGGAAAAAAAGCTCTGCTTAACTACTTGTAAAAGTTAATAAGCAAGAGAGAAAGCGGACCCATATCTGCAATAGGGCGGACTCCAGGAAGAAGGTATTAGGCACTGGCTATAGGCAGAGTCAGGCTGCCAGTACTGATATTCAGGCTGTACACTGCACAAGGGGACTACTTCTAAGAGGGTACTATTCACACTGTAGACATATAGTAAGGTATATGAGAGTGGTGCAGGAGTGAGCAAAGAGATTCTGGCCTCTCAGCCTAGTCCTGGAATGAGGTAGCAGACCTGACAAAGAGGCCTTACCTGGCAGGCAGGGCTTGGTGGTATGCAGAATACTGAAGCTGCTAGTGGAGTGTTTTCTCTGGTGTCTGGAGGATGTGTGAGTCAACGAGAGTGTGGTACATGCACAGATATATACAGCTGGGGCTGCTGCCCAACATCACAGGGCTGCCACAGGCTGCAAAATAATATTCTCACATTATTTTTTTACTTGAGGGAAAGCACCCTTTGCTAATTAGCACAAAGGTGCCATAGAAGCTAGCGGTGACCATGGTCCAAGTAATATAATTGCAAAGGTGCTGGGAAGGCTTTACTATATACACATCAGTGTATAACCCACACATGGGCTGACTTTGTAAATTCCCAGTTAGAGTTTATTCTTTCAGATTAAACCTCAGCCTTTGATCCCTCTAAAGGGCAAAATCCTTTAGATTTTGTGGGGCCTTACAATGGGCCTTTCTAACCACTTCCTAAGTGACTATGATGTAACTGGTCTAGGGCCACACTCAGGGAATTGCTGGGCAAGAGACCAGGAAAGCTGCCTTTGGTCCTTTGACCAATCTGCTACAGACAGGCACTGGTCCTGGACTACCTTTCTGAATTTTGTGGGCGTGAGCCTGGCTGGCACAGTTTTGTTCAGCTGCTGAAGGTCTCTAGAAGCCATTTCCTAGTTAAAAGGTTTTGAGCTCCTTGGCCAGAAGATACCCTCTAACACACAGTACAGCGAGTAACTCAGATGCCTGCAGCTCCCATTATTAGCCTTTGCCTCCGGCTGGTCTCCAGATGTAGTGCCACAGCTGGATATATTCCATAATAAGAGAGTGGCTACACTCTCTTATTCTCGGAATTTGACTGTACAGAGCTCTCTGCTTTATTATCTCTACTTGATGACAAATTGGTGCAGCCTGAAATGGAATCTCCAGGCTATAGGTAATAGACGTGAAAGCACTTTGAAGAGGAGAGAGCGCTGTGCAAATGTAAGGCATTATTATTATTATTACAGAGAAAAAGGAATCTATGTGTTGCTTTTTTCAGATTTGGGCTGGACAGAAACTAAATAGGGCTTGGTGACTGATGAATCCTTGAGGCTATGCACGTAGAAGAAAATTATCTATCAGGCACTGGTGTTAAAGTGAAGACAGTAAAATAATTGTTGTTTTTGACTTGACAGCAGCCTTAGAAATAGCTGTTTTGTGCTTAAAAAGTCAGAAATAGACTTCTGAAAGAGTCTAGATTACTCTATTACTATGGTAGTGCATCTGTACATCCAAATAAAAAATGTTTAATCGATGTTTAAGCCAATCAGTTTATGATTAAAGCATAACAGGCCCCCAAAATGGCCTGTCCCACAAGAGAAAAATAGATCAAGGTAAATGCAGGAAACATTTGCTGCACTACATCTCCTGCCGTACATCTCTCGACATAGACGCCTCAAGGCAGTGAGAATTGCAACCACTAACCATCACCATTAATCGCAGGAAACCTGGTGCTACATCGCTTAGCTATGAATGAGTGAAATGACCCGGGACTTTCTGCAGTTAGTTAAGGAAGTCGTTGCAGAGAGCAGTATCATTCCTTTTATGGCATCTGCATCCCTGCAATTGTTTCCCTGCTTTAGTTAATTGGAATTTTAAACTTTAACTTCTCTGTGTGACCTCCTTTTTAGCTCTGAATACAGAATGTCCATGGGGTGGAGGGTGAGAGAGGAGGAACAACGCTTGTTTAGGTTGATGGTCTAACTATAAACTCTTCATGTGGAAGGGACATTGCTCTAAAGCTGCTGGCAACTAAGGCTCACCAACAATCTTTACCTTTTCTTTCTAGGGTGATTGGGTGTGGCTGAAAAAGTTCCCCTCTGGAGATTTTGGAGACATTAAATCCATCAAATCAAGTGCAAGTGATATGTTTGAAATGGTATGAGAAACCCTCTCTTATATATATTCCCACTGAAACCACCAATCGTTTCTCCAAAGTAACTAATACCAGCTGTTAGGAAGATCCTTTAACAGATCAGTGCAGGGAAACTATAGGGTAGCTACTGACTCATTACGACCGTATGATGCAATGGCAAAAGTATGGGCTCCGGAGTCAGAAAGACATGAAGGATTCACTTCTCAGCTCTACCACTTAAGAGATATATTAACTTGGAAAAGTCACCTAGACTCCCTGAGCTTTACTTTCCTTATTTGTAAAAGGAGTATATTTATGTCTACTTCCCAGGGTTGAGATAATACACGTAAAGCATCTTGCACATTTCCTGACATATAGCTTCTTCGTAAAATGGTAGGTATCTGATTATTATTAAGTACATATCCCATAATCATTCAAAATCTCTGTTTGCCAGGCCTGGAAAAGTCATCTGGTAAGTTCTATTTACATAAGAAAAATGGTGATTTCCCAATCCCACCAATTATATTTAAAAAGTCCTTGGGGGCTTCCCCGGTGCGCAGTGGTTGAGAGTCCGCCTGCCGATGCAGGGGACACGGGTTCGTGCCCCGGTCCGGGAAGATCCCACGTGCCGCGGAGCGGCTGGGCCCGTGAGCCATGGCCGCTGAGCCTGCGCGTCCGGAGCCTGTGCTCCGCAACGGGAGAGGCCACAGCAGTGAGAGGT
>NW_006790372.1:1117188-1122232 GCF_000442215.2 Lipotes vexillifer | reverse complement strand
AAAAAAAAAAAAAAAAAAAAAAAAAAAAAAAGTCCTTGGATAGTTTGTTTAAGGAAGCAGTCTTGTACATAAGGCAGAGATGATGATGCTTCCTCTCAAACCATTTAAAATTGACTCCTCCTTGAACTTTGAGTTCATAAAAGATATACGGAGACTGTCTCTGGTTCCTTCAGACTCATGAAAGTGGGATTTCTAGAAGATAATGATATATTTCTTCACATTTATGAATCAGGCAAGTTCAAATCAATCCAATAGGTTTGAATGAGACACCTGCTACATCCAGACTGCTGTACAAGTGAGGAAACAAGGGAAATGGGGAAATGGAAGAGGTGCAGCCCATGAGGGACCCAATGTGCCCCATGGATCAGAATGAGATGTTATGATTTGGTATTTCCCTTACATGTGGTTTTGATGCCTGGAGCTGAAGGAAAAATAATGAGAGATGAATCCAGAAGGGGTGACTAAGGTCAGAGCTAGAATAAGCAGTCCCACACTGGTTTGATGATCTGGGATGCTAAACAGAGAGCTAGATCCAAAGTATGGAGCCAAACAATGCCAAACCTGGGGGAGCTGATAAACTAGAAGTATGGAAATAAGAAGACCCAAAGTAGAGTGTGTCCATGATACCTTTTTTTGGGTAATTTAAAATTTTGACATAATTTCAAACTTGCAGCAAAGCTGCAAGAATAATTCAAGGAACTACTGTATATTCTACCCAGATTCAGCAACTGTTTACATTTTTCCTAGTGCTTTTCATTCTCTATTTATAAATTTACGTACAGTCGGCCTTCAGAGTCCATGTGTTCTGCACCCCTTGATTTAACCAATTTCAGATTGCTTGAATCTGCAGCTGCAGAACCCACGGGTACGGAGGGCCCACTGTACTATTTTATTTTATTTTTGTTTCTTTTAAGTTGACAAGTATTTATTACATTGTTTGATAAAAACCAGTATTATGTGTTAACTATTATTTTTTTAAAGGATAAAATCATGATTCTCGCACAAATACAAAATGAATACATGTCAAAGGTTTTGTTTAAATCATTAAATATATAAGGGAATCAGGAAGATATTACAACCACTTCAAGGGAGAATTCAAAATACTGCTGTATCATTTTATATAAGGGACTTCAACGTCCATGGAGTTTGGTATCCTCCTGGGTTTGGAATCAATCCCCAGTGGATACTGAGGGTTGACTATATATTTTTTTTTCTCAACCATTTGAGAGTAAGGTGTAGACATCATGTCATTTTACCTCTAAATACTTCAGTGTTTATTTCCTAAAAACAAAGACATTCTTGTATATAACTATGGTATAATCATCAAAATCAGAAAATTTAGCATTGATACAGTAATATTATCTAAACTACTGCTCATATTTTAATTTTATCATTAGTCATAATACATTATAGCTAATTTTTCCCTGGGCCAGTTTCCAATCCAAGTTTACACATTGTAGTTGGTTGTCATGTCTTTTTAGTTGCCTTTAATCTGAAACAGAGTCTCAGCTTTTTGTTGTTGTTGTTGTTGTTTTTCTTTATCTTGATATTTTTTGAAGAATTCAGCTGAGTTATTTTGTAGATGGTCCCTCAATTTGGGTTTTTTCCATGTTCTTCATGGTTAGATTTAGGTTATGCATCTTCAGCCAGAATGCTACAGAAGTGATGCAGTGTTCTTTTCAGTGCTTTGTATTAGGAAGCACATAATGTTGATTGTCCCATTATTAGTGATATTAACTCTTATTGCTTGGTTTAGGTGGTGTCTACCAGATTTTGCCACTGTAGAGCTACTGTTATTTTTTTCCTCATTGTAATTAATACATAATTTGTAGAGAGATACTTTGAGTCTGTATGAATAGCCTGTTTTTTTGATCAAATTTTTACCTACTAATTTTAGCCTCCATTGATGATTCTCTAACTCTAGCATTCTTTCTATGTTTACTTGTTGGCTCTGTGTTGTAAGAAAGAGCCTTACCTTCTCTACCGTTTATTTATTTATTCATACATTCATACCAGTGGTTTTAATTTTATTCAATTATCTATCATTTATATCTATCTATCATCTATCTATCATCCATCTAATACCTCCAGTTGTAATTGAAGTTCATTCTATCCTTTCCCTTTCCGTATTTGTAACTCCTTTCTCCAACAGTTAGAAAACTGGCTCCCATTATCCTCATGACATCTTTTTGTGTCCCCTTACTAACTTGTGTTACTATGTCAGGTGCAGATAGTAACTCAATTCTAGGGTGAAGGCCAATTTTCCAGAATTTACCATGTGAAGGCCCTAATTCCTTTCTAGTACTTTTATGAAGCAGGAAGTGGATCTGACGATGCTATCACTGTGAGTCTAGCACTGCTTTGACTACTATGTGCCTTCAAGATTTTAAAATTTTGGGACTGAGTATCAGGGGGCAGACTGGAAAACACATCTTGGTGAGCCAGCTATAGAAGGGAGTCGTGTACAGTCAGATAGATATTCCTTAAAGGGAAACAGCTGGAGTCAGAAGGCCAAAGGACTGATGACTTCCAACATCTTTTAGGGTCCCAACTTCTGCAAAGATGTGTGCAGGAAAATCAGGCTGTATCTATCTCCCAGTCTCATGTTCTTTCCCATCATCTGGAACTGAGTGGCATACTCCTTGTACCTTCTAATACCTTGGCTATTTAGTTCCTTGCCATATAATCTCTAATCATCTTCTCTTCCATTTCACTTTGGCCATCCACTACTATCATTATACCTTGGGGTTTGTCATTATCTATAATTGCTACTGAAAATGCTTCACTTCCAAAATCATAGATTCAAACATCACACTCGCTGACTATAGCCTTCTCTTCTTTCAACTGTGCCTATATTTTACATTGGGTCTTCCTGTCTACTGACCCCTACTTTCTCCCATCCCACAAGCCCTTCTTTTATCTTCTTTCATGCCCACCTTAGATTTCATAGTTGACCGTTTGAACACATTCTTATTTCTGTCTTTTTGGACACACATAAAACTCATATTCAGTATGACCCTAACTCTTAACTTTCTTTGTGCCTGCATCTGAACAGCTGAGTATTATGGCAGAAAGTCATGCAACAAGATATATTGTTTCCATCTTAAAATGTCCCTTAAAATTATCCTTTAAGTCCATTATAATACTTCATTAGTTTATTCACTTTCTACAACCTGTATTTCAGAGCTTCTCCATTTTCCTTAAAAGTCCAATGTTCTCTTCCTCTATTTTTACTGTTACCATCCTGGTCCAAGCCACCATAATCACCCACTAGAGCTATGGCAATTGTCTGTTTTTGTTTTTTTTGTTTTTTTTTTAAAGAGGCAGTTTAGTTTTTAGAGCAGTTTTAGGTTCACAGAAAAATTGAGCCTCCCCCACTATCAACATCCTGAACCAGAGTGGTACATCTGTTATAATCCATGAGCACACATTGACACATCATTATCACCCAAAGTCCATAGCTTACGTTAGGGTTCAGAGGGTAGTACCTCCTATGCATTTTGACAAATGCATAATGATGTATCTACCATTATAGTAACATACAGAATAGTTTCAATGCCCTAAAAATCCTCTATGCTCTGCCTATTCACACCTTCCTCCCCATAAACCCTGGCAACCACTGGCAATTGTCTTTACACATATCCACTTTTATCATTGTCAAATCTTTTCTCCACATTGCAATCTGAATCAAAATCAAACCTGATCTTGTCAGTTCTCTGCTTGAATCTCTTTAATTAGATTCCTATTCTCTTTGTGTGGAGATTTTAAATTACAGATTCAATTTCTTGAATAGATATTGGACTATTCAAACTTCCTATTTCTTCTTACACCTGTTTTCAGTAAGCTATGTCTTAAAAGGAAGTTGTCCATTCCATATATGTTGTTGAACTTACTGGCATAAAGTTGTACATAATATGCTCATGCCATCTTTTAAGTAGCCTTAGGATCTGTAGTGATGCTCCCATTTTCATTTCTGATATTGACAATTTGTGTTTTCTCTTTCTTGATCGGTTTTGCTGGAAAATTATCAATTTTATTAATCCTTTCCAGAAATCAGCTTTTGGCTTTGTTGATTTTTCTCTATTGTATGTCTGCTTTCTATTTCATTGATTTGTATTCTGGTTATTTCTTTCCTTCTAGTTTCTTTGCTTTTAATTGGTTGTTCTTTTTCTAGTTTTTTGAGCTGGAAGTTTTTATAGTTGACTTTAACCTTTCTTAGTTTCCAATACAGTCACTTAAAGCTGGAAAACTTCCTTTAAGTACTGCTTCAGCTACATCCTGGAAGTTTTTCTTTTCTTTTAAAAAACTTTTATTATAGAAAATAAGAAACACATACAAAATAAACAGAATGATATAAACAAACTCCATATGCCCGTCACCCAACTTCAACAATTATCAACATTCTACCATTATTATTTCATCTCTACCTCCACCCACTTCTCACATCTCTAACTTGGTTATTATTGTTGTTGTTATTTTGCAGTTCTGTATTTCTGAGGTACAATTACACGCATTGAAATGCTCATATCATAGATATATAATTTTGATGAAGAGATATGCCCATATAATCTAGACTTCTATTATGATATAGAATAGGGGTCGGCAAAGTTTTTACATCCTGGCCTGTTTTTTACATCCTGGGAGCTAAGAATGTTTTTTACATTTTTTAAGGGTTGTAAAAAAAGAAAACAAAGATTATGCAACAGAAACTATACATGATCAGCAAAGCCTAAAATACTTACTATATGTACAGAAGAGGATTGCTGACCCCTGATATAAAACATTTCTTTCTCTCAAGAAAGATCCCTTGTGATCATTAGTAAATTATTGCGTCCCCCCCCCCAACCAAAGAAAACCACCGTTCTGGGTTTTTGGTCTATCTTGCATTAATTTTGCTTATCCTATAACCTCATATAAGTGGAATCATACAGCATACTGACTGATTCATTCGTGTTATCATGTGTATAAATAGCTTGCTCTTTTCATTGCTGAGTAGTAGTCAATTGCATGAATATAACACAATGTAATTATCTATTTTCCTGCT
>NW_006790372.1:1106937-1117134 GCF_000442215.2 Lipotes vexillifer | reverse complement strand
GTAGTCAATTGCATGGATATAACACAATGTAATTGTCTATTTTCCTGCTGATGGGCATTTAGGCTGGTTCCAATTTTGGCTCTTGTGAATAAAACTGATACGAATATGCTTTTTATGTCATTTTATGGGCACATATTTTAATTTCTCTTGGGTAAATACCTAAGAGTGGAATTTCTATGTTAAAATATACTATATGTTTAACTTTATAAGACACTATCAAACCTTTCCTAGTTTAATTTCCTACACGCAAGTTATGAGAGCTCCCTTTACATCATCACCAATGATGTAGTCTTGTCAGTCTTTTTGGTTTTAGTATTCTAGTGGGTTTCTATGGGTATCTCATCATTGTGTTTTTTTAATTTTAAATTATGATAAAATGACAGGTATTACCACCTCTAAGTGTTGAGTATATTCACATTTTTTGGCAATAGATTGTCACAGCTTTTCTCTTGCAAAGCTGAAACTCTGTACCTATTAAACAAAACTCTCCTTTTCCCCACTCACCCTCAACGCTTGATAACCACCATTCTATTTTCTGCTTCTATGAATTTGACTACTTTAGATACCTCTTTTTGTCACTGGCTTATTTCACATAGTATAATGTCTCATTGTGTTTCAAAAAGACATTTTTTATTTACGTATAATTTGATGAATGAATTATCTGTTCAGTGAATTTTGATAATTGTATATATTGCATATATCTGTGTAACCACTCCCCAAAACAAGATACAGAATATGTCTATCACCCCAGAAAGTTCTCTTGTTTCCCTTCTCAGTTATTTCTTTTATCCCAGAGGCAATCATTGTTCTGATATCTATCATCATGAATTAATATTTTTTCTGTTCTTGGATTTCGTATAAGTGGAATGATAGACTATATACTCTTTTGTGCCTGACTTTCTTCTCTCAACATAGTATTTTTAAGATTAAATCCACGTCTTTGCAGGTATCAGTAGCAGCTTCATTTTTTTAAAATTTCTGAGTAGTATTTCATTTTATGAATATCTCACAATTTGTTTATAATTTTCCTGTTGATGAACATTTGGCTGGGTTTCCAGTTTTTTGGAGTTATGAATAAGACAACTATAAATATTTGTTTAATTAAGAAAAAACACATAACATAAAATTTACCATCTTTATTTTTAAATGTACAATTCAGCAGTGTTAAATATACTTGCATTGTTGTTAAACACATCGCCAGAACATTTTCAATTTGCAAATATAAAACTCTGCACCCATTAAATAGCAGCTCACTTTTTTCCCCTCCCCCTATTCTGGGTTAACCACCATTCTACTTTCTGTTTCCATGAATATGACTACTTTTGACACCTTATATAAATGGAATAATATAGTATTTGTCTTTTTGTGACTGGCATATTTCACTTAGCATAATGTCTTCAAGGTTCATCCATGTGGTAAAGTGTGAATAGATTGCTTTCCTTTTAAAGGCTGAACAATATTCCATTTTATGTTATTCATTCATTTCTTGATGGACATTTGGGTTGCTATGGATATGGGTGTGCAAATATCTCTCTGAGATCCTGCTTTCAATTCTTTGGATATATACCCAGGAGTGGAATTTCTGGATCATATTGTAGTTCTGTTTTTAATTTTTTGAGGAACCTCCATACTGTTTTCCATAGCAGTTGCATCATTTTATAATCCTACCAACAGTACCCAAGAGTTCTAATTTCTCCACATCCTTGTCAACACTTGTTATTATCTAGTTATTATTTTTTTTTAATTTATAGTAACCACCCTAATGGGTGGGAGATGATATATTGTAATTTTGATTTGCACTTCTCTGATGATTAGTATGTTGAGTATTTCTTCATAGGCAACTATAAACATTTTTGTCCAAGTATTGATATTTTTGTGAACATATATTTTCACTTCTCTTCGGTAAATGCTTAAGAAGAGACAAACTGAGTCATAGAGTAGATGTATGTATAACTTTATATGAAACATCCAAACAGGTCTCCAAATTGGTTACAATATTTTACACTCCTGTCAGAAATGTACAAAAGTTCCAGTTGCTTTAAATTCTCAGCAACATTTGTCTTTTTGATATTTGCCTTTCTACGGTGTATAAAATGTTATCTTGTTGTGGTTTTAATTTGCATTTTCTTTTTTTTTTTTTTTTTTTTTTTTTTTTTTTTTTTTTTTTTTTTTTCTTGCATTATGCGGGCCTCTCACTGTTGCGGCCTCTCCCATTTGCGGAGCACAGGCTCCGGACGCGCAGGCCCAGCGGCCATGGCTCACGGGCCCAGCCGCTCCGCGGCAAGTGGGAGCCTCCCGAAACGGGGCACGAACCCGCGTCTCCTGCATCGGCAGGCGGACTCTCAAGCACTGCGCCACCAGGGAAGCCCTGCATTTTCTTGATGACTAATGTTATTGAGCATCTTTTCATGTGTTTATAATTCATTTGTATATCTTCTTTCGTGAATTGTCTGTTCACATTTTTTCCCATTAAAAAGATAGAGTTTTGCCTTTTAATTGTTGAAATGTAGACGTTCTTTATATAACCTTCCTTTGGTCAGATGTATGTTTTACAATATTTTTTTTCTCAGTCTGTGGATTGTTTGTTTAATGGTTTTGATGAGCAAAATTTTTAATTTTGAGGCAATCCAATTTATGATTTTATTTTGCGGCTTGAAAATCTTTGCCAATTCCAAGATTTTAGATTTAGGATTATGATCCATTTTGAATTAGTTTTTGTGTATGGACTGAGATAGTGGTCATGGTTAATTTTTTTTTCCACAGCGATATCCAGTGTTCCAGTAACAATTATTTTAAAAAGCCTTTCCTTTCTCCACTTAATTAACTTTTCAACTTGGTGAAAAGTTGACTGACTATATATGTGTGGGTATATTTTTAGACTCTGTACTCTATTTCACTAACTCATTAGTGTACCCTACTGCCAATATCACACTATCTTGATTGTCACAGCTCCAGAGTAACTCCTATAGTTAAGTGGTATAAGCTCCTGCAAATTGTTCTTTTTCAAGATTGTTTTGGATAGGGTAGTTTATTTTAATTTTCAATAAGTTCTTGAATAAACTTGTTCATTACTTCAATAAAGCCTTCTGGAATTTTTCATAGGGGGTTATATGAATTTATAAATCAATTTAGGGAAAATGGACATCTTAACAATACTGAATCTTCCAGTCCATTAATGTGGTATAGATCTTCATTTATTTAAGTTTTCTTTAACTTTTCTCATCAATGTTTTGATGCTATTATACAATATTGAGTAGAAATGGTGAAGGAAGACATCCTTGTCTTGCTCTTGACTCTAGAGGAAAAGAATTTCATGTTTTACTCTTGGGTTTGATGTTACCTGAAGGATTTTTCACACATGTCGCTTTGACTTCTGATTTTCTGTGAATTTTTTTTTTAATCATGAAGAGGTTTTTGTATATTCTCTGACTGCCTGCATAAGTTTATCTTTAGATTTTAGGAGATAAATTATGATGTGTCTGGGTGTAGCTGTCTTCATCTTACCTGACCTCTCTAGTATTTATCACATTTTCCTGAAATTCCTTCTGGCATTTACCTCACTTCCCTGAAACTCTTCCTGTGGTGTTCATAATGTTGTTCTAAATAAGCCTTTCTCCACTTCTCTAGCCTCATTTCTAAGTCTATGCAGGATGTTCTTCCTTTTCCCATCTTTTAAATGTTGATATTCATCCCCTGCTTTTCTTTTTATTTTATATGCTTCCCTTGGGTTATCTCATTCACTCCCATTAATTTCATCTACCATTTACATGTTTACAATTCCCAAGTCTGTTTATCTAGAACACACTATCTCCTTGGAATAGTTCCACCTTGATGTTCCACAGGCACCTCATTCTTAATGTGTCTCAAACTGAATTAATCAGCTGTCCCCATCACCCAAAATTTGCGTTCCCACTGTCTCAGGTCAGATTCTCTAAAAGCTGAGCCTGAGATGGAGATTCTTGTTCAAATTACTCATTGAGAGAATACTCTCAAGGGAAAAGGAGTGAGGATGCAGGATAAGGCAGAAGTAAAAGCTCGGCAAGTATGTGATCTCAGCTTGAGACTAGCTTCAGTATGATTTTATGGGAGAAATACTGGAGCACAAGTTATACCATGAGTTCCACTTTGAGGTGAGGGAGTTGAACTTTTGTATCTTTCCCAGTCAGTCAATCATTAGCTGAGGTCTGTGGGTAGGCCCTAACCTTTCAAGTAAGATAGCTCCCCTTTGGCTTAGCCTCTAGGACAATTTTCCAGAGAATGGAGCAACTGTGAGTTACCAGCCAACATTTACAGCAGCTACAGGATGCACTGTAAAGGGTATATAGGTGGGGCACCAACGTATCCACTACTAAAACATCCCTGAATTTCTTATATTGATGTATATCACTGCCATCTATCCAGGAATCCAAGTAGAAATCTAGAAGCAATAATGGAGCCCTTTTCTCTCTCATCCCCCATTAAAAAGTAATAATAATAGATAGCAATTATTGAGTGACCATAATATTAATTTTGAATTCTATAGCACGGTTCTCAAAGCTGCACAGGATGTGGCTCCTGTCTAACTCTCCAGCCTTTTATAAATTTATTTATTTATTTTTGGCTGCGTTGGGTCTTCGTTGCTGCGCACGGGCTTTCTTTAGTTGTGTTGAGTGGGGGCTACTCTTTGTTGTGGTGTGCAGACTTCTCATTGCGGTGGCTTCACTTGTTGCAGAGCACAGCCTCTAGGTGCACGGGTTTCAGTAGTTGTGGCACGTGGGCTCAACAGTTGTGGCACATGGGCTCTAGAGCGCAGGCTTAGTAGTTGTGGCTCACGGGCTTAGTTGCTCTGTGGCACGTGGAATCTTCCCGGACCAGGTCTTGAACCCTTGTCTCCTGCATTGGCAGGCGGATTCTTAACCACTGCGCCACCAGGGAAGCCTATCTCTCCAGCCTTGTGTCTCATATTCTTTCCTTTGCACTGTGTTCTGGCCACCCTAAACCTGTTGCAATTTCCTCAGCATAACATGCTCTCACTCTCAACCCCTCCCACCATGTCACCTTCACATGGTCAGCTCTTACTTGCGCTTCATGATGGTCTAGACATTACCTCCTCAGGGAAGCCAGATCTCCCAGACTGAATTAGATACTTACCATCTGAACTCTACCAGCATCCCGTTCTCCCATAAGAAACCATTTCCCAGGGAAATACAGCTGTCAGTTTGTTTGTCTATCACCCTTCTTTAAATGTGAGCTCTTTCAGGATATTGATTTCATTTTGTTTATCTCTATATCACTAGCATGCAGTCCAATGCCTTGGACATTGTTGAGACACACTAAATGCTTCTCACATTAGTGGAAAAAAATGAATGGATACAAAGGTAAAATGTAGTCAAAATTCGAAGTGTTTCTTCTGAAACAAATTTTGTAAGCTTTGGCCTGATGTTTATGTAAGCTATTTATTTTAATAGATGCTGCATAGATGAATATTCATGGAAAGACAATCTATTCCACCTCTTACTGTACTAACCTCTTTAGTATTCCTGGGTCACTGAGCTCCACTCCACAGTGTCCCTAAAGAATCAGGAAGAAAGCCCCCAGCTCCAATTGAGACAGAACAGCTGTGACTCTCTTCTCTCCCTCTGTTTCCAGATGAAGGACCTACGTCATGAGAATATTAACCCTTTAGTGGGCTTCTTCTGTGATTTGGGGATGTTTGCCATTGTGACAGAATTCTGTTCCCGAAGGAGCCTGGAAGACATACTGACAAATCAGGATGTGAAACTAGATTGGATGTTTAAATCATCACTCCTGCTGGATCTCGTCAAGGTTAATGGAAAGACTGAAAATCCAAGATTTTCCCTGTAGATTAGAGCTTCAATATTTTGGGATGTTTCACTTTCCTTGGGGCATTGTGATGCTCTCACTCCTCCACCTTCCTTCCCTGTATCCGCCCTCACTTCTTCTCATAGCCCTTTTGTCCATATCTGTTATAAGGTCCTGATACAGAAAGAATTTGCTTGCTCCTCACCTGCTCCCCTGTTTGAGGGCCAGATTTGTCTTTACTTCCTATAGCTATTGAGCCCTCTTCTGCCTTAAGCAAATCCTTTCTTCCATCCCATTTCTCTGCCTTCTGGATGTGGGAAAGTGCTCATTCCCAGGCTCTTTGGTTCTGCTTAGCCCCATCTCCTGGCTTTCACATTCTAAAAGGTGGTTCACTCTAGAACTAGGTGATGGGTCTTTGCATAGGTCTATACCATAGGTATAGATGTGGAACTCAGCATGACCAGAAAGACAAAAGACCATCGGTTCTACCAGGCAGCACCTCCATTCTCAGAGGCAAGGACTATTAACAGTCAACGGGGTTCACAGATGGGTCCATGGTTGGGCTTCAGTGGAGTCTATGAACTCCCTAGAGTGATATGAAAATTGTGTCTATGTGCACTTGTAGTGGGCTGATTTGGATAGCCAATAGTCATTGAGCTTCCTGTATATTAATCACAGTTTTGACCCTTGTATTGTGGCCTAACTCTTTTCAAGGTAGCTTTATAGACATTATCTCATTCCAATTTTCTATAAAAGAAGTGTGATTATCCTCCTTTTACAGAGGCTCAGAGAAACTAAATGAGGTTTTTGTTATATAGTGTCTACCACACATAGTAGATACTCAATAAACATTTACCAGCTGGCTATTAAGTGGCAGAGCTAATAATAGAATCTAAATCTCTTAATTCCTATTCTAATACTCTTTCCACTCACTCTGTAAGCAAAGTCCCGTGAGTTAAGGGAGAGTCCTCTAAATGAGTCCTCTCAGACCCGTGATGAATGAAACCCAAGCATTAGACAGCTAGGGAGAAATCTCCCCCACTGTAGACTCTGCTTGGAAGTACTGGGGACTACAGAATTTCCTAGGGTGCAAGATGTAAAGCATACAAATACAAAGGGGTGTCAGGTGGCAAAATAGAGCCAGATACTTAAAAGGACTCAGCATAAACAGTCCCGAGATGACTGCACTAGAAAATGGACGTATTTATATGTGAATGATTAAACCCATCTGGTAAAGTCCTGGTAGATCACATTTGAATGTCATATAAGGTTGCCAAGCAAACTGTAGCAGTCAGTATCAGCTTTCTTGCTTTCAGCTTTCTTTTTTATTGTCTATTTTTAATTAAAAATATATAAAAATAAATTGTATATATTTTATATAATTTTAATATATTTTATATAAATTATAAAAATAAGACATTTCTAATTATAAAAATAATGCATTCGATTAAATTTAGAAATCAAGTGATATAAATATATTGGGAAAATACTGACAATTACTCAATCCTCCTTCATATCTTCCCCCCAAATTAATCACTGTTGACAATTTGGTGTTTAGCCTTGCAATTCATTTTTCGTGTATTTACATACATTATACATTTTGTTTGTTGTTTAAAATACATACTGTCACATAGTTCTGTAACTTACTCTTTTTCACTTACTTCATGGGTTAGATATGGTTCCCTATCAGTACATACAAATTGATCTTATTATTTTTAATTGTTGCAGAATATTCCATAGGTTGGATGTACCACAATTTGGATGTCCCTTCTTGATATTTATTGTACATCCAATTATATAATATAAAGCAGAGCTGCAAGGAGCATTCTTGTGTATGTGCACATGTGCAAGCATTTCTTTGGAGAAGTAGAATGCCTAGGTCACAGGGTACGCATACTTTCAATTTTGATAGCTATTTCCAAATTACCCACCCAAAAGGCTGTACCAATTTCCATTCCTGCCAGTAGTAGATGAGAGTTTGGCTAGACCTTTTGGGGGAAAATCAGAATCTTCAAATTCTTGGCAATTATATATGTATAGATCTATCTATGTTTGAAATGTCAGTAAATCTTCCAATGACACACAGTTCTTTATGCCCACAAGATATGATTCTTCATCAAAACGTAAAATTTTAGCGATAGAAGGGACCTGGAAACGATTCTTGTTGTCAAAGTTTTGCTTTGCCTGCGTGTAAGAGAAAAAGGCTGAATTCTAGATCATAATAGCTCATGCCATTAACAATCTCAGAAAGTGGCTCTAAAAGCCCCCAATAGTTAAATAAGTTGCTAAATAAATCCTGTTTGTATCATCTGCAGGGCATGAAGTACTTACATCACAGAGAGTTTGCTCATGGGAGGCTGAAGTCTCGGAACTGTGTGGTCGATGGGCGTTTTGTACTCAAAGTGACAGATTATGGCTTTAATGACATCTTGGAAACGCTAAGACTCTCCCAAGAGGAACCTTCTGCGGAAGGTAAGCATTGTACCCTTCTGATGCACACAAGGTAACTCCAAAGTTCAAATGAGAACACGCCCTGAATTAAAGCCTCAGGCTGATTCAACTCCCCACTTTTGTTGAAAAGCAGCCTCATTTCCAAGCCAAAGGAGTTGAATGAAGTCTGCAGGCTGTAATCTCAGCGTAGCCAAGCCTTCTGAACAAAGCCAGTGCAATAATGTCGAGTTCCTGCTGTGGCAGGATTAGGTTATATTGTGTGGAGACCCCAGGTGTCCCTGGAGGAACTTGCTGAGCGCTAGGCACACAGTAGGTGCTCAATAAATACTTGTCAGATTGAATGGAAGGTAATTTGGTAGCTGGACTCCCACAAAGCCCATTCTGGAATGGGATGTCACTAGAGCCTGCCCTCACTGTCTCTGTCAGAGAGAAAGAAACAAGGGGGGGGGGGGGGTCCGCCAGCAAGTAAATGCTCTGTGGGTTGTGTGGGATGGCTTCAGACCGAACTATGGCCTTCTAGTAAATCAGTAGGCATGCCTGTAATGTCCACTTTGTGTTTTTGTCTTCTATTTAGTGCACGTGTGGCAACACCACACAATGCCTGTAGAGGTCATAACAGATCAAAGAAATAGAAACCTGAGATAGGGCTTGGGAGTGGGTGATTGAGAACTATGAGGGAATGAATTGATGGAAGGGAGGGAGGAAGAAAGAGAAAGAGTAAGAAGGAGAGAAAATGAATAGGGTTAAATACATATAGGAAATTTGCACCTTAAAAGTTTTAACCGGTATTGCAAGGGGGAAGAAGAGAAATAATGACACAAAAACACAGAGAAACAGACAACCCAGAAGAGACACAGAGAGGGAGAGATGCAAAATGACAACATATACTCATATTCTTAAAATGATCTTTGGTGTTAGAAGCTTTAAAATTGCTGACTTTATAGGAGAAATGAAGAGTGCAGGACACAGAGAGACACGTGCACGGAGAGAGACACAGTCCAGTCATCAGTGGCATCATCTTTGAGCTTTACAAAGCTAGTGGAATATGAAATTTTAGGGAGTCATCTGGTCCAACTTGCTCATTTAACAGATGAGACACCTGAGTCTCAAGATTTGCCCAAGTCGTGCAGCCACTTAGCAGCAAGCAGTTCCAGGAATTCAGTTCAGATCTTCTGAAGACTAGCTCCTACACCCAGCTAAATTAAAACATTTAATAACAATTTCCTCTTTCTCTGCCCATCCATGCTTTGAAGGACTTGAAGCTCCTGGTAATCACAATAGCAACATGTGCTATTGTCTTCCTCTGTGTCTCTGTTTCTCTGTCTCTCTCTGTCTCTGTCTCTCTCTTCCTCTATTTCTCTCTGTGGGCCTGTTCTTGTTGACGACTTAGTCGGATGGTTATTATTTGGCTAATCCCAGCTTGAAAGCTTGGAGTAGTTGCCTGGTATTAGTGCTAGGATGTTGGGACGACCGCTGTAGAGTGGGAAGTACTTAGCTTCCTGTCAAAATTACTCATCTATAAAAGATAAAACACAATGTCCAGCTTCCCAGAATTCCATTGAATTCACAGGTTGGCTACTTTCAAACTTAAGAAACTCTGGTTTTAGAGTGAGGAAAGCTAGCTTCAGTGGGTGTTTTTTTTTATTTTTATTTATTTTTTTTTTTGAATTTTTTTTTTATTATTATTTTTTTTGCGGTATGTGGGCCTCTCACTGTTGTGGCCTCTCCCGTTGTGGAGCACAGGCTGCGGACGCACAGGCTCAATGGCCATGGCTCACGGGCCCAGCCACTCCGCGGCATGCGGAATCTTCCTGGACCGGGGCACGAACCCATGTCCCCTGCATCGGCAGGCGGACTCTCAACCACTGCGCCCCCAGGGAAGCCCTATTTTTATTTTTATTTTATTTTATTTTTTTTTTAGCGGACGGTGTCTGTCTCTTTCCC
>NW_006790372.1:1104925-1106783 GCF_000442215.2 Lipotes vexillifer | reverse complement strand
TCTTTCCCTGTTTCTCCCTCTTAACGTTTCATTCCATTCTCCAAATTGCAAGGGCAATCTGGATGCTCAATCCATTCTTTGCACACTGCAGCCAGAGGGAGTTTCCTAAACTGCAAATCTGATCATGTTACAACTGTGCCAGAATTCACTGAATGGCTTCCCATTGCTCTTAGGATAAAGTTCAAACTCTCTTAGTGGCTTACAAGCCCTTCGTGGTCTAGGCCGTGAGGACCTCTTGTGCTTAACCACTCCCTCCTCTGTCTCTATGCTCCAGCAATGCTGACTGCCTTCCAGTTGTTTATTTGCACCAGTCTCTCTCTTACTTCCAGAACTTCACACATGCTGTGCCCATTGCTTGCGACACTCTTCCCTTCCTACTCTGTTACCCACTCATCTGAGTCTGGCTAAATTCTCCTCCCACAGGGCTCAACTTAAATACCACTGATTCAAGAGACTTTCCATGACCCCTTAGGCTTGGCTAAATTCTCCTCTTTGTGATCCTTTAAGGCTTTGAACTTTGTTGTAATACCGCATTTTGTTGGTATTACATGTTTAATTGGCTGTCTTCTCTCCCTCCCCAAACTGTAAATTTTGTGAAGGTGAGAAACAGGTTTGCCTCCCTCGGTGCCTTTCACAATACTTGGTGGAGTAAATGTTTGTTGAATCAATGAATGGATGAAATAAAATAAAATAAAGAAATTTGATGCTCCCTACCTTAGACGAATCTTATAATTCGAAGGCCCTTGGAGATCATCTGGCTCAATTTCCATTTTATGGATGGGGAAACTGAGGTTCAGAAAGGTGAGCTGATTAGTGACCAGGTTGAGATTGTGAACCCAGGTCTCTTGACTTCCACCATGTGTTCTCTTGTACCACACCACACTGGCTCTCCAAGGTTGATTTTATCACCATAGCAGGGCTCAAGAGTTAGTAGTAGCTCCAGCAAACACAAAACAAGCCAAAGTGATTTTTCTAGTTTTTTTTTTTTTTTTTTTTCCTGAGAGTTCAAGTCTAATGGTAGGTAGTGGCTCTTACTTGGCTCTGGAGTGGGAATGGGAAATGGGGGCAGGTTGTAAGTGTATTCATTACTGCCCACTCTCAATTACATAAGTATAGTGCAGATAAAGCCTCATTTTAGCCATTAACAACATACATGTAAGTGCTCTCTGAAAATACTATTTGGTAGTGATTGTATTTAATAACCCAGCTTTTTACCAGAGAGTCATGTCCTCTTTTCCCTTCTTGCGCTTTTTTTTTTCCTTCTTGTGCTTTTAAATGTGCAGGGAGAGAGGATGCCAGGAAGAAGCAGCTGCATACCATTTTCCCTCCCCGCCAGACCGTATGCCTGAAATCCCATGGTCAGAAATGTATTCCTTTGACTAAAGTATTATTCAATCTTTTTGGCTTTATTTGCAAATATCAGTTCTCCTAGGTGAGGAGACAGAAGGGCAAAACCACTATAGTGAGCGTATCAGAGACTCACGGGGGTGGTGGGGCAGGCGAGTTGGGGGACAAAGGCTGGGGACACCTGGAGGGCAAAGAGAGATGAGTATGTGATTCGGGGTGAGGCTAGAATTCCCTGTTCCACCATTTTGATCAGAGTTGGCTCAAAGTAAGAATTTCCAAGGTGAGTTTCTCTTTCCTGGGTTTCACTAACAAACCCAAATCATCTCTGACCTTTTATCCTCCTTCTTGCTTCATAGGACCTTGTCTCCCTTCCCAATACCCCAAATTTGACAAGATGAAAAGTTAGCCAGCACTTTCCCCATGCCACCTTCACCCTCAGGAGGCAGTCTTTTCCAGCCTCCCTATCTGGACATCAACCTGCTGTTTACTCCACCTCTCTCCCCTCGGAAGA
>NW_006790372.1:1050875-1104880 GCF_000442215.2 Lipotes vexillifer | reverse complement strand
CGGAAGAGCATATTGAGCCTATCCCCAGCCCTGTCCTTTCCCTGTCCATTGTAGCCTACCTATGTATCTCGTTCCCCATCCTGCTGCTGTCGCCCCTGCCCCCATTCAGGCCCCTTTCACCTCGCCTCTGGCTCTTACTGTAATAGCTTCCTAGCCGGTCTCCCTGATTCCAGCCTCTCTCCTGCTTCAATCCAGTTTGTGCAGGTTGCCAGATTAATCTTCCCGAACACGGCTTTCATCAAATCCCTCTCCAGCTCCAGCACCCCTACTGCCTTTTGTATTCGCTCCAAATGCCTTCATTTGGCTCTCAGGGCCTCTCACCTTCTGCCCTCATTCTTCCAGCCACTCTCCCTCCCCCACTTCATCAACCCCATTTCTCATTTCTCATTATTCCTTAACAGAGCCCTTCTCTTCAGCCAAGCTAATCTGCTTACCAGCACCCCCATCCGCAATTTGCTCCTTTCTACCTCTTGTTCTTTTGCACATACTGTTCTTTCTCCCTGCAAAGCCCTTACCCTGTCGTCGGCTCTAGGAAACTGCATCCTTGACCTTCTTAACAAGCTCCTTTAACTTTTCCGGGAAGCCTTCCTGGATTAATTTGATCAGCTCAGTTTTTTTTTATTAGCTTGAACCTCATGGAACTGCCAATATTGAACCATTTTCGATCTGCAGAAATGGAATTTCATATGAAGCATTCACTCCAACTTTTGACTACTCAATTTATATTATTAACTGGTATTTCTTTATATATTGCTTAAGGGGCCCTCACCCCAAATTTCTGAGTCTCTGCCATAACTCTCTGAAAGCAGAGATAATATCTTTTTTTCCCTGTTCGGGTCTGAAATGCAGCAGAGCACACAGTGGGTGCTCAATAGTGGCTTTTAATAGATTCATTTCCTTACACTATATAGGGGCCCTCATCACTATCTCTGTTGTACTGCAGTTAGGGGTACACGTGTGTGTCTTGCCCACTGGTCTGTGAACTCTGCAAGGGCAAAGGCAAAGTCTAATTCATCTCTGGCACTGCCCCTGTCCCTAGCACAGTGCCTGGTACATAGTAAATCCTCAATAAATATTTGCAGAACTGAGTTGAAGGAATTGCTGCACCCTTTTGCTCTGCAAGGAACAGAGGAGACTTGGGGATCCTCTAATCCTCTTAGATGAGACCTGGAGAAAGCAACTTGTGACTCCTCGAGCCCCAGCACAGTCAAATTATCAGACACATATAGATCTCAGCACACAGCAAATCCATGGCAACCAGTAGGGCCCTCGCCTTTGCCTGGAAGCCTGCCAACTGCTACTTGCAGGCTCAAGAGAGCAAGAAAGTCAGCACCAGATAGTTTTTTTTTTATTTCGAGCTTCTCTGCCCTTCCCCACACCTCTGCTGTGTCTGCCTGCGTGGTCCTGGTGTGGGGAAAGTAGTATGCTTTCTCTGAGAGTAATTCCTTAGATTCATAAATTCAGACTCCAGGGGGAGGGGGGGCGCGGAGGCACTAGCATGCCAGTCTGTCTTAATACAAATATAAAGCAGTCAATGAAACAGCACCCTTGGAGCCCTCGAGGGCATTGCAGATGCTGTCAGTTAATCCGCCCTGTATTCATTACACAATGCTTTCTTTTCAGAGTTGCTGTGGATGGCCCCTGAACTGTTGAGAGCCCCGAGGGGCAGCAGGTTACGTTCTTTTGCAGGAGACGTCTATAGCTTTGCCATCATCATGCAAGAAGTGATGGTCCGGGACACCCCATTCTGCATGATGGATCTGCCTGCCAAAGGTAAGCGGGAGGTGAGAAAAGGGTACCAGGAGCCCACCATGACCCAGATAATCAGGCCAACCCAGGCTGCTGCGATTTGCCAGAAGAGTGAACACGATTCCATGTTTGTGCTAACTGTCCACTGGTCTGCAAGCAGCCCTTGTTGTGTGCAGGTGGGACTTGGAGCCAGACAGCTTTAGGCATTTGGAAGAAATAACCCTCACCCAAGAAGCTGGTCCTTTTCCAAACTGTGACATAAGCCAAGGGCCTACAGGACTTACGTGAGTCCTTTTTTTAGCAGCCCCCTCCTACTCCTTTGAGACACCCCCTGCCAGACATTTCAGTGCCCCCTCCGTGATGCTCCTGGATGTCAAAAGTCCTCCCATTCTTTCCCTGTGACACGCCATAGTCTTTCATCCTTATCTCCCATCAGAACCTTCGGCTACCAGGCAAAATTTGAGGGGAAGCAGGATGTTTACGTATTCTAAAAGTAGGAAATCACTAGATATTTACTAATTACAAATGGAAAAAGAGTAAGTTTATTAGTGGAGGATCCTGCAGACACCACCTTAACCAAGTGATCAAGGTACATCAACATCATGTACCCCTGCCATGATGCACTGAGAAGGGCTCAATACCACCCTCGTGGTATTCTTGCCCCAAAATGCATAACCTCAGTCTAACCATGAGAAAACATCAGACACACCCCAGCTGAGAGGCATTCTGCAAAATAACTGGCCAGTACTCATCAAAAGTGTCAAAGTCCTGAAAGACAGGGAAGGAATGAGGAACCATCACAGATTGGAGGAGACTGAGACATAACAATTAAGTACGATATGGGATCTTGAATTGGATTGTGAAACAGAAAAAGGACATTAGGGGGAAATTGATGAAATTCAAATAAACACTCTAGATTAGTAATAGTATTGTACCAATATTAACTTCCTTTGTACTGCAGTTTTATAAGTTGCTAACATTCGGGGACATCCCTGGTGGTCCAGTGGTTAAGACTCCACACTTTCACTGCAAGGGGGCGCAGGTTCAGTCCCTGGTCGGGGAATTCAGATCCTACATGCCACATGGCATGGCCAAAAAAGAAAAAAAAAATAAGTTGCTAACATTAGGGGGATACCGAGTGAAGTCAAGGGTGTGGAGAGGGGACTAGGGGTAAGAAATGAGCTGAAGCAACTATACACCAGTAAAAATTAATAAATAATAAAGCTATTCCGAGAAATGTGGAACATTAAATTTGAAAATGGAAGCTCCAACTTCCATGTGCAGTAAAATCTTTCTTCAACCAAAAAAAAAAAAAAAAAAGAAAAGAAAGAAATAAGCTGAAGAGATAGTCAGGGCTTGGATTTTATCCTGTGGGTAATAAAAATCCATGAAGGGATGTTAAGCAAAAAAGTGACATGGCCAAATCCATGTTTTCAGAATGGTTTGTTGAAGGCGAGGCTGGAAGCAGAGAGACCATGCAAAGTGCTCAGCCCATAGTCTGATACACAGTTAATGTTCCACTGAAAGTGGGGTTTAAGTACCAGCAGCCAGAAGGATCCCAATGAGGCCCTGAACTATTTACTGGAGTTTTTAAAAAATTTATTAATTTTGGCTGTGTTGGGTCTTCATTGCTGTGCGCGGGCTTTCTCTAGTTGCGGCGAACGGGGGCTACTCTTCGTTGCGGTGCGCTGGCTTCTCATTGCGGTGGCTTCTCTTGTTGCGGAGCACGGACTCTAGGCACACAGGCTTCAGTAGTTGTGGCACGTGGGCTTAGTTGCTCCGTGGAATGTGGGATCTTCCTGGACCAGGGATCGAACCCATGTGCCCTGTGTTGGCAGGTGGATTCTTAACCACTGCACCACCAGGGAAGTCCCTTTACTGGAGTTCTTAATTCCCTTACCTTAGGGGCCAGGCAGGACCCATAGCCTGGAACTGGGCTGGGCCTGGGCCTTCAGCGGGGGCTAATTGGGTCTACTGTAGAGATTGAGAGGCTTAGATGATTTGGGGGTGGGTGAAAGGAGCCAGATCATTGAAACAATGGATAAACAACAAGGTCCTAATGTATAGCACAGGGAACTATATTAAATATCCTGTAATAAACCATAATTAAAAAGAATATGAAAAAGAATATATATATGTGTGTATATATATATACACACACACACATATAAATATATATATATATATAAACTGAATCATTTTGCCATACCCCAGAAATTAACACATTGTAAATCAACTGTACTTCAATGAAGACATAGATAATATCTAGCAGAAGCAGAATAAAGCTGTGCTTAAATGATACCAATAGCTCAATATATTAGTTTCTCAGTCCTTCCTCAATTGATTGATGTAGGCTTTGTTCAGATACAATTTATATTCAGGCCACCTAAGGAGAAAGCAAAAGACATTGCCTTTTTATAATTTCTCCTGACCAACCCTATTCTTGGTTAAAACTCAATTATCTTTGCCAAATCTTGGTGCTTTCCCCACAGTCTGTAGACCTTTTTCTTCTTGCTTCTGGACAGAAATCATAGAAAGACTTAAGAAGCCTCCTCCTGTCTACAGACCAGTGGTTCCTCCTGAGCACGCCCCTCCAGAATGTCTCCAGCTGATGAAGCAGTGCTGGGCTGAGGCTGCAGAACAGCGACCAACTTTCGATGAAATATTTAACCAGGTAAGGACACCGTGAATGTTAACACTCACAGCCCAGAAGCCATACTGAAACCAGCCTACCTAAAATGAACTCCTTGGGTTGTCATCACACTGTGGAACCTCTTGCAAGGGAAAAAGGCATTCGTCTTGGGGAAGAAGCATGGAATTGGCTATTTGAAGGCCTTTGGTGCTGGAGCATCCCCAGCACATCCTCCAAGAGCACAAGGATAGGTTTTTGTGCTCTTTATCTGAACCTCTGTTCCAGACCATCCACAATCCGATCTAACTAACCTTTCAAAGATGGAGTTGAACCACTAGGCACTTGCAAGACAATGGCATTGAGAGCATTAGAAGATGGAATAGATGTATCCTGGACTAGATGGGGATCCTCATAGAGCCCCCTTTGCTTTGGAAATTCCAGAGAACTCTGATGAGTATCCCATTTAAGTGAAGCCAGATTGTTTTTGGAGGGTCAGAGAAAATATGGGGTGTTTGAAACAGTGTTCCAGATGGAAGGAAGTGCAAATGTGGAGTACAAAAGCAGGGGATCCCTTAGGTTTCTAGGGAACAACTTGAGGCAATGGAGTGCACGAAAAGTGATAAGCTCTCTCCTTAAGATACTGAGTTTCTAAAGAGGTTGATGCTTTCCCTAGAGTTGGGGATTAAAAGGGGGAAATGGGGAGCAGACAGAGGGAGCCCTGCTAAGGGAGTCCTGCTAGGGTGTGGTTCATCTGTTGCAGCATGCTGTTGAGGGATTTGTTCAAACTACAAGGATACCGAAGCTGAGGGTGCTCTCTGGGAGTGCTGTGTCAGCTCTGGCGGAGAGGCTTTTGAGCCTGGCTAGGGTACAGCACTGAGATGCTTTGTGAGTGGCAGGTATCTGAGGCGGAAAAAAGGAAGACTTGGATTGAAAGCCTGAGGGGCCCTGAATATGAAGTCATCCGTGTCCCCAGGTAACAATGCCTCCATTAGCCCGGCTGAGTTTTTTGAGGACACTCAAACAGGTATTCAATAGTATGGAAAAGGCAAAGGACCATGAAGGTCAAATTTCTGAAAACTTACCATGAGGCAGGAGAAAAAGCATTTGCCCTGGTGTTGATGCTAGAGATGTTATTTCAGAAGGCAGCAGAGAAGCCGGTGATAGATAGGAGTGCACATCATACGACCTTCAAACAAGATTGCTTGGAGCTGCCCTCACTGAAATGCTTCAGTGGAAGTTTGGACTGTCTGAAAGACAAGGGTAGCCTCCCAACTCCCTGCAGCTAATAAAACTGAAATGGGAAGAGGAAGAGAGGGAGGCTCCCTGGGTTAGGCAATAGGGTGGGGGGGCCCAAAGCATCTGAGCTGGCTACTGTAGGACCTTGGTGGACACGCAGATGTGGACCAGGCTAAGAAGGAAACTCCTAGTGTTAGCCTTGGGGCATTGAGTGCTATATAGAGCACGTGTGGCTCAGCTGTATAAAAGGGTTCATTGGGACAGATTCCTAGGCATGTGCTGAGCAAAATTACCACCAGTCTTTCCTTATTGTCAACCCAGCATTTTGCATGCTGAATACAGCAATAAGGAGGGGTTACCCCCTCGTGATTCCAACGCTATGCCAAGCTCCTTGTCTCTGTAAATGAACAGGGCCCCAGGAGGGCTTATTGAAAATCTGTGGCATGCAGCCACCTCTAAAGGACCAGGTGCAAGACCAGTTGAATTTTTACATGACCTTGACTGACATGAAGGCCAAGTGCTAGGAGACACCATTATTCTTGGACCCCATGGTAAGAAATAGGGGTGGATCTTACCATGTCGATCTTGGGTCATATTTAAGAGGTCAAAGAACCTCCCACTGTCCGAGAACTGGCAACATGGTAGCATTAGAAGATAAGGACGATTTTATAGGTTGATGATCTAGAAGAGTAAAAGAGCACTCCCTGCCCTCTTCCCCTGACCCCACTCACAACTGGCCTGAGCTCAAGACCAAAGCCTGCTGCCTTTGAAGTGGCTAACTATTCATGTGCTAGCATCTCAGAACTGAAGGATCCTGCCTGGAGAGCACCTTTGCTTAGACTTGAAAGAACCAGAAGGGTAGGGGAAGAACTACTCAGGGAAAAAGAGCCCTGTGAGTGGGCCAGGGTGACAATAGGGGTGGGTAGTGACTTTTCCTATTTATACTTGGGGTCACCTCTCCTGCCTTTTCATTTTAGAGGAAGGGGTTTATGATAAGGTGGTCCTGTTCCCATCATCTCTAAGTTTAAGAAGTAAGAATTCCCTGGCTCCTCTTTCTGTTTACTTCCAGTTTAAAACTTTCAATAAAGGGAAGAAGACTAATATTATTGACTCTATGCTTCGGATGCTGGAGCAATATTCTAGCAACCTGGAAGATTTGATCCGGGAGCGGACTGAAGAGCTGGAGATTGAAAAACAGAAGACGGAAAAGCTTCTAACACAGATGCTACCACCGTATGTGTGAACACCTGAGGAGTGTGAATGCTTGTAACAATGTGTTCTATTAAAAATAGAAAAAAATTACCCATCAACTAACTGCTCCCTCCCCCTGTCCTGTACACGCTCTACTCCCAGTAGGTTTGAGTCACACCTTCAAATCAAAGAAGAATTGGAAAGCCAAGGGAGCAGAGCACACTTCCTAATTTTCCACTGCTTGTGGATCATGCTAGTCATTTAAGTTTTTGATGCCTCGGTTTTTCTCTGTGTCACTTCGTGACTTTGCCTGGAAGTTGACCAATTAAAAGGAGGCAGATTTTTTAGCTCCTAGAGGAAAGTAGCAGGGTTGTTTTTCTATGTTTTTCCTTCCTTAGGTGAAAGCCTTATGTGTTGCTACAATTTCCAAAATTTCCAAGGCACCTTATCATGTTGTAACATGATCTTCTAGGAGATGATTGGGGAAGCTAGTCTCATGCAAAGGCAGCTGCCTGGGAACATTTCCCCCTCAGGTGGGGTAGAGTTGTGGGGGGGAACTGAGGAAGGATAGAGAGTTGAAAAAAACTCCATAAAGGTACAGATCAGGGCTCTCTGCTCAATGCTGCATTCCAGCACCTGTCACAGTGCCTGGCACATTGTAAGCACTCAATATCTACTTGTAAAATAGATGAAAGAATGAGTGTTTGCATCCAGGTGACATTTTCTTCCTTATCACTTACTTGGTAGTGATTTTTGGAGAAGTTGTGTTCTAGCAGATGTTTTGTGTGGCCTGGAGGGAGACCTGTGTCCTCTGAGGAATAGCTGTGTCTGTTTTCAGATCAGTTGCTGAATCCCTCAAAAAGGGCTGCACGCCCGGTCCGGGAGGATCCCACATGCCGCGGAGCGGCTGGGCCCGTGAGCCATGGCCGCTGAGCCTGCGCGTCCGAAGCCTGTGCTCCGCAACGGGAGAGGCCGCAGCGGTGAGAGGCCCGCGTACTGCAAAAAAAAAAAAAAGGGCTGCACGGTTGAACCTGAGGGCTTTGACTTGGTCACCTTGTACTTCAGCGACATTGTGGGCTTCACCACCATCTCAGCCATGAGTGAGCCCATCGAGGTGGTGGGTCTTCTCAATGACCTGTACACACTCTTTGTTGCCATCATTGGCAGTCATGATGTATACAAGGTACGTTACTTAGCAGAGCAGTATATTCCAGAGAGAAATTTTGATATGAGGCTCACCTATGTGTACTCCAAAATGGAAGGAAGGATGCAATTGTATTGAATGCTGTTATTTAGGAATTAAAATGTAAATAGTACACTACTTCCATTGGTCTCCCATTGGAAATGAAGGCCAAATAGAATGCACAGAATTTCACACTTTGCAAAACAAAAATCTCAACCCGGCAAGAGATTGCCAGTCAGATTTCCTCTGAGCTATTTTCTAGAACTGGGACTAAGAAGAGGTAGGGGCCAAAAAGCATTATTGCACTTCAGTTTCTAAGTACCCACAGTGCAGACACGGAAGGGGATACAGAAAGTACTGGTGTCTGGCCCATAGTTGATGACTGTGACAGAGTTCATCCTGGTAAAGTTTGTGTACATCTAATACGTGATGTTAAAACTTGGTTTCCTCCTTTAGGTACCGTTTTTATACAGGAGCGAACTCTGGCATTATACATGTCAAAGAGCTATTGGACCTGAGGCTCTCTGGGATTGCTATAGGGTAACCTAAAGCCCACCTAGTGGTCTGAGGTCTTGGGAAGTGATTAATTGTGAGGTTGCAACCCACTGCTTCCACTTCCCCCCACCCCTCCAGCCCGTCAATTTCCACTCTTCCTTTCAAAGGTTGCAGAAGATGAGTACAGAACAGATGACTACATTCACTCATTTCGGTGCCATGCTTCTTTGCCCTTGATTGTATGTGCTGTCCCGTCTCTAGGCAAAAAATGACTAAAAATCTCATAGCTACATAGGAACATTTCCACGTCTGCAACATGGTTACTTGTTTCATTGATGGAGAAAGATGCCCCAGGCATCCCACACTTTAGACAGCTCCTCTGTCCCAGGAACCCAGGTAGAGCTGGAGAATGAGTAGCTCCATTCATTGGATCCTTCACAGTAGTCTGAAATGTTCCAACTCTCAAATCACACACAGGGCAGTGTGTTTATCTCAGATTAGACAGGGCCCTTTCAGGTCAAGTAGAGAGCCTCGGGGCTAGGCCAAGCTGCCTAAATAGGGCTCAGAAATAGACATCATACCTGTCAATCAGCAGGAGCTGCAAACTAATCAAGAAGCACACGTGGAAACCACGGTGGAGGAAAAATCCATGGAATCAGACTGCCTGTCTTAACTTGTTGAACTCAAGCAGCCTGAAGAGAAAAACAAATCACTGAAAGCTAATTCAGTTGAAACTAAAATCAAAGATGACTCAGTGTGGGCAGTAACACAGCCACTGGTTTAATCAATCCAGCTGATACTGTTCAGACAATTGTTGGGGGTCTTGGGAATGAGGTTGTTAGGTATTTTGATACCTCACGGCTGCAGTAAGAAGCTAGTGGGCTGTTTTCAGGACAGAGTAGGGCTATATAAATCCAAAAATGGAATCTAAGTTTTCAGTCATTTTTAATAAAAACAACACAGTGCAAAAGGAAATAAAAATTGGACCAGCAGCGAGTTACCAAAACCGTTTGTGTTTTCATTTTCCTTACCTGTAAAATTGGAATCACCTCCCCTGGCACTTGATTATCTGAAATGGAAGTAAGAAGGCTGCTGCAAAATTATGAAGTTAGTGATTTGTTTTCAGTTTCAGTTCTCCTACTACCACTCCGTCTCAACCAGACCCCTTTCTATACCTCCTCTTCCCTTTCTGTGTCCTTATGCTGGTTTATACAACCCACAGTTCACCACAGCAGTCTCACACCAAGGCCAAACAGTGCCCGTGCTCCCTGCCTTTCTAACTTTCTCATCCATATTCCTGGGGGCTCCTGGATGACTGACTCATTAAAGCTGAAGTGTCAACCACCAGTCAATGATAATGGCCAGCCAGTGAGTTTCTCCCTCCCATATAGTATTTGCACTGTACTGTTGCCTTCCTCTGTGCAGGCAGGCATGCTTATCTGAGAGCAGGGATCCTTTTCTCAAATTGCACCAGGTATAGGAGGCCCTGAATGGAAGCATCCTGAGGTACAAAGTACCATAGGTGCAAAGGATCGCTGTTATTGGCTACATGGGAAGTCATGATGAGGGGCCTATTGCCAATTACGAAATTTTCTCTGGAGCTGAGTCATAGGCACAGTCCTATGACTTGTTTCAAGACACGTCAGTTTGACGATGATGATGTGGTGATAATGATGGCGGTGGTGCTAATGGCTTGCACTTATTATCCACCAGACAGGTTTTAAGTGCTTTGATATTATTTAGTACTTAGAAAATTCTAGGAGGTAGGTGCTGTCATTATCCCTGTTTTACAGGTAAGGATACTGAAGCACAGAGAGGTTAAATTACATGACTAAAGCCACACAGTTTGTAAATAGTGCATCTGGAATTCTAAACGAGGCTGTATGATTTCAGAATTTCATGCTCTTAACTATGGCAATCTGTGAGTTCAGCTCTTTAGGAGAACATAGATTTTTAACTGGATCCGAACTTGTACTAGCAGAGTCTGACAGGCACATTTCATAGAAGTCCCTTCAGCTTACTTATCTTTTGGATTTACCTGAAAAGTTTCACCTTACTAATCACCTAAAAGAGTGAGTACACTTCTGTGGGGAAGACGAGCACAGATTCATTTGCCTTTATTGCTCCAACTGCCCCTGAAAAGCAATTGAGGGCTAGTATTTACTGCTCCTTTGAGAGGCAGCAGTAGGACAGGAGGAGGGAGCTGGTGGGAAAAGACTGAGTTCTCACACCCAAGGAGACTGCAAAACTAACTCCATCATATTAGCGAGGCAAAGCAGAAGGAACAGAATCTTTCACCTCCTTCCTTTCCTTTTCCCTATACTTTCCTTAAGGCTGTTCTAGCTTATCGACCCGAAATCATCTAGAGAAGTGCTTGCTGGGAAAGCACCTTCTCCTAGGATGAATTATTTGGAGCCTGATAATTCTCTAGGGTCAGACAGGAACCTGATAAGTAACTGCAGAATCTACAGGTATGGGACTTAGACATCAGTATTTTTTTAAGTGAAGCTCCTTAAGTGATTCTAATGTACAGGCAGGCCTGTGAAGCACTGACAGCCTCTCTCTGGCTTCCTCACTTTACAAGAAGAACACTTGGCCTCCATCATACCCTTTAAGCTCTGTGAACACACACACACACACACACACACGTTATTTACTTGCTAATTCTATTTCCCCCGATCTCCAGGTAGAGACCATTGGAGATGCTTACATGGTGGCCTCAGGCCTCCCAAAGAGGAATGGCATGAGGCATGCAGCCGAGATTGCAAACATGTCCCTAGATATCCTCAGCTCCGTGGGTACCTTCAAGATGCGGCACATGCCAGAGGTGCCAGTCCGGATTCGAATAGGCCTGCACTCAGGTAACAACCAGCAGCTAAAGCAAGAGAAGACATTCCCATGTACCTCAAGGGAAGGCTAGAAACGGGAGGAAGAGGGTAGCTCTCCCCTGATTATTGGCAGCTGGATTATCCAGGTGTCTAGTGCTACATCATTCCTTTATGTCTCCCCAAGTTTACTCTCTTCCCAGCACCTGCCCTACCCCAGTGGGCAGCAACCCTTGTTCTAGGTACCAAACCCTTCCAGTCTGCCTTTCCTGTTAGAGCCAACGGTTCCATGTTTGACTATGATACAAGACCAACCTGCACATGTAGTATTTAGGATAATTCGTTAAAATCTCAACTCCTGGAGTATTTTTCTCCCCCACGCCTCTTCACTTGCTTGAACATCTTCAGGACTCCCCTTCATTGTACCCTTTCCACCTATCTTCACATTCATAGGTATCTTCACAGGTCTCTCACCTGCTAGCCTCTTGCTCCCCTCTTTACTCCCCCTCCTCTTTATCTTTGCTTTGTTCTTCTAGGTTCCTTTTCTTCTCCCATCATTTTCATCCCTTTCCTACCAAATTTTGTAGAAGAATGGTTGACATTTATCATGCCAGTTCTTCACTACCCATTGCCTCTTTAGCCCCTTTGCAATCTGGCTTTAGCCCTACCACTTTTCCCAGTCCTAGTCTGCCCTTATCTCTGCAGCATTTGATATTCTTGACGATTCTCCCTCAATTGGCTTTGATGACCTCCTCCTCAGTCTCTGAATTCTCCATTTCATTTACTGGCTCTCTTAGCAATCCCTGCTCTCTAACTGCTCCCACATTTTCTGCAAAGCTCTGAGCGGTGATCTCCTTGCTCTCCGTATGTCCTGACCTCGAATTCATTTCTCAACCCACTCCAACCTGGCTTTCATTTCTACCGTTGTCTGATAATCTCTTCTGTCTTTATCTGTCCCTTAAATATTGATATGCCTCAGGGTTCTGTCTTTCATCCACTGTTTCTCTCCCCTTATATGCTCTTCTGGGTCATCTCATTCATGTCTATAGTTTAACTACCACTCGTGTGCTGATGACTTCCAAGTCTACAACTTCAGCACCAGTCTTCTCCCTTAAGCGTCAGCCCTATATAGCAGACTTGCTACTGACGTTTCCACTTGAATGTTCCACACAGACCTCAGACTCAACAGATCCAAAACAGAATGATTTTCTTCCCACATAAACAGCCTCCTCTTCCTGTACTTATTTTCTATTTCAGTTGGTGTCACCACCATTCACCTAGTTATTCCAGTTGGTCTTGAGAGTCATCCTCCTTGACTCCTCCCTCACCCTGACCTTCACCATTCAACCAATTACTAAGTCTTAAACGTTTTACCTTTTCAGTATTTCTTGATTCTGTCTTTCATCTTCTTGACTCTCACTGCTTAAGTCTAGGCCACCAGCATCTCTTGCCTGGATCACTGCAATAGCATCTTCTTGCTTCCACTCTTGCTTCTTTCTATCCATCCTTCTCATGGTCATCACCACATCTGTGTTTGCTTGCCTGTCCTTCCATTAGACTGTAAGCTCCTTGATGGCAGGAACCAGATCTTACTCATTTTTGTATCCTGAATGCTTAGCACATAGCGGGTTTTCAGTATTTTTCTTTTAAAGAAAAGCCTTCATCTCCCATTTGTGCTTCAGTTTCACATCAACAACCCCCTCAGCACATCTCTTCTTGGATGATTCACCATTACTTCAAATTCTGCATATCTAAAGCTTCAAGTCATCTTTTCCCACAAACCAGTGTAAGCTCATAAGCCCATGCCAATTTCCTCACGATTGTCAATCAGACAGTCAACACTTCTCCTTTGATAATGTCTCTCTTTTATCACTCCTTTTTGCCCTCTGTCCATCATCACCTCCTTTCCAGTACTTACAACCTTGTGCTTGAATTACTGCTATTACACTTAACGGTTTTCCCTGGTTTTACTTTCTCCCCTTTCGATGCATTCTATACACTGACCTGAGAAAGAAAAAGAAAAAGGATTTTCATCATGTAATTCCCTGCTCAAACTTCTCTAATGATTCAAGGTCTGCCATCTTGTACAACCCAATAGCCAACCTTGTCTCTAGTTTCTCCTTAGGCACCTGAACTCAGCAGACTGCTTTCTCTAAGACCTTCCCAAAATTCCATGCTCAGTCCCAACCACAAACCTTACCTTACCTTACCTTCTCCATTGGGCCATTTTTGACTGAACCAGGTCTTAATAAGCAACCCCTCCCCCATTTTCTAAACTATTAGAGCACTTCTGCCTGTGCCGTTTATCTTGCCTCAGCCATACTTTGTCTTGGGTTGTTGCTTAATTGCTTCCAGTTTGGTAGTCTCTTTTCTTCAATTAGATTATAAACTCCTGGAGAACTGAGACCATGTGCTACATTTTTTATTCCCCTTGGTGCCTAGCTCAGGGCTTAATGAATGCTTCTTAATGGGTGAGAAATGAATTAAAATGAGAAACATAACTTTTATTCTTAAAAATTAATGTTCAGAAAGAACATTTTGAAGCAAAAACACTTAATTATTTTCTCTAATTCAGGAAACAGCAAAAAGATAATGCTGAACACTTTTCACATAGAAACAGAACAGAGACCAGAAAGGTGAAGGTGGAGAAATTTCTGGATCATCTTGAACTAGGTTTTCAGTATGGTTGCTGAGATTTTTTCAAGTAATGTTCACTCTCTGGACACTTAACATGATCGTACTAAAATGCAAGAACAAAACCCATTCTAAGGGCAAATAGAAAATATTCTCAGATTATCTTTATATACTACTCTTCCATGCCTCTAACACAAATGATTGAATGTCAACTCTACTTCTTCTCAGATTTTCCAACTGTCTTAGCAATAATTCTCTTTATAGACACAATTTGGGAGACAGCCCTATGAGATCCCTCCTTCCATCCCTAAGGCACGAGAAAGAGTCACATTTTTTCCCTTGCAACAAACATGTTTGGATCCTGAATCCCTGCCCAGGCTTTTCTGATTGGGTTTAATGCTTATTTGTCCCTGTTGACAGATATAAGTATCTTGGGTGTAACTGTTACTTGGAACAAAGGTATAAATCAGAAGGGTAATCATTTCTTCATCGTTATAAATTTGCTTTCTGGTAGGGCAAAGAGTTCATTACTCACTGTAAGACTTCCTTCAGATGCCCAGAGCTATTTAGTGGCAACTTTATTCTTTTATGCAGCTGCATTCCTTCCCTTGGCAGTGTTCCTCTATTAGCATTGGATGCATACCTGTTGACTATACTCCCAATTGCCTGCTACTCTATAGGGCCGGTTGCTGCTGGAGTGGTGGGCCTCACCATGCCCAGATACTGCTTATTTGGAGACACTGTGAACACAGCTTCTCGGATGGAATCAACAGGGTTACGTGAGTACTTCTAGAGGGATGGATGGGATGGCAACCTCCTGCTGACAAAGTGATTCTTCGTCAAGAGAGGAGAAAGAGGGACTTCCCTGGTGGTCCAGCGATTAAGACTCCACGCTCCCAATGCAGGGGGTCCGGGTTCGATCCCTGGTCAGGGAACTAGATCCCACGTACCGCAACTAAAGAAGATTCCCACGTGCTGCAATGAAAGATCCCACGTGCCGCAACGAAAGATCCCACGTGCCGCAACGAAAGATCCCACGTGCCGCCACTAAAAACCGCCCAGGCCACACAACTAAGACCCGGCACAGCCAAGTAAAAAATAAATAAATAAATATTTTCTTAAAAAAGAGAGGGGAAAGAGAGCAGAGAGATGTTTCACTGTTTCAAAGAAAAATCAAAGATAACTTGAGAAATGTAGATTTAACACACATTATTTTGGTCTCTAATGGCAAACCAGCAGGGGGTGATGTTGGATTGAACATGATGCTGTGCTAGACGTGAAGCTGTAGCTAGGTGATGCTGAAACAGCCAGACAATTTGATCAAAACAACTCAAAAAAATCCTTTGGGTAAAGGAACAAATTGGCCAACCCAGTGGGTTTGGGAGCGTCATATTGAAAAAGGAAATAGGTAAGGGACTGACATTTTTCAGTTTTTCAGCTAGTTTGTGGAGACACACCCAGAGCCAGCTGTCTCCCAGCCAGCTTCTGTTTGCTGCTCTAGTCCTCTTTTTGAACTCGTTACGACCCCAGGAGTTCTGGCTTCATCAAATAGTGCCCTCAAATTTAGCTAGCAATAATCCCTCAATCTAAGGAGCTTGGAATTCTGAAATAATTAATTTCAACTTGCCTGTATATAAAACTCTTAGCTTCTACCAAAACAGGCATGGTATCAAGATACCATTTCTCCCTACTTCTTTGAGAAGAAAACTGTACAAACCATTAAGTCACTTGTGCGCCACTGGCAACTCTTCCTTGGTTATTTCCTGCTATTATTAAGGCAATGTCAGAATCAAAATGTGCTTTACCTGTATTATGGTTGAGCAAAGCGATTTGCTCAAGCTAGTATAAAAAAAAGCATCAAGAACCACAATAGATTCTATATATAGTTTTCATGGATTTTACATTTAAAAAAAACCACTTAAGCCCTTAGCAGCCCTGGCTCTGGCAGCTACTAAGCAAGACAAGCTCTTCTCAAACTTCAGCAATATACGTAAACAAGTCCCTGATGATGGTGGCCTATATCACAGTGGGTGGTGCCCTGTGTGCCCCCCCCCCCCGCCTCATCACTCATGTGTGGAAACAGCCTTGCACAATGGGTCCAGTCTTAGTCAATCTAGCCTGTGCAGCCATGATTAAGGAGGCAGCATGGAACTTGGAAGCTGTTGTCAGAATAAATTTTCTGACATCTGGGAAAGTCTTCGAACTCCACAGATATGGCAGAGGCCATGGAAGGAGTCATCCAGGAACTGCTGCACGCATATAACTTTGCTCTGGAAGTGCAACCCAAGATGAAGTGAAATTGATCATGGAAATGCAATGCAGATTTGGCACAGTACTCTGGACTGATGTAAGCTTGTAGAACACTGAAGTCATATTCTGGTCTGCACCAGGGAAACTCACTCCACACATTTCACATTGGAAATACAGAGTTGAGAGCAGAAAGTGAATTTTCAGATTCAGGCAGCACCTCGTCCAGTGATCAGCTAGGAAGGAGAAAATGGAGTGAATCATGCACAGCAGTGTATATTAAGCACTGACTATGCAAGGAAGGCGTTGTGAGGGATACAAAGAAGCATACATATGTGGTCTCTGCACTACAGGAACTGGTTAGAGTGCTTTTCTGGAAGCTAATGACTGTGACTGAAATACGACATTAAGCGCCACTCCTGAGTGAAGATCTGTAAAGAGGTAGACTAACTTCATGTTGGATATGAGACTAGGACGTGTCATAGGTCTATTTTTTTTTAAATCAATTTCATCAATGCCTCCTTTATGCTCAGTTGAACCTACTGATTCTGGAGTGGAAGTGACTAGTAACCCAGCCCTGGAGTGATCTTCCTTGCCACACAACTGGATGGTGGTTGGAATGAGCCATCTCTCTGTATTGACCTGTGTGTTCCCCATCAGTAGGATTATTCTACTGAAATGTTCCCTCACAACAAGATGCTAGTGGAATGTCACACACAGGGCTGGCTCGGGACACACTAGCTGAATTTTAAGGATGGGACAACCTTTTTGGAGCAGAGGTTTTGGGTGACCATGAGGTAGTGCGGAAGATACAAACAATACTGAGCTGTCAAGAGAAGGAAAGTCATTGTAGAGCACAGCATAAATTTCTTGCAGTTCTTTTCAGCCATGACTTGCTACTCAGATTGTACTCAGGTTGTACTCAGATTCTAAAAGAATTACTTTCTCAAGTGTGTGTGAGACTGTCTTGGACTTTTATTGACCAAAACTTGAACAAGGTCTTACTTCATAGGATGACAGTTTTCAGGACAGTTAAGGATCCGACCTCAGTTAAATGATTGTTCTTCACCAAAGAATTACACTTAATTTCTAAAAAGAAGTTTTAGTCATAGTTCCTCATATAAAGCTCTCATCCTAAGTTGGGATTATTAGTTGGAAAATAATCCATTCATGTGTGTACACAGCTAGAGGCACCCACCCAAAGGACAGCTATAGATGTAGTCATCACAGAATGTTGGCAGAGGTCTTGGTACATTTCTCACTGATGTTTTAAGTTCAGCAATACTGAAAGACAGTTGGATGGATGTATATGGAAGAGACACCTTTTTGCCTCTTAAGTAGGATGTGCAAACCTTGGGGGTTCAGATCCAGCAGCAGCCTGTGAGAGTGGCTGCTGAAGCTTAACTTTCCTCAGAGGAGGTCACGCTTCGGCTAAGAGCAAAGTAGTGGTTGCTTTTTTCCTCATCTCAAACCTCAAGTTGAATGAACACCTTTCTATTGCATGGTCTTTCATCTGAGATCGTGGCTAGGAGGCTGATAGGTGCTACAGCTAATGTTTTATTTGGTGTTTGGCCTGGTGAGGAAGGCCATCCATCTCCGTCCCCTCCTCCTGTGAAACTCTAACTAAAGCTCTCTCTCTCTCTCTCTCTCTCTCTCTCTCTCTCTCTCTCTCTCTCAGGGACTTTGCTTAGGGTCTAGTTCATTTAGAAGTGGAGGCATTTATTACATTAATATTTTTCTCACTGATTTTACCGGAAAAGATCCAAAGTCATGCCTCTCTTGCTTTTACAGCTTATCGCATTCACATCAGTCACAGCACGGTGACAATTCTTCGAACCCTGAGTGAAGGCTATGAAGTGGAGCTTCGAGGAAGGACAGAGCTCAAGGTATAATGTCCTTTTGTTTTTTGAGTCAAACCACTTGGACACACCTCCTCCTGGAGAGGTCATGGTCTGCTGAAAGAGTTTACGTGGGTGTCAGACTATAATTTGGGCAGAATTTCCAGCTCCATTTCTGGTTCCCAAAAGATTGTTCCTTTTTGCCTCACTTTTCATTCCTTTAAAATATGGCTACAGTGAGAAGGATCGTTAAAATCATTCTGCATTTTTCTGACTAGGAGTTGCATTTTTCTCTCTTAAAAAATTGCCCAGGATTTGGCATTTCAGTGAGCGGCACTGTTATTTACATTTTCTAACTTCCATTTCATTTAGTATGTGGCAATGCTACAGTACTGGGGAGTTTGCGTTTTCTGTCCATCTGCTTGGTGGCTCTCCTTTCTGATTTTTCATCCACAACATTGACCCCCTGTTTACAGAGAGGCTTTATGTCTTTCCCCAAGGACCAGTCAGTTCTGATGAAAGACAAACATTTTATAGTGCCTTTTCTCTGTTAGGACTATCACTTGATCTGGGATCCAGGATTATAGTAATATTCCTTTTTCTTTTTTCACCATTTCCACTGGATTCTTTTCATCTTCCTCTGGGTACCCCAGGGCCCCTGGTCGTCCCAACTGTAAGAGACTCTAGAGATTTGATAATTTAACTCCATTTTTAGATGAAGAGCCAAGGTCCAAAAAGGTGAAGTAATTTGATCAGGGTCATATAGTCAGTTGATAGCAGAGTCAAGCCATAAACCAGGAAGCCTGACTTCCCATTCAGTAGTCTTCCTATGATACCATTGTCCATGAAAGTTATTTCCTCAGTGATTATTCTTGGGCAAAGCAAAATCAGGGCACTGAGTGATGCACAATTTGTTTCTGTCATTGGCATGCCTACCCCAAATAGTGGCAATTTACATATAAAAGGATTTCAGAAGCCAAAGGTTGGAAGGCCTGGTTCTAGTTGATCAATTAATTCCCTTAATGGCTAATCCTAGGTTGTCCCTTCCAATAGATCCTTAATATCTTCTAGCAGGGGGGATGGGTCACTTATTAGGGGACAGAGGTTTCTTTCCCACCTCTGCAGAGAACACAAAGCTAGCATGTGGGTGACGATATTACTTAGGCAATGAATCAAGTCACCCAAGGCGTTTGTGATCCCTCTATATATTTGGACATTTCTCAGCAGAAGAGGACAAAGGTGGCCTGGCTTCCTGAAGCACTTGCCTGCCTGTATTACTAGACACAGATTCCCTCATTTAAGAGAGAATTTAAGAGCTGAAGAGGTGCCACTTTTGAAACTGAAAAGGAAAAATTGACCCCCATCTCCATGGTTTTTATTGCCCCCCAGATACCAGTCAGGAGCAATCACATCTTTGGGTGGTTCACATAAAAAAGCAGGACTACTTCAGAAGGGCCCTTTTCAACTTCACAGTTTCCCCTACCCCAGGGAATCTGCGGGAAGAGGCTGGGAGAGGCTTCCCCTAAGGCCATGTCAGGCCTTGGTTATTGGGGTGGCAGGGACCTCCTGAGGAAGAGAGATTGAGAGGGAGATACTGAGAGAGAAGAAGAGAGGGTGCCCCAGGGGAAAGGAAAGGCCAATGAAAAGAAGGATAAAGATAGGAAGTAAGACCCACAGAAAGGAAGGGAGAGGAGGGGAGATCTTTTCTGTCTCTGTACCTCTACCTCCCCACCACAGGCAGGTATTGGCTATTACCTAGTAGGGACTTGGGGACAGAAGATCCCTTGTCCCTCGAGGGCATGCAATATATCCCCAGTAAGACCACATCACCAGCACACTTTAGAAATTCTGATTTAACATTTCCACCACCCCCCGCCCCCCCCGCATCCACACTGTGCTGCTGGAAAGCAAGAATCGCTCTAGTGCCTGGGTCAGAAGGACTACATTTGATGGCCAGCCAGGTGTGATTTCAAAGCTGATGGCCAAAAACATCCTCTCCTTCCAGCTGGCTGATACTTAAAATTGCTCCATCAGAGCCTCTTCTCTTCAGCTCAAGGCTTGGATCCAGTAACAACAACACTCTTCCCCCCTCTACCCCCCCATCCCATTTCCTTCACTGGAGTGATGACACTTTTAAGTTGTTTCTTTCAGTGGGATCAAAGATGTGGATTGGATTGGCTGAGAGAGGAGAACACAGAGAAGTTGAGTAATTGGGTGGGAGGGGGGTACAAAGAAAGAGACCAAAATGAGGAAGCTTAGAGGAGGACACGTTTAGAGACAAGAAGCGCATACTCTCTGGGAATCTGTTCCCCTGCCCACTCCAACCTTCTCCTGTACTATACTGGCACAGAATCATCAGTGCTTAACTGGCCATTTCTGCTTTTTTCAATATTTTCTTCTAATGGCCTGGCGATAAGTCATCTCATTAGCTCTTCTCTTACATGAGTGAGTCCTGTTTCAGTTACTGTTTTCCTAACAAGTTTGAAGCTCCTTGCTGAGACTTTGTATATATCTAGGCATATATTTGCCAGGGCCTCTTAGATAGGTTTACATTCTGGAAAGATTTCCCCAAATGGTTGCTCTTAGCTGGTTTCTGTTGTCCTTGCCAGAGGTGGACATTTACACACCAGCAACTGAGCTAAGAAGTAATGAGGTTGTATTGACAGAGTCATGGAGGTCAGAAGGTCTGGTCCATAATTCTTGTCCCATCAGTGACTCAATGTGTGACATTGGACAAGTAACTTCATCTTCTCTGTGCCTCCGTTTCTCAACATGGAGGCCTCTTCTGACCTGTGATTATCAGGCAGATCATTAATCACAAGCTTTAAAATTCCCTGCAGTTGCTTTTTGGCCTCTAGACCTGCCCCTTGGCTCCAGTGTGTTGGAAAAGCTATATGGTGTAGAGGGAAGAACACTTAAAATTTGGAGTCTAAGATGTTAACTAGACTTCTTGTTGTGATCATTTCACAATATATACAAATATCGCATCATTATGTTGTACACATGAAACTAATATAATGTTGTATATCAATTATACCTCAATAAAATGTAGCAAAGTCATAGTAAAAAATAAATAAATAAAATTTGTAGTCTAGTAGGGTTGGGTTTAAGTCCCAGCTATGCCTGCTTATTGACAAGTCATTTTATCACCATAAACCTCAGGGACCCCATTTGCCCAATGAAGTTAATAATAAACCTACTTTCCACAGTTTTTGTGAGGATTAAATAAGACAGGAGGTGCCAAAGTATCTTAAAAGTGTCAGGCCAAAGTAAGGTGCTATCATTTGGGAGGTCTCTGGGACTGCCCAGGGATTGATACTGAGTCAGAGAGTTCGCCTTAGGCTTCAGCTGTTGCATACTTGTCCCCCCCCACCCACCTCCCTTCAGCAGACTTTTGAAAGTAGGGTGGGTAAACAGAGAGCTAGGATTCTAAGAATTCTCCTGGATGGGCTCCAAAACCTCAGAGAGCCCCTGGAGCTCCCCAGCATACTCTTTGATTTGGAAGCTTGCCTGAATCCGTAACACTTCCATCCTATTTTGCAACCATTGGTTTTGGCATGCCAGTATGTCCCAGGACTCACCGAAATATCTAGACAATCCTGGCATCTGCAAATCTCCCTTGGGGATTGGCGTGCTGTCCTGATAGCCCCTAGAGCTCAAGAAAAACAGTCAACTATGGTTGGGGGTTGGGGTCAAGTTTTGAGAGTATGTTTTACCAAAATGAGGTCCAACGACACCTTGAGTATTCCAAGTACTCAAGGAATGAGAGTGCCAGTTAATGGAACAGTCTGTTTACTGAGCACCTGTTCTATACGAGACACTGTACTAGGTTCTGTGAGGAAAACAAAGAGCTGAGGAAGCAGAAGAGTTGGGCTTCTATTTAGGGGCCAAGACATGGCCTGATAATTGGTTTTTTTTTTGTTTTTTGCGGTACGCGGGCCTCTCACTGTTGTGGCCTCTCCCGTTGCGGAGCACAGGCTCCGGACGCGCAGGCCCAGCGGCCATGGCTCACGGGCCCAGCCGCTCCGTGGCATGCGGGATCTTCCCGGACCGGGGCACGAACCCGTGTCCCCTGCATCGTCAGGTGGACTCTCAACCACTGCATCACCAGGGAAGCCCGTGATAATTGTTTTTATTTAATTACACTGTGAGCTCCTTAAGGACAGAGCCATCTCTGTATTCCCAGCCCTGACACAACGAGGGTGGAATAAATGTAAGAATGAGTGATGGGAGCATATTTTCAAGTTGCTCACTTCTTCTGAAAACAGAGTGGCCCCAAACAGTCCAATTATTTGAGGTTTAGGTTTAGAGTGGGTTGGCTGCCTGTTCATGGAGGTTGGGCTTCCTACTTCCCTCATGGAGGGCTCGTTCAGAGCCTTGAACCAAATATTTGCGAAACGCTTTGAGATTCTCCAATTAAATGTGCTAATTATTATTATGGTTGTTGTCGTGATTGTTAAGGGATGGATATATGTGATGTAAAATAGAGAATAATGGATTTGATATTTAAAGGGGGGCAAACCTAATTGGAATTTCTAAGTTAAACTATTTAGAACTGTTCCAAATGAGATCTGCCGAGAGTGAGACCATATTTCAGATTGAGTTGGAAACACATCCCATTACTTTTCTAAGTCTTAGTAAACACATTTTTTCCTTACGGATTGGGGGAAATGAGAGGACAGAGAAAAGAGAATTGAAAGGAGGCGAGAGAACCATATTGTTGAGGAGGGTTGATTGGAAAGAGGGGAGGACAGGGCAGAGGCAGAAAATTTGGCTCTTCTGAGGTCATCACTCAGGCTCTGGGGCAATGAACCTGAGTTTACAGTCCCTTCCTCTTCTCAGACCTGTGGTTCTTGACAGTCAACTAATGGGGCTGTAGGTGGAGGCCTCCCTGGGGTCTCTCTCTGTAAGACTCCCTTGGCAGGAAGAAAAGAACATTGCAGAAATGCAGACTTCTCAAAGCAGCCAGGATGCCCTGGGCTTAAGATCAAAGTTGCATGGCGTGCTTTCAATTTCTATTCCATTTTTGGGTTTTGTGAGAGCCATTGGATGGTGGAATGTTGGGGATGGAGGTGGACTCTGAACGTATGTACTCTAGATACAAAAGACAATGGGTTGCCTAATTCCAAACGATCATGGCAAAAATGACAAACGGAATCTTTGATTGAACGTACAGATGTTTGGTTGCTATGAAGCGAAACATCCACGTATTCCCAAAGATGGAGCTGCGTGGCAGCGGGTAGGCAAAACATCTGGATGACAGCTTGAAATGCTGTTCGCTTTCCATCTGGCCACTGTGGCAGCTTATGGAGCTTGTCTGAGCCTTAGGTATATATGGCAAAGAAGCTGTGTAGGAAGGAAGACTCCAGCGAGTGGTGATAAGGGGAAAGCAGAGGCAGTTTCTGAGCCAAACAGAATGTTTGCACCCTATTGACCAGAAGGACTTCCTTAGGAAAATTGGTTATAGCACGTTTAAGATTTTCTGTATTTTCTATAATAAGGGCAAAGGCACAGAAGAGACCTTCTGGCTGGTTGGAAAAAAAGGCTTCACGAAGCCCCTTCCCATGCCTCCCCCAGTGGGCAAAGATGGGTAAGTGGAGATCACACTTAGTTAGCATTGTCCCATGCCCCTTTCTGCCACACTCTCTTCTTTAACTATTTTTGTGTCTCTCCTGCCCCGCAGGCAAGTGGGCCATGGCCTGCAACCAGTGGAGATTGCAGCCTTCCAGAGAAGAAAAGCAGAAAAGCAGCTGGTGAGAAACAAGCCATAAGGTAATGGCCAGCAGGAAAACAGAGCCCAGGAACTGGCCAGATATTCAAAGCTGGGGCTCCCTTTGGCATGGGTGCCAGCCTCAGCCTACATTCTGTTGGCAGAGTGTGATGGAGTTGGTGAATTTCCAAGCTCCACTGAGTTGTGCAAAAACCTTGTGGGTAGGCCTATTGCAGAGCAAGCTGCATCTGAGGGAGGTCAGCTGCCCCGGCCTTAGAGAGATCTTCACCTCCTCACTGATAACGTATTTGAATGTTAATGAGGCTGGCCTTGTTATCCAGTTATCAGGCAGGTGCACCCATCTGTCTCATTGTGAGCACTTGGGCCTCACGGTGAGCCACCTCTGATCTTTAGAGACTCACCTCTATCTAAGCCACACAGCAATATTGCAACGACCCCCTTTTCCCAGGATTTATTGGCAAGATGATCTTCGAGGGGATGCTTGTGTCATTTCCTCTGCAGGCCCTGCCCAATTGCTTCTGAGGTTGGTATTGCCAACCAAAATAAGACTGGCAACTCCTTGACTGCCTGGCTTGAATTCAGGACAATTTCCCTCATCCCTCTTCCCCTACTAGAAGGGTATCATCCTGAAGCAGCAACAGCAGCCTAATTATCAAGAATTCTCCCCATGTATTTATTTCTGAGGAATCCATTGCTTTATTGGGCTCCTGTCAGTATCTTTTCTCTTCTTTATCTTGCTTTCTTATTCTCTCTTTCATGGAGACACTGACCCTCAGACCCATTGCTCTCTCCACATATCCTTGGAAATCACACGATTCTAAAGTAAACATTAGGGCATCTCCACACACTCCTGCTCCCTTGTCTTTTTAACATGTTCCAGAATAATCACAATTCCAACAGCAGCTACCAAAGGCATCCACATTCTTCCTATATTTCCACTAGCCTTTGTTGACTTTGTCAGCTCTCAGTGACTGCTTTTCTCCTAAGAAAACCCAATGCATCCTCATTTCTGTGACTATCACAGGTACCCTCTATGTGTCATAACATTTATGCTTCAGAAAGCTTCTGTACTGAGCATGTGGCTGCCCTGCGGCCCCCTGCACCACCCTCTGCCACCCTGCCACCTGGAACCCGGCTCTGTTCTTTCCTCCTAACCAATACAAGCAGATAATCAACTGGGACACACATTCATCCAATCTCCAAGACATTCTTTCCCGTGGGGAAGGAAACACCCAAGACACACAGCACACAGTCAGTCTCGGTCTCTGCCTCTGTCTCTGTCTCTCTCTCACAGCAGGAAAGGGTTTGGAAGCTCTTGAAGGGTTTTCCCTCTGGCAGGGTGGCACAGGCATTGGAGGTACCGCACAAGAACCTATCCATTCCTAAGAATGTGTTGGAGTTTTCAGCAGAAAACACTGCAGCTGACTCGCCGTCATTGGCTGTGTGCTTGGTAGCGCTTTCCCAGCACTGGAGATGGATGTAGCTGAGGCCATTTACACTCACTCATCTGGATCCCCTTGATAGAGGGCAAGATTCCGTGGGCTGCGCATCTGTGGAACGGATTGAAGCCAATTGGCCCCAAAGTGGATTTGACCTCTGATCCTGGCCTCATCAGCACTTGTGCTTTAACCAGTGTGTTAATTGACCACAATGGCTTTGGCAGACTGTACAAATCACAAAAGTCCCCAAAAAAGAGCCCCCTTAACAAATTTCAGAAGGCTTGACCTAAATCCAAGAGCTCCCAGACATCTCAATTACCTTTCATTAAATGTCCTATGTTGATGCCACCGACTAACACCACCTATTCCAGAACGTTTCCAACTTTCTATGAAGTTTCAGGCTGACTCTTAGTGAGACAGACTCAACTTATAAAATACCCACAAGATCTAGGAATGCCTCTCATGCACTGCCACTACCATGGGAGCCATTGAGGAGGCACTTGAAACCTTGAGAGAGCATTGTGGTGTCAGACAGGGAGGAAGGAAAGATGCTGTGAAAGGGGGTATAGCTTTGGCGAAGTGACTGCAGGGCTTGCCTTTCAGGCTGCACCCTGCTGCCTACCTAGTAGCTCCTTCCTCCTGTCCTCCAATATCTACCACTTCCTAAAACTTCCTAGAGGTTGTTACTTTCCCTTAAATTTCACCAACTGGGGTTCATTTGGGGTTGACAAGCCTCCTCTTCCAACCATAGATATACATTTTGGAGGGTAAGGGGCGATTCATCACTAATATCATAATGAGGGTGAACTGAGCTAGATGCTCAGGAGGACTGGGAAGTTTCATTTTCATCAGGACTAGGAGAAATTAAGAAGTTGGCAGGGTTTTTTTGTTTTTTGTTTTTTTTTCGGTACGCGGGCCTCTTACTGTCGTGGCCTCTCCCGCTGCGGAGCACAGGCTCCGGACGCGCAGGCTCAGCGGCCATGGCTCACGGGCCCAGCCGCTCCGCGGCATGTGGGATCTTCCCGGACCGGGGCACGAACCCGCGTCCCCTGCATCGGCAGGTGGACTCTCAACCGCTGCGCCACCAGGGAAGCCCGAAGTTGGCAGTTTTGAAGAATGAAGGATTATAGTGGAAGGCTTGGGACAAGACACGAGCAATGTGAGAAGCACATGGGTGAGAAGCAATGGGTCCCTAGGAGATGTGTGAAGGGTGAAACAAGTATGAGGGTGGAAAAGTCAGTTTAGATTCCTCTACTTTAAAACTTTTGCTTTGGGTTTTCCTTGGACCCAGAGAATGGGAAGAAAGAATGCTTTTCCTTCTGCTCTCAGGACCTAGGACCTCAGCCAGAGGGCTAATATAACTCTGCTTCATGTGGGTTAAATCAGCCTTTGTGTACTGGCCTAGAGACCTGACCACCACATATGTAACACAGTTTCTATGCAGCAAGGCATTCCAAACTCCAAGTCATTGACTTATAAATGTTTAGGACACATCTCATTAGGAAGTTGAGAATTACCTATGTATTAATGTGCCTCCTCTTTTTTTGGTTAAATCTGTAAAAACCTTGTAAATAGCAACATTATGTAATTGTAATTATGGAATGCTGACGAATGTAATAATGTTTATTTGTTCAACGACCCAGGAAAGTTTAGCAATCTGCAAACTGCTGGTGGAGTAGCATGATGTTGCAGGGCTTGGAATCATTCATATTGAAATCCTGTGAAAGGCCTAGGATGGAGAAGGTATACTTACTGTTTTCTCTTTCTCCCACCCAGGAGCAAATGGCTCCAAGATTGGCGTCTTCTCTTGGTGAGGCAATGGAAAAGCTCACTCCAGTTCAACAAATTGTTCTGCCTGGGCAAGAAATTAGTGAATGACTATACCTCTGAGGATGATGACCAATGTCTAGGGTTATTCAAGCCTAATTCCACTGTAAGGGGGCCCCTGGGAAGTAACTTTAATAAGCTTCGCTCACTACACAGCTATCACCAGAAGGCCATTTGAATGTATACTACAATGGATGTGAACCCTAAGGAAGGGCAGAGAACCACCTCCAAGTTTAGTCATTCTAAAAGAGCAGACCCTACTTGGACTAAGATAAGAAGCTCTCTATTTTCACAGAAAAAAAGTAGGAGGCACTTTGTTTTCTTTTTCATTTCGTTTGAATCTCTAGAAAGTATTTAATGAGCACAATTTATAACTCAGATACTGTGAGATTAGTGCCAGGAAAAAACATCTTCTAGCAAACGTACATCTGAATCCCAGTGCACTGTCACCTCAGTTGGCTGGAATGCATAGGAAAGAGGAGGGGGAAGAAGAGTCTGGTTAACTGTGTCGTTTGGATAACTGAGGGCTAAGAGGAAGTTCCTTTGTTTTCTGATTGCTTATTACTCAAAATCTTTCCAAAACTGTCATGATCTCTTTTCTTGTCTAAGTAAGGAGAATCTAGGCAACACAATTGAATTGTACTTGCTAGGTGAGTATCTCACTAGGACTCAGGGCCACATTCTGAACATGACGGAAGAGATGTAAGAGAGATTGTTAGGGTAAAAGATATAGCGGTCGTAGATTGACTTGAGCAATTCCCTTACCGTTTGTACTTTCCCTCCCTTCCCCTGTCCACCCTGCCTTTCAAGCCCCTACCCCTGCCCTTAAACTAAATCCCTTTGAACATTTGCTTTTACTTTATTCTTTTAGTTTTCCTACTTTCAAGGGGTTATTGGCAGTGGATTGCCACAGTCACATGGACCGAAGCAATAAGGCTTAAGTCACAGGCATGTCTAAAATAGTTAAGCAAGCTTTTCCTCTCTTTTATTATAAAAAATAATCTCTTTATTAAAACAGCTGAACCCAAACATATCAGCCAGTAAAGCAGTTAATTCTTTTAGAACAAGCCTTTTTAAAGAAAGAAATGCCTAAGTTATAATTTGATACCTTTCTCACTAATATTTAATATTTCCATTATCAGCTCACCCTGAATCTGAGCTTAGAGTCACAAGCTCTTCCCAGCATTTTTCCCTCAATCTTCAGTCAAAGTGCCCTTGGACTACTCTCTTCACAGAAGCTCACTTCTCTCAGCCTCAGGGTGGTCTATTTACTATACTAAAGCTGTTCAAGAGGATGCAGAAAAGGCTCAAGTTGCCTTTCAATCTCCTCGAACTGAGTTTCTAATCCCTTTTTCTAGACATGGCAGTGGAGGAGGAGACATGAAATATCATCTTCTACTGGTGGCAAGGTTCAGTCAAAAGCTGAACTTTTAAGACTTCTAGAAAGAGGCAAAGCCTGAGGGAAGTTTCAAAGAAAGGTACCAACTTAAAACACGACTTTACTTCTCCTAGAGGAGGTGGTACTGCCCTCTTATATGAATATGGAAGGATTTGGGGAGGCAAGGTAGGGGGAATGAGGCTGCAGCTGTAGGTGCCATGGATCAGGATTCTCCCAGACATCGTGTAGTGCTGTCTAGCCCCTGGGCTGGCCCTGTAAAGTGAGCACTGACCAGCCAAAGTCTTTTAGTGAGCCATAAGATCCACTGAGTGTGATCGCTAGCTCTGTATCGAATCCTACCCCCTAGTTCCCCCTTTGGTATTTCTGTAGTCCAGCATGCCAACCAAGCCTACCTTGTCTAGACTGCTAGTCCTGTCTTGGTCATGATCACATCTTCCTTTGCTTGATTCTATCATGAGCCTCTATCTAAAATCATCCATCCTTTCTTGGATTCCTTTCCATTAAGGCCTTCTGCATTGACCAAAACGAAGCTTCCTTCAATTTGCCTTAGTGTTTTAATTATTTATGGTACTTTCATGTACCATTTGATTTATTTAGTGGATTATAGCCTGATTCTTATATTTCTCTATTCATCTGTCACTAATAACACAGGAGCTTGAGTTGGTGGTTAAGAGGGACCAAAACGATTTTTCAAAATGATGTTTTCCTAAGTAAACTATATTCTTTGCACAAAACAAAATATTTAGAAAACAACTTAAACAAGGTTTTCATATAGCTATTTAAATCATTTTACCGCATCCCTTATATCTGCTTGTTTTCTTGTGATTTGCCTCTACTCAAAATGGATTATTGGAAAAAGAAAGCCAAATGCTGATGAACTTCAAGTTGGCTTCTGCTTTACTTGAGGTTGGACTGTACTCTACAAACGTAACGTAACAGAATGGTCATCCCATGGGGGATTATTTAAATCTCTTTTGATTTTTTTTTTCTTACTGATCTCAACAGCAATACATGTTCATTGTAGAAAATTTAGAAAACACAGAAAGGCACAAAGGAAATTAAAATTGCTCAAAATCCCTTTAGATCATTTATTCTATTTTATCCTTCCTGTTCGGGCTCACTTCATAGATTATTGCATGTTATTATAATATCCATCCAGCCAAAGAATACCTGAAGTCAGCCTGATTCTCAAATTAGTCCACTTTACTTTACTTTTATTTTATTGCTGGCAGTGTTACTCATATGTCTGGTGGCGGAGGCTGAAGCTGTTTAGATTGTGGGCAGCTTTCAGTGATCCACTTATTCCTTATTTCACTCGATGTAGCTAAGCAGGAGGAGATAGCAGATGGCTGTCTACCTCATCTGTGACTTGGTTTACTACACAAAACCACTCTACCAAAAAGTGTTCCAAGGACTCCCATTCTGCCTACCTTGTCTTAGACTTAGTATAAACAACTTTATTACCAAGCTACTCGTCTCATCACATTCTTGTCCTTAAGCCAAGTGGAATCAACTTGCAAGGAGTGGGAGGTGGCAAACAGCCAAATGGTAATACTTCGTACACTGGGTGGTCACATCTATGTGACATCAAACAATTGGATGTAACTTGAAAACTCAGTTGAATCAAGTAAGCATTAATTAGACAAAAGGCCACAATGGATTGGCCCTTTTATTTTAGCCTCCTCTTCAGCCAAAGCTAGTCGACTTAATCAAGCACATTTCCCACCTGGCTGGTTACTCCTAGCCCATTAAAATAATGGAATCTGTGCAATACGATTCTCTCTTACCCCTTCTCTGGTCCATGCCATCTTCTCAGCTCAAGATGACTGATAGGTAGACCACAGACATAGACACAAGGTACCTTTTAAAAACCTACAGTACATCTGTTATTTGTATGTTGTTTGGGTTTCTCTGGAGTGGTTTGTAAAAACTGTGCTATCTTACCTCCTTTCCAGTTTGGATTTGCTGCAGGACAAGCAATAGTGGATCTCTTTCAAAGAGGCACTGAGAGCAGAGGTGACTATTAATCTGTATTCTAAATTTGGCTCACTGTAAATTAGAGTGGCTCCAGATGCCACTAAAGATTTTTCAAAGGTGACCTAATTCCAAGCAAATGAACGTGCGCACATAGAGTTATAGACCTGGCAGGGCCCTGGAGACCATCAACCGTGTTGAAATGTGGAAAAGTATATTAGGGTCCAGAGAGGAGAAGCTATCTTCCTAAAGTCACCATCTAGTTAGTAAAAGAGGAACTGCTCTTACCAAGTCAAAAAGAGATCTGAGTTATCAAGGACAACCCTTGACCCTTAGGAACACTCCTTAGAGATCCTGGGGAAAGACCCCTAAGTGTACGTATGGGCATAAGCTTGGCAGGAATACTTTGGTTTTGGGGTGTTTTGAGCTAGGTGACTGTATTGACATCACAGTCCAGAGAGAGAGAGAAAAAAATTGCAGATTCCTTCGTCACTATATCACCTTTATCATGCAGACAGGATCTCATCCAGAGCCATACGTGTTCCTAAGTTGATTTGGCCCGAGTGGATGAAAAACAAACCTCCAATTCTGCCCAGCCTTATGGATTCATTTGTTAGTTGAAAGCACGTGGTCTTAGTCCTATTTATAGAATTAAAGTCTCAGAAATACCTGAGAAGAGGCCTGACTTCAGAGGACATCTTAGGAACATTTTCACTGTGCCCATCATCCAAATAAGAGCTCCAGTATATGAGGAGGGAAGTCAGAGGAGAACCAAGCCTGCAAACTTCAAAACGAGATAAGAACCAATTCTGATTACTGTTGTTGACAACACCTTTCTCCTCCAGAGACATGAAGTCTGAGTTGTGGGTACAGTTCTGTACCCAGTGGGAATAGTCTGGCCAGGGAGGGACTTTGCCCCTGCACTCACTGGCTCCAGCTACCTCAGGATGATTGAGCCCAGCATGGGAAGTCGTCCCAGGTGAATTTCTCATGACCATGCTTTTCTGGAATGAGAGATCAAAGGAAAAGCAATTGCTCCCAGCAAATGCTTAGAATCCTCTAGGGCACTAGCTGATGGAGGTAGGTTCTTTATAAGTGGCAGTATATTAACTTAATTGGGACATATTTGTTGTGACTAAGATGCAAGACCTGCTTGTTCTTTTGGGTATCCCTTGGTCCAGGAGCAATCTAGGGTCAGATTAAATTCACTTGGATGGTTGTGAGTCTGCAGAACCTGTCTTCATAGGTCAGACTTGGGTTGACTTGGTCTCTTGTCCCCAAAGGACAAATATTAACCTGAAATATCCTTATTTATGCCTATAAAGTGCAACACTACTTTAATGGTTTGTAGTGACAGTGTTCCAAAAGGGTGTCAAAAGATGGTTATGTTACTCCAGAGAAGTAAAATTTTTCCCTCTCTGTGTATATCTCTATCTATATTTCTGTGTACCTTTCTGGGATTAAAGCTCAGATCTTATAATCTTCTCTATCTTCTTTCTACAGTTTATGCTCTAGCCCAAACCTAGTGCTTGCTCTTTCCCCTGACCTTTTCTGATTCCATGCCTTTATTCATGCTTTTCCCTCTACCTGAAATTCCCTCTGAATACTACCATAGGAGGCCAATCCTTCAAAGTCTAGTCAAATATCACTTTCTCCAAAAAGCCTTCCTTTTTCCCACTAGAGATATGTCCCTATTTCTGAAGTCCTGTAATAATTGTACCTATACTTCTTTAATGGTTATATAATATTAACTTGTTTTCTAGCTATTTGTATATTTGTCTTGTTGTCTCTACTATACTTCATTCAAGAGAGAAAAAAAATGTTACAAGCTTCTTGATGGCAGGAACCATGTTCAATTCATCTTTGTACTCGGCACAGTGCCTGACATATATAAAAGGCACTCAATAAATATTTGGTGAATGAATAAATGAATGTTTCTATGTCTCTCTGTGTATCTTTCCTCTGTGCATTTTCGTCTCTTTTCCTTTTTTATTTCATGTTTTTCCAGTGTTTCCATCCATCTGTCTGTCTCTCACCACCCTTCTCTACCTGTATCTCTATATAAATTTATATATATATAATTTAGTTAACCGTTATAAAAAATGTATTTTGTATTTGTTGTGTTTATTAAGTTGAGGTTAAATATCTTGCTTTTCATTTGAAAAGCAGTAGTGTTTTTATATCCCCCTCATAAAATTTCCAAGAGGTAAATTAAGTCACATTTCTATTATGCCATTGTTGCTTAACCTTTTTTTATCTTGATAACCAGTCTTTTTTATTTTTTAACATCTTTATTGGAGTACAATTGCTGTACAATGGTGTGTTAGTTTCTGCTTTATAACAAAGTGAATCAGCTATACATATACATACGTTCCCATATCTCTTCCCTCTTGTATCTCCCTCCCTCCCTCCCACCCTCCCGATCCCACCCCTCTAGGTGGTCACAAAGCACCAAGCTGATCTCCCTGTGCTATGCGGCTGCTTCCCACTAGCTAGCTATTTTACGTTTGGTAGTGTATACATGTCCATGCCTCTCTCTCGCTTTGTCACAGCTTCCCCTTCCCCCTCCCCATATCCTCAAGTCCATTCTCCAGTAGGTCTGTGTCTTTATTCCTGTCTTACCCTTAGGTTCTTCATGACATTTTTTTTTCTTAAGTTCCATATATAGCATACGGTATTTGTCTTTCTCTTTCTGACTTACTTCAATCTGTATGACAGACTCTAGGTCTATCCACCTCATTACAAATAGCTCAGTTTCGTTTCTTTTTATGGCTGAGGAATATTCCATTGTATATATAGGCCCCATCTTCTTTATCCATTCATCCAATGATGGACACTTAGGTTGTTTCCATCTCCGGACTATTGAAAATAGAACTGCAATGAACATTGTGGTACATGACTCTTTTTGAATTATGGTTTTCTCAGGGTATATGCCCAGTAGTGGGATTGCTGGGTCATATGGTAGTTCTATTTGTAGGTTTTGAAGGAACCTCCATACTGTTCTCCACAGTGGCTGTACCAATTTACATTCCCACCAGCAGTGCAAGAGTGTTCCCTTTTCTTCACATCCTCTCCAGCATTTATTGTTTCTAGAATTTTTCACGATGGCCATTCTGACTGGAGTGAGATGATATCTCATTGTAGTTTTGATTTGCATTTCTCTGATGATTAATGATGTTGAGCATTCTTTCATGTGTTTGTTGGCAGTCTGTATCTCTTCTTTGGGGAAATGTCTATTTAGGTCTTCTGCCCATTTTTGGATTGGGTTGGTTTTTTTTGTTTTGTTTTGTTATTGAGCTGCATGAGCTGCTTATACATTTTTGAGAATAATCCTTTGTCAGTTGCTTCATTTGCAAATATTTTCTCCCATTCTGAGGGTTGTCTTTTGGTCTTGTTATGGTTTCCTTTGCTTTGAAGTTTCATTATGTCCCATTTGTTTATTTTTGTTTTTATGTCCATTTCTCTAGGAGGTGGGTCAAAAAGGATCTTGCTGTGATTAATGTCATAGAATGTTCTGCCTATGTTTTCCTCTAAGAGTTTGATAGTTTCTGGCCTTACATTTAGGTCTTTAATCCATTTTGAGCTTATTTTTGTGTATGGTGTTAGGGAATGATCTAATCTCATACTTTTACATGTACCTGTCCAGTTTTCCCAGCACCACTTATTGAAGAGGCTGTCCTTTCTCCACTGTACATTCCTGCCTCCTTTATCAAAGATAAGGTGTTAGGGAGTGATCTAATCTCATACTTTTACATGTACCTGTCCAGTTTTCCCAGCACCACTTATTGAAGGGGCTGTCCTTTCTCCACTGTATATTCCTGCCACCTTTATCAAAGATAAGGTGACCATATGTGCATGGGTTTATCTCTGGGCTTTCTATCCTATTCCATTGATCTATCTTTCTGTTTTTGTGCCAGTACCATACTGTCTTGATTACTGTAGCTTTGTAGTATAGTCTGAAGTCAGGCAGCCTGATTCCTCCAGCTCCATTTTTTGTTCTCAAGATTGCTTTGGCTATTCGGGGTCTTTTGTGTTTCCATACAAATTGTGAAATTTTTTGTTCTAGTTCTGTGAAAAATGCCAGTGGTAGTTTGATAGGGATTGCATTGAATCTATAGATTGCTTTGGGAAGTAGAGTCATTTTCACAATGTTGATTCTTCCAATCCAAGAACATGGTATATCTCTCCATCTGTTTGTATCATCTTTAATTTCTTTCATCAGTGTCTTATAATTTTCTGCATACAGGTCTTTTGTCTCCTTAGGTAGGTTTATTCCTAGATATTTTATTCTTTTTGTTGCAATGGTAAATGGGAGTGTTTTCTTGATTTCACTTTCAGATTTTTCATCATTAGTATATAGGAATGCCAGAGATTTCTGTGCATTAATTTTGTATCCTGCTACTTTACCAAATTCATTGATTAGCTCTAGTAGTTTTCTGGTAGCATCTTTAGGATTCTCTATGTATAGTATCATGTCATCTGCAAACAGTGGTGACAGCTTTACTTCTTTTCCGATTTGGATTCCTTTTATTTCCTTTTCTTCTCTGATTGCTGTGGCTAAAACTTCCCAAACTATGTTGAATAAGAGTGGTGAGAGTGGGCAATCTTGTCTTGTTCCTAACCGTAGTGGAAATGCTTTCAGTTTTTCACCGTTGAGGACGATGTTGGCTGTGAGTTTGTCATATATGGCCTTTATTATGTTGAGGCAAGTTCCCTCTATGCCTACTTTCTGGAGGGTTTTTATCATAAATGAGTGTTGAGTTTTGTCAGAAGCTTTCTCTGCATCTATTGAGATGATCATATGGTTTTTCTCCTTCAATTTGTTAATATGGTGTATCACGTTGATTGATTTGTGTATATTGAAGAATCCTTGCATTCCTGGAATAAACCCCACTTGATCATGGTGTATGATCCTTTTAATGTGCTGTTGGATTCTGTTTGCTAGTATTTTGTTGAGGATTTTTGCATCTATGTTCACCAGTGATATTGGCCTGTAGTTTTCTTTCTTTGTGACATCCTTGTCTGGTTTTGGTATCAAGGTGATGCTGCCACTGTCTTTGGATAGCAAAAATGGTCTCCATTCATGCATTGAAAAGAATCCAAATATTGTTTACTATGGTTTTCTCTTAAGGCATTGAGAGGAGCCAATTTTAGGAATTATAATACTTAGCCAAGAAAAGTGGAAACTAAAGAACTAAGGCGGGGCATGATAGCTGTCTTGATGTATGTGAAAGGCTACAATGAAGAGCAGGATTTCACTTTGTTTTAGGTGGCCTCAGGAGACAGAATCTGAATCAAATGATGGAAGCTAGAAACGTAAGGTCAATATAAGGAAGAATTTCCTAGAAATCAGAGCAGTCCAAAAATGAATGTTTGGGTCTCAAAGACAGTGAGTTCTCTGTTATTAGGGGTATTCAGATAGAGGCTGAATGGCCATGTGGTGGGGATAGAGTAGATGATATTTCTAGGATTGTAGGGGGGTGGCAATAAATGATCTTTGAAGATCTCTTCCTACTTTGAGAGTCTCTTGGTCTATGATTCCCTAACATGCCTACTTAAAATAGACTAAGGTGGTTTTCAAATTTTAAGAACATATAAAATCAGATCAATTCAAATTAAAAACAGAAGAAAACATTACAGGAAGTAGAACTAGAAAGTTCAGACAGCCCTATGATAAATCACTGTCTTTGACCACTAAGTTTTACTCTGAGTTTCTTGGCAGTTAAGGTAAAAATGGAAGAAAACAACGAAATTGAGTCACATGGTTCTCTGTCGAGAAAAAAAAAAGAAGCCTGTGAGTTCATCTGCCCATATTTTTTTTCCTGCCACTGAATTCTAAGAGGAATTTACTATGTAATTCCTTGTACAATAGGTAGTGTTTATTATAATGGACAATGTGGTTTTACAAAAGATACAGATATAATCTTCAAATGGAAATGTCTTTTCTTCCCCTTCGAAAAAAGGGGATGTGTGTAAACTGTCAAATCTTAATCCGGTAAGAGCCTTTTTCTGTCAGAACACTAAGGTATTATGGTTAAGGTAAGTTGCTTTCTGTTGATCTGCCTCAATATGGAGACCCAGAACAGAGAACCTAGAAGAATGGATAGTTGACATGATCCTATCTATTCTCAAGTGTCTCCTGTATCAAGTGATCCTTTCGATCACGGACAATTCATTGTTGAATTCTCTGAGGGGGTCTCTCAAGGAGGATTGAGATTAGGAGCCTAAAGATTTGTGGTCTTTGCCAATTACTTGCTGGCAAAGGACAATAGAGATATGCATCCTGGTCCTACCTACCCAGTAGGGATGCCGTGAGGATGGAAGAAGAGAAAATTGATGTCAAAGCACTGGGGAAAGTTACAATATCTAACCAAATGTCAGGGATGAGGGATAGTGCTATTGCCACCAGACTGCATCTCACTAGGGCCTAGGCCTCTGGCAGGGCTTTGGTAGTTAGCTACTGGGAAAAGCCAATTTGTGAGATCTGCTATGAAGTGTCATTGCATATCGACAGGGGCAAGGCATTCAACCTCACAGAAAGATGATTTTGTGAAATTAATGAAGCTTTGATAGAGTAAGGACCCTCGTTGTCCAGTATCAGAGTAGGTCTTATTCAAAGACAGTCTAGCAACCAAAGGTAATTTCAAAACAATTCAAATTCTTGTGCTAATCAAAAACCATGAAGGAGATTCAGAGCAGCTCGTTAAATTCCCCTTTATCTCGTGTGGGGTTTTTTTGTTTGTTTTTTGCATCATATTCCACAGGTCTCCAGTGTCTTTCTCTTCAATTTATCCACCCCACTCCCAACTTTCCCTGGACCTCCAGGCAGAGCAATTCTCTTTTCTCAATATTTTCCTCTGTCCAAGCACTTTATTATGTATATTGGTTTAGAATGCAGCCTAAATCCTTTCCCCCTGCCTCTCATGTATTCTTGCTCGCTCTTCTTGATTGTGTATAGCGAAAGGCCAAAGATCAGTTTTGCTAAACATAGGAGGGAGAACTTGGAATGGCGAGAATCCAAGAAAATACAACTCAACTTCTCCTTGATGCACTGGGAGAGGCAGAAGATTGTTAACATCTACACATGAATAATTTTTCACTCCATCACACCATGACATGGAAATTTAGTCTGTTCTTCATTATGGACAGATGGATCATCAGAATAACTCACTTTAACTCTCTTTTGTTATTAACCCAATTTCTCTTCTTTTTCACTCCAACTTATAGAATAGATTTTCCCACAAGAGTTGGAAACAAAGACCTTTGGAAACAATAGTTGATTATCACAAAACCTTCTTGTGGATGAGGTGAGAAAAGGTAGCAAGCCTGGTGGAAAGGCTGGGTTTCCTCTTGGACTGGTTGTATACATCATTCTAAGAGATGTCATCTTCAGCTTGTAGAAGGAGCAAGGAGGAGTTGGCTGAACTTCCCATTGTTTCCTATGTCTTCCCTTTGTAGTGCAGCTTCAATATTTGACTTGTGGTATGAAATCCCCAAGCATCAGGAACACCTCTTCAAACAAAAATCCAACCCCAAATTCTAAAGCCAAATGTAAATATTTTGGTAACTGATTGCACCAGTCATTCTTCCCTATTGGTAAAGATTCTGGCTAAGAGAAAGAAAATTGAGTTGAAAGCACCTTAAAGGTGTGGAGAAAACATCTTCATCCTCTCGTTTATGGCTCTAAAACACTGGCTATAGAGTTAAAGAAATGTCAGCTTCTGTACATTTTAGAAAGGTAAAGAAGTATACGCTATGTATAGATTTCTTCAAGATTCTTCCCAGATTAACAATGTAAATCACTTTAGTAGTCACTCTGACCTTGCTATTTCATGTAAGTCATGGGATGCTGATACCAGATGAGATATGCATTCTGGTTTCATACCAGTATTGGCACAATGTCTAAAGCACTTAGCAAAGGCTCTGGCATGTATTAATGAAAAAGCAGGTCAAGCTTAACGGTGATGAAAATGATATCTATCCTTAATCATCTACCCAAATATCTCGCCTACAGACCCCCCAGTATTCAGTTTTCATACCTTGTTTTTTTCTATGGTGCCAATAAATAGATTCATATAACTTCAAAGGTGGAAGGGACCTCAAAGATCATTTAGTTCAACTTCTTATTTCACAGACTGGTAAACTATCCCCAGAGAAGAAAGTACCCTCTCTTAGTTTGCACAGCTGGTTAGTGGCAGAGCTGGGACTAGTACTTCCTTTCTCTTTGTTTCAGGTGCACGGTTACTGTTAAATTCAAACACTAGCTGTCAGCAAAATATCCACTACTGCAAAGGCACCAAGTGTCCTCAATAACTTCTGCACTTCACTTCAATGTATTCTGACCCCTTTCCATTACGAAGCAGACGAATCATTAGTGATTAATTAGGTCTTCATATGGCACTATCATTTCTAGCCTGCTCCATGATCTTGCATTTTCTCCCTTCGTCTTTGGCACCGATTGAAAAAGCTACACAAACTATTTTTTGGACGAGCTCAGTTGGTTAGTTATATCACATCAGTAGAAAGGAAAGGCTTCAACTTTTGATTATTTAGTCTACACTCTTAAGAATTTCCTGACTTATACTTTCTAAATGGACTTAGTCTTTAGACCTTACAAGGAAGTAAATCATACTTACGTGAATAATGTATTTATTCAGGGTTCTCTTCCCCCATGGGAGAGAGGCTTGAATTTGCCGATCTATGGATCAGTTTGGGATCACATATCAACCAATTAGTTTCCAAATCCACTAACCCAAATCTTCTGACTGTGAAAGGTTACAACTAGAACAAGAATCTGCTAAGAGCTGCCAGATCTCCCACATAACAGTTTTTCAGACTAACTTGTTAAAATAATGCCTTCATGATATTAGGTTACCTGATTTTAAAATTCCACCTTGTATTTGTGCCAGTGAGTTCTAATTCACTTAATTATGACACTCACCAGAGTGGTATTATCTATCCTGGGAAAGAGAGAGTTGAATGTATTCAAAGTCAGTTGTAGGCAATGGCGACAGTAACTTCAGTGGAACTGCAGTTCTGACCTGTCCTTCTTGTCCCTTATAAATATAAACTTAACTTCCAGAAGCCTGATTTAATATATTGAATATTAACCAGTAAACAGACTATTACCCAGAGGCTAATATACCATTCGCTTACCCGACTGCAATAGAACAATTTGGAATAGGCAGTTGTCTAGATTCTGTCCAAGGTGTTACTCGTTAAAGTGACTCATTGGTTAATCTGCATCCTGTGAGATCAGCTGGATATTCATACAGCCTGGTGACCCTGAGAATGTGCTTGGAAGTTTCTCCAGCCATTTTTTTCTTTTATCATAGTGTCAGAGAGGTACTGGCAAATGGGCAATAGTTGGAGTTTCTTTTCTGCTTCTTTTCCAATCCCATCTCTGAGCCAAGGGATCAATGCAAGGATGACACATATGGCAAAGAGATCTGGGAAAATACTCCGTTCATCAGGTCTGCAGAAGCAGCCAAACCAGACAAATGGTTTCCAAAGTGGAGTTTTGTTTGTGGTAGGGGTGCTGAAGTGATCTGGATTGTCAGTTTATGAGCGATCAAGTAACTGTGGAATTTCCAAAGCATATTTCCACTTTAGCTCATCATCCTTGGAGTAAACATCAACTGTGGCTGTTAACGCCAGGCATCATTAGCTTTCTGAAGAGCCAGATAACCTGTCATTTTCAGATCAGGAAATTGCTAATCTATTCCTTTTAGGAGAAAATCTCATCATAATCAAAAGCACTATCACTGTGTACCTACTATGTGGCAGAAACTGTAGATACGTGATCTCTCCTGATCCTCACAACAGTCCTGGGAGGCAGGTGCTATTATTAACTCCAATTTTCAAATGAAGAAACAGGCTCAGAAGGGGTAAACAAATGCCCAAGGCCACAAAGGTGGTAAGTGGCAAGTGGAATCAAAACCAGATTCACATCCTACTATACTCAAATGAGGCAAAATTATCCAAGGAGACCAAACTAACATCTTCACTGCAGACTTTGTAAGGCAGTGGACTATTTGGAATTCTGAATTCTAGGAATTTATTTCCCACTTGAGGGAACAGTTTCCTAACTTTGAGGCGTGGTTCGACAGATACTTGATGGATGAGGCAGCTACTGGAGAACACATAAGGGTGGGGGGCAAGCATATTCAGCAACCAGAGGTAGAGTGTGTGCTCCCTGTGTTTTGCCTGGCTGGGTAGGTAGAAATGAGTTCCCTCAGAATGTGAAACAAAATAAGCACACACAAACCATGAAATCACATTGCTCTTAAATGAAATTTCAGCCTGTTAGAGAGGTTTTGTTTTAAAGCATAGTCAGAAGAAAAACAATCTACTGAATCAAAAAATTTTTAAAGTTTTATATCACTAAAACCATCAATGCTTCAAGACGGTCTACCTTTTCTTACAGAAGGGGCCTCTGATGGATACTGAATACTGGAATTTGGATGAAACCAAACCAGGAACCAAATGCCAGGACTAGCCACACTCATTTGCTAAGCCGTACTTCACCAACTGAAGCCAAATATTCTCACTGAACTGTGACCTGAACCAAAGTTTGTTGTTATTGTTTTACTTTTCTTAACAAACAGTGAATTTATTCAAACTGGAACCACTGCTGTATATTTTCTGAAGTGACTGAACCCAAACTAACACCGAACCTCAAAGTACATAATCTTAATATTAAACCTGAATTTAATTGATAATACATGTTAGTCCAGTCAGTTTCAGTCCTTGACTGATGATGATGCCACTGAGATCCTAGAGTTAGAGCCCTACTCTGTGTTTAGAGAGCTCAGCTCTGCTTTGACTGAGCAATTCGGTCAACACCCCTGTGTCACATTACCCCTAAACTCACCCACGTTCTGAGGGAGCATGAGCAATAGAATAAGGTGGAATTGTCTGCTTTCAAATACAATAGGATGCATGTGAATGTCACTATAAGATATGAAACACACAGGGCTGTTTCTTAAACACACCGTGTATACTCTTGCCTCGGTCTTTGCACATGCCTGGAAGACTTTACCTCCACATACTTTGCTCTCTCCTTTTTTTCAGGTCTCTACTCAAATGTGACCTTAATGGAGAATGCTTTCTATGATTACCTCATCAGAAATAGCACCCATCATACTTTTCTTCTTCATATTTCTTTATAGCATCCAACACCACTTGAAAAATTACACTTTTATTTTTAGTTGTTTATTCTCTCCCACCACTAGAATGTAAGCTCCATGAGAACAAAGACTGTTTTGTTCACTGCCCTATCCCAGTTCTTTCAATAGTGCCTAGAAGGTGTTCAATAAACATTTGGGGAAAAAAGAAAAATATGACATAAAATAATATGGCATAGTCCAATGAATATAACTCTGGGAGTCAGAAGCCCTCAGATACAGTCCAAGCTCTGTCATTAACTTGTGGTCTGGGACAAATCATGTTTCCTCTCTGGTGGAGTGGGACTATTTGATTCTTCTTTACCTAGTTCATGGGGATGTTGTAAGATTCAAAAGAAAGGATATTAGATGGAAGTCCTTGGAAAAGCAGAGGGTACTAGACTTGTGTATGTTTCCCTTCAGACTATTGAGGTCAGGTCTTCTGCAAGAAGCCATTTTCACCTGTTTAACGTCTGGCAATTGTCATGTTGTCTTCTTATATTCCTAAAGTACGGTAAGTTCCAGGGGACAAAAAGCAAATAAGCCACTAGTCAGTGGGCCTGGCCAGCCTTACTCCTTGGCAGAGTGTGCCTAAAGGCCAAGAGGCCAGTCTAACTGAAGCCAGAATCCAAACTGATTCTCTTTGCCAAAACTTGCACTGGTCCTGGGAATGAGCTGCACATTTGAAACAGGGACTCAGAGCAATGACCTATTTGGTTCAGCCACCTCATGTGCCAGGCTGGAGGCCACTTAATCCTTCAGGATTTGGTCAATCATCAGTCTTTCAAATGGCCTAGGACAACCATGCGCAAGGAAGTAAGCAGTTGACTTCTTTCCTGGCATCCTGTTCTGCCCTCCTCTGGCTTGCCATGGACATACACTGAACAAGTCATCAGAAGTCACCAGATATCTTGGTGTCCTGGCAGGTATTCACCGGCTCCAAGCCCAAATCCAATACAGCTAAACAACAAGCTGTTGATGAAGTCTCTGAATTAAATTTATGTGAAAGGTGCTATAGTCTGTACATACAAAGATTCTTATTCATTTTCCATCCATCACCTGGGCATGCCTTTAGGGATCGCAGGCTGGCGTGGTTACTTTGATGAAGTACGAAAACAAATCTGCCTTTTCCCCCAAAGTCTCAAATGAATCGACTGCACAGCCATTAGCTAATACCCCAAATGAGACTTACTACTTCATGCTGCAAGAGATTTTGAAGGCGGTAGAGTGGACAGAATGGGTGAAAGCTGAGGTTGCCTTGTGAATAAAAGAGAAAAGGCACATCTAAAGAGTTTTCTGATCTCTAAGGCCTCTGAGTCTAAAGATAACTTAAGGGTAGGTTCTGAGATAGGGGAAAGGGGACAGGAAATAGACTTCTTTATTTTCCCTGCTCACAACCCACCGCATTCCAGCTCAGCCTCAGCCACTCATCCCTTTGGTCTTTTGTTTCTGGGGCTGGTGGGAGTAGGGTGGTGATGATGAAACAAGTCCATTAGCGCCCCTCAACTGCAACTCCTAGCCCCTGCCCGGCCTGGGAGGGGCCCTCATTGCTTTGCTTCCAGATGACCACGCCCATCCCTGGCTCAGGGATCTAAGTACTCTTGGCACCTCTCCCTTGCAGGTGTCCTATGGCCTAAGCCTGCCCTCCTTCTTCAACCAGTTTAAATTGGCACCAAAATTACATTCACAGATTAAGTTACTTTAAATATTTTAAATTACAAAAGACAAACATACTTGTTGACAAATTTTCAACCAATACCAATGTGTATAAACTAGAATGGGAAAGGTCCCCTTTAATCCCCCAATTTCCACCCCAGGGGTAAATGCCCTAAGTGGCTTGGTACGTTTAGTTCCAGACAATTTTCTATGTACTCTGTGTTCAGGCAATTCAAGCAGATCGTTAAAATTTCCAGGGAAATTCAATTTTGAATTCTGGTGATGCCAGATGCTACAGACCACAGGATAATTAGGGAAGGTGAAAAAGTCCTGGGTAGCATGCCATGGCTCTTTGAGACCCCTGCTGGTGGGTGGCAATGCATGTGTTGGATAACGAGTTGGCTGTCCCTTAATGAGGTGCTTGCTGAGACATACGTGGGACACCTATACCTCAGGAAGCTGTACTGAAGCAGCCTAGAACCTAGGCTGAGCATTCTTAGCTTACCCGGCAAACTCTGGGTTGTGGTTGAAGCCAAACATCCATGCCAGCCTGAGAGATAAGATGTCTTCCTGGTGAAGGTGAAATATTGATGAAATATTGATTTTTTTCAATGGGTGCCTCTTACACTGCTGCTTGCTCTGCTCTGGCCCCTCTCCCAGAAACAAAAAGCCTTAGTCAACTTAGCTTAGTCAATGGAAAGCTCTTAGTAGACGATCCTCAGATGCAACCAAGAAAAGTGACATACATACATGATGGCTTCATGGTTTAGGGGTTAACCAAGCCAGTTTACTGTGGAAGGGATGAAGACGCGTGCGTCAGAGATTTTTGGAATGTCTAAGATCTTTGCATTTAGTCCTTCATTCAGAGCACCCTCCAGTCTTTCACCGTTAAGCACTTTGCCCTGCCACCTCCTCACAGCCTCACAGATGTCATAAGCTGTTGTCCTCTTTGGGTCACCAGTGAAGGAGCAGGGAAAGGGTGGAGGTCAAGTACTTAACCTGTGATAAGGACTACAGAAAGCGCAGCGATGGGAGAAGGAACTAGTGGAAGCCAAGTGTTGCACACCCTGATGTCTGCTCCTCAGAACTGTGTTCAGTAGAGTCAGATTTTTAGCCTGCTTGTAATTGTTCACTCGTTCACTCCCCACTTCATTTTACCAAGGACCTGAGGAAGTTAGGAGTCTCAGCTGTTCTATCTTACATTAAAAGTGCTGCACAATGGGAAGTGATGCCTCTTTCTCCAATGTGGATAGCCGCCAAGCAGCCCGGTAGGGTTGGGCTTAGGGTCTGTAAAGCTCAGGTTAGAAAACTCACTGTTTTAAGAAATATGTTGCCTTGTTCAGGTAGGTCCTAGTCTAATCAGAAGGTCTAAAGATCACTGCAGTTTGCAGCTGGTAATGTATAGATCCACAGAACGGCAGAGCTGGAAGGGGCCAAACATAATATAATCTCCCTACTTTTACCCTAGACCTGGGAACACCAAGGCACACCAAGGCACATGGTCTCATCAGACCACAGGCATGTCATCCATCCCCTCCTGTGGCTACCACTGGCCTATCAGAGATCAGAGGGCTTTGAGTCATTAGAAAGGGTCCTTCTCTTGCCTTGCAGCTTTCAGGTTTCCATTCCTCTAGGAGCTTTGTATTTGTCTTCCTTCCCAGCTCTATCATGAGAAGAAATTACTTTTATTCAGACTAGCACATTGAGGTGGGAGGATGATAATGGTCGTAAAAACACTGAGCAACTTTCTAACCGCACCCTTTGCTATCATCACATTCCCCTTTGGGGTGTCCCCGGTGGAACATATTATTTCTTTTAATCTTGCCAGTTGCTAGGAAGATGAGCCTAAGGGTGTGTGAGGTTCACATCACGAGGCAATTAATTTATTAATAATACTGTGGCTACCTTCAGTTCCATTAACAAACAGGCCTGGTGTGTGTGCCTTCCCTGAGGCATCTCATTAAGCATTCGATAGAGCAGTGATTAGCATTAGCGTCACTAATACCTGACACTGGCTGTGTTCCTGGCATCTGCCCTTTCAGGGCAGGAAGCAAAGTCGAGAAAATAAGCAGCAAGCAGAGAAAATAAGGCGAGTGAGGGGCTAGATATATTACTGGAAACAGGATGGGTAGCTTATACCAGTGATCCCCAGAATTTAGAATTTCATAGAAGAGTACAAATCATTTAATTTGGGAATGGCATAGGGTGGTCAGCTTTTATTTTGTTAAAAAAGAAAAACCTCTATAAGCAAAAATTTCCACCACTTCATTAATCAATGACACTTAACTGCAAAAAGGTAGCAAGGACAGAATAAATTTAAAGTAAATGTAATTCATGAAAAAAAACCCCTGCATTGTCCTGATTCATCTAATTTCAACACAGACCAGTAGAAACACAGTTATAGACTAGAACTGGTCCACACATTGGCTTTTGGACAGTTCTGGTCTGTATGAGAGGTAACAATCTCGGACTTATGGAGGCACCTACTTGCTGGTCTGGAGTGACACTGGTAAGTTTTCCAGAAGAACAGACAGGTATGAGGAAGGGTAGGAAAGTTCTGGGCCAAAAAAGGCAGGAAGATGGAAGGTTCTTTTCACTATCCTTCTGGGGCATGAGGGTGTGCTAAAAGCAGGAATTTCCTATGGGTAGACAAATCGAGGGTTTTCCAGTAACAAACTGGTGTAGTTCCTGGATACAGCAAGGTAGCACAAGCACAGGAATGTCCTATGGGTAGACAAATCGAGGGTTTTCCAGTAACAAACTGGTGTAGTTCCTGGATACAGCAAGGTAGCACAAGCAGACTTCCCACAGCATGGTCTTTTACCCACCCCTCCAAATGTACACACACTTAGGAGGCCCCCTCTTTTCCAAATACTGGCTGCCTGCATTATGTATTGATAGGGTGAAAGAGCCTTCTACTTAGAGTCCAAACACTCAAATTCCAGTCCCGATTCTAATACTAGTCAGCTGTGTGATTTCTGGCAAGTTCCCTCCTCTCTTTGAGCCTTGATTTCCTCATGGGGATAATGAGGGAGCTGGACTAGACATGTCTATAGGCCCATGTAACTCTGTCATCCTCCCCACACTCCCCCACCTCTTACCCAAGCTGGTCTCTGCTTATTCCATGGCCGCTGCTTAGTTTGGGGTTGATGGAGTCTTTCCTGGTAGCTCATCCCTCTTTTACCAGCAAGTTTATTATCTGGTCCCTGCTGGGTTGGTGGTGGCGGCTTCCTCAGCCTGTTCTTACTCTTTTCCTGCCCCATTACCAGTTCAGCAAGGTCGGCTCAGGACTGCGTTTCCCCTACTGCTGTGCATTATATCACCAAAGAGTGCTGCATGCTGGGGTCTATTAGCTGAGAACCCAAGGTCACTTCCACTAATTGTCCATGGCTCTCTGGCTGTACGCTTTTCCTCTAATAGGCCAATTTGTCCATTTGTGATAGACAAGATTGCCTTTGGTCCAGAAACCCTTTTAGAGCGGATGACTCTATGATCCGGAGGCTGCTTCTAAACCTAATTGCTGTCCTCCATTAGGTATTGCTGGAGCTGTGCTATCAAGACCAAAAGGAGTAGAGAAAGGGGGAGTTCAAACAGAGGAGAGAGGAAGGAATAAATGTGGTTGAAACAGAAGGGTCCACTCTTCCAAGCATTATTTTCCCCCTCACTCTATACTCCCACCAAAGGGCACTGACATACCTGAATTTTCACCCCAGCTCTGTCACTTACTAGTTGCATGATCTCTGGGCAATTTTCTTAACCCCTCTGAGCTTCAGTTTCCCACAATTGTAAAGTTGGGAGGATGTTTACACAGACAAGACGAGAATATACATATAAAGTAGCACTCAATAAATGGTAGTTCTTGCAATTCCTTAAAGCAGCTCTGTGGAGCTCTCTATTGCTATCTGATGAAACCCTTACTGCCCTGCTGGGCAGAGCTGGCTAGTCTCCCTAGCTAGGCATGCCTATCAGAAAACAGGCCAGTCTCTTCAGAGAGGTGAAATATATACAGCCAGGCTGACAGTGACAGGCAGGGAGCCATCTTCAGCCTACGTATCAGAGAAGAGCTCACTGTAAGATGCTCTAGGCCTCACTACATCCTGGGGAAGCCAGGCTGAACGCTTCTGGAACCACTTCGGGGATCACGAATGTTCACTAGGGCAAAGTAAAGATTGAAAGGGTATCTATTTCCTACCTATGTCTGGCATATGGTATTTTAAAAATTAATTAATTTTACATTGAGGTTTAATTGACATACATTATATCAGGTTCAGGTATACAACATAATCATAATGATTCAGTATTTGTATGTATTATGAAATGATCACCACAATAAGTCTAGTTACCATCCATCACCACACACAGTTACAGAATTTTCTTTTTCTTGTGATGAGAACTTTTAAGATCTATTCTCTTAGCAACTTTCAAATACGGCGTATGGTATTTTTAATCCTGACAGCACTGTAAGATAAGCATTACATCCGCACTTTACCATTAGAGAAAGAGGCACAGATTAGTTTCATGTGTTACTGTGGCCTTGGTGATGCCATGCTCTATGTATTACATTAGCTTTGAGGTAAGGTTCATGTCCACAGCTAGCTAGTTACATCCATCCTTCTATGTGTGTGGGTTAGGAGGTAAGGTACTTCCCTAGGGGCCAAACACCACGATGAAAAAGGAGGCACAAAACCACAGACATAAACACGGGCAGTGTTTAATGCCCGTGAACTTATGTGCTCACCAAGTCCTGTTTAATTTTCCTCTTTCTGGGCTCACGGGAAGGTTATATCTCCCACCCTTCCTTGCAGTTAGATGGGACCCATGTGACTGTGTTTTGGTCAGTGGTATGTGGAAGAAGTGATGTAAACTACTCCCTAGGCTGGCCCTTGAAATATTTCACGGGCACCTTCAGCCCTCTCTTCCCCTGCCGCAAAGAGCTTGGAGCCCCATGTTGAGATGGAAAGAGCTGGGATCCCCACGTTGCCCAAGTTGGAGGAGAGACCCTGATGACTCTCATCAGATTTTATGTCCATGTGAAATAAACTTAAGTTGTGCCAAGTCACTGAGATGTAAGAGTCTATTTGTTATTGTCGCATAGCTGATCTTATCCTGACTAATGTATATGTCAGTCATATATAGTTAGAAATATATGCATACTCAAAAGAGTAGGTAAAGAAAGAGATGACAGGGGAAATGGTTTGGCCTGTCACGCATGGGGGAATAGACGAATGACAACACGGATGGGAGTAACACAGGTTGGGGAGCCAGTGCAGGGGGTTTGTGAAGATCCAAACAACCTGAGGATGCCTAGCCCTCTAAGCTTCTTGTTTCAGGTAAGAAGAAACCTTATCTTCAGCTCTTGCTGAAGCTGCTCGCCCATCGAGAAAGACAGAGCAGTGCTGGGAGAGAACATTCACAATAACTTAGATTAGGCTCACATGTCAATCGCATCCTGGTTGAGCAGATGCTGATATTCAGCAACCCCTTGAGCTAAAAGCCATTTTGCAGATCATTTAGTGTATTTTCCCTTAAATCTTCCTTAGAAAAAAGGAATTTTCCTGCTTTATGTCCTAAGAATAGACAAAAAGAAGTCTCATCTGGCTGGCTACCATGGGCCAACCCATTCAGGTCGTCCTCTTGATCAGAGGCCCCAAATGTTACACTGGAGAGTGGTCTCTACATGTCATGCCAGGTATGCACATCTAGCCCCTGAAGTGCCAAAGATCTACGCTGGAGCAGCTGTCCATGTCTCCCTCTAAGCCTGGGCCATTGCCTGCCAGCAATCCAGGCTGCTGCTTTAAAGTTCCCCTAACGCCCACATGCTACAGTTTAAGAGCATTTCCTTTCGTGCTGTTGTCAGTAGAAATGGGGAATGCCTATTACCCATTCTGGCTAATTGCCTCCACCCAGCTTAGCTTCTCCCCTAGGATGCTGAGTTAACTGCCTTTCATTAACCTAGGAAAACTTCCCTTTTTGGAAAGCCTCCCTTAGTGAGTATTCCGAGCCTGACAGCAGCTGTATTCCTTCCAATGTCTATGGAAGTCATTGACGATTTTACAACTTCTCGATGAAGTCTGAAGAGGAAGTGAATTCTCAGCTAGGTTGGGCCATCCACAGTCTCCCAAGGGACTGTAGAGTGGCTTGAGGAAAACCTCATCCTGGCCTATTACAACAGTGCTGCCTTGCCAAAGTACACAAGGCCAGCCACTGCGCTCTGCCTCGAGCTGAGCCAGAGCAATGGAGGGCAGAGTGCAAGAACGGAAGGGCTTCCCTGACCTGACAAGTCAGGTGGCCAGTCCTCAGGCCAGTCAGCTCTGTGCCATGCAGGATTCACGGCAGCCAAGCGAGCACACTGGCTTCCACGCAGCCGTGCTGAATGCAGTGCAGACTTCCAAGAACTGCCTTTAGTTTCTGATCCTAAAAGAGGTACTGAAATGAAATTAAAGAAAGGATGAAAGAATGAGAGAGGGAGGTAGGAAGGGGGGGAAGGGGAAATGAAATGAAATAAAAGGAAGCAAACCTTGCCTCTGAGTGTTTCTGGGACGTGACAATGAGCCGTGTTGAGATTATATCTGCACATAGCTAGACAACCAGAATGTGTGTGCCTGGTAAATTCAGAGCTCTGAAATTATGGCAGGAACTTAAGAGCCAGGAGGCCCTCCCTGCCCTAGTGTGCCTTCTCCTGCTATCTAAACATACCCAAAAGGACTTTAGGACAATTCCAAGAAAGCATAGCAGATGTGAAGTAATAGAGTCCAGGTGGATGTACAGAAGTGCTTCGATAATTTCCCTCATGCAACTTAGCACCCCAACCCGGGCATGGACCACTGGATTTCTCAAGTCCCACTGTTTTTCCTATTGGCCCAAACTGCTACCTGGCTCCACCTTGGAGCCAGCCATAGTCTTCCTCTTGCAGCAGGTTTGTGGAGCTCTGACACCTCATTAAGGTTGCTGGAGAAACACCAGACACCAGCAACCCGGTATCCATTACACTCAGTACAGCAGAGGAGACTTTAAGGCCTACATTATGAGGAACTGTGTTGTTTCTGGCGTCACTGAAAGGAAGTAGCAGGTACGTCTTCAATGGATAGAGATGAAATAAGCACATTCTCTGAAGACCTGAGGGCAGGGGTGCTGGAACAGATGTGATTGTTTTTTCTTCTAGATGTCTTTCAGTTCCCAAATCCTGTAATTAGTACTATCATTTAAAAACTTTTATTTAGAAAAATTTAAACTTGAACTATTGCCCTCCATGATAAGGGCATAGTTCTGTCCAGCTTCCCTGTAGTAGTCAGCCTGTTTGAGAATGCTGTGTGTGTGTGTGTGTGTGTGTGTGTGTGTGTGCGTGTGTGCGCGCGCGCACGCGCGCGTGTGTGCATGTGCACGTGCTCATGTCTCTATAAGTGTGTGTCTGTTTCTTTCCAAAGACAAAAGATTCCTGAAGAGTTATAGAGACCCACCTAAAGGTGCCCCCCATCCCAATCACCCTCAACCCACCCGCTTAGATAGGCTCGAACTCTAGGGATTCCTGAAGCCCAGCACACACTTGAAATTGCTTTTTATGTTGCCTTCCACCTTTTACAAGCGCTGTCAACAAAGCCATCAGGGCTGAAAGGTGTCTGAAATAAGCAAGTAAGCAAAATGGCCTGAAGGAAAGTGGGCAATGAGATGTAGGGCATTGCCCCTCTTGGATTAAAGTTGTTTTTCCTCTGGGTCTTTAAGAAGGGCATTGAGGTGACAAGGTCATAGCGTAAGAAGGGACTTTGAGAAATAGAGTCACATTTAAACCACCCCAGACAGATGCCACAGCACCCCTATTTTTTAAATTTCTTGACAAATTCCCTTAAATATTGTTTGTAAGTGCTCCCTTTTGGTTGACTTCTATTCCTTGTGCTACTTACTTCTCGGTTTGTGGGTGATGATGTACGTAGTAATGAGTCGGCTGTGCTGGGTGAGGCACTATGCGGTATACAAAGGAGGAAATCCTCCAAGATGTGGTCACCCTCTCTGCTTACTAGAGAATCTGGGTGCAGTTTGGACAGCTCAGAGCCTCAGTCTGAGGGAATGACAGGCCAGGCTAACAAGAAGTAGCAAGGGGATCCCACTGAGATGTGTGACACTTGCCCAAGAAATGTTCAGAACCGTCTTCGCTCTCGCTATTTCTGAGTAGTCCTACAGGAGTCCTCAAGAGTCAGAGCACTTCTTTGTTTCCTGGGTACTTCAGAGATTCCTGGCACAACTAAAGAAAACCAATCGAGAAAGCAGCTTCTTTCTCCAGCTTGTCTGTAGAGGGGTTATTTTCAGTTCTCTGCACGTAGTTTGGGGCTCCCTTTCTATTAATGCTCTGCATCTCAGAGGAAATATGGATTCTTGTTTGAATGATAGGCCACGTGTTTCCACTTAGCATGTGGCAGCCAACTATTGTTCTCATGCCACCTTACTGGTGGTGGAAGCTGTGTGGATTTGGACCTGTTAGTGACATTTCAGAGGAGGGGTGACAGAAGCATTAGTTTGTCTAGCAGCATCCAAACTGGGACACCGTGTGAAAAATAAAAGAAAGTGCAAATATATAGACACATGCACACACATACACACATCCACAAGGTTCTGGGCTTTTGTAACCTCCCCTCCCATACACACGCACATAAACAGCCATGGAAGCAAAGATTGGCCTCCCAGATGTACCCAAATAAGAGCTATAGGGCTCATATCTGGAATAGCAAACATCAGGATTAAGGAAGTTAGAAGCTTCTCTGCCACAGATGTTCCTCCAGGCAAGGTCATCCCTAGATGAAAATAGGGCTATTAGGTTCCTCTTCTTAATGTTCTCCATGCCCTGTGCCCAACTTGCGTGTCCTCACTGCCACATCCCACTAAAGCACTCACCTGTCCTCTACCTGCCTTCTGTCTGGGGGCTCCTGCAGAGGCTGGCCTCTCCTCCAGATTTTCCTGGCCAGCATAGCTGTGCAGGTCAGAGTGGCAACCTGGATGGAAAAGGTGAGCAAAAGCTGAGAGGGCTGTTCGTGCTTCTGTGCTCTGTCCAGACTCTCTCCTCTGCGGTCAATCACCTGTGGCGCCTTCACTGAGGGAGGCACTATGGGTTGTGGAAAGAAGGAGGAGACAGGTTCTGAGCTCAGGAATCTCACAACAGAGCTGAGGAGGAAGAGGCTAACATACTCACTGGAGACTGAAAAACTGGATGTAGTGGTGGAGAGAGAATTGCCAGCAACCTCCTTCTTGCTGAAAGAGCCGAGAGGGCATGGAAGCTTCCGGGTGAGCTAGAAAGCTTGGGAAGACTTTGTCTAGGACGTGGGAATTGACCTAGTATCCAGTGAGACTCACCATCGAGCCCCATACTGTGATGGGTTGGCGATCAGCTCTGCCTGGGTGTATTGGGGTTTGGAGTTGGGACAGAGGGGTGTGGGGGGCAGCCATAACCTAGAACTCTTCTAACTGCAGTCCTCCTGTGGTTCTCTTCCTCCTTCGCTTTGCCTTCTGCACCTCCAGCTACCCCTCCAGGTATCATCTCCTTGAGCTTGGAAAATTCACCAAGCAGCAGCTGGAAGCCAGGCATTGGCTGCTCAGACAACATTGGCTGGGTTTCAAGTTGCTTTCAGACCATCACAGGGGGAAATCTGCTGTGCTCTTGCTCATTGTAATCTAGACCATGTGCTCTGGGCCCCATGGAAACATAATTGGTGGAATACTTTCTCCAATAGTTCAGCTTGGGGATTCAACAGCAAATACAAACTCAAGGTGCTGAGGAAGGGATGCTGGCTGCCTGGGCTCAAAAGCAAGTCACCTGGGTTCCCAAGGGGATTGCTTGTCCTCAAAAGAGAGAAGCTGTTGCGCCTCTGGAAAGGGCACAGGATTCTGACGTTTCTCTCACTCCCTCCTCCCCCGAGAAACACAAGAGCTTCTTGTATCAATAGCAAGGGGAAGCTAGCAATGGGAACCGTGATCTACTTCAAAAAGCCTTCAGGGTACACCGAATGAGAAGCTGGGCATTTCTGCCAACAACTGCTGGCCAGAGGAGACCCGGGAAAGGCCAGGCGTTTACTGAAGAGACCTCTGGTGTGGTGGGAAGCTAGGGACCTGGGCTAGCTCCCAGACCTGTGTGATCTGGGAGCAGGCGACTCTTCCCCCTGCTTCTTTTTTCCCATCTACCCTGGGCCCCAACTTTCAAAATGAGGGAACAGCCTCCCCTCTAAGGGCTTTGGCAGCCCTGAAATTCTGTGATTCAAAGTCCAGCTCTTTAGGCAGTGGACAACACTTGAGGGAAAGCAGCCTATGAGAAAGCTCACTCCAGGGGTAACTTCATGCACAGGAGTAGTGGATATTGTTTCACTGGGGTGATTTGGCATACGCTTGCCTTGCCTAAAAGTATCCCCTCATGGATGCATCAAGAGCCTCTGCTTAGTCTGGTCTCACTTCCTTTGGGATAGTCACAGCTCCAATGTCTTTTTCTAAAACACAGATGATCTGTGTAACCCCTTTGCGTGAATGCACTAATCAGACATACTTCTCCCTAACTGGAGGATAGAGAAATAGGGAGAAAGTGATGGGGGAAGGGTACAGATTTGGAAAACTGGTTGCCAAGGATGCATATTTTCCTGCCTTACAATCTTACTCGGGGACAGCTCTGGAGTTTCTAGTCTTCTTGCTGTTGTTTTGTTTCCAGAGTGGATAAGGAAGTAGAGAGTTCTTACCTCCTTCTAATTATACCTTATTTGGAAAGTCAGTTTTCAGAGGTGTTGGCTTATCCCCAGTTGGATTTGCATGAAGAG
>NW_006790372.1:1047215-1050865 GCF_000442215.2 Lipotes vexillifer | reverse complement strand
CCTGCTGCCATCAAGCAGCATTATATTTATGTTCTCTGTGAGGGATTTGGAAAGACCTTTAGCAATGGAGAGCCTATGGTCCTGTGCTCATCCATTTCCATTAATTAGACCCCTTTGTCATCATCAAGTTTCTCTGTTAGCTGAAGTTTTTCATGCAGGAGACATAGGGTTTAGTCCTAGCTCACTTCTTACCTAAACTTGTGACCTTGGCAGAAGCATTTAATCTCTGTTTGCACTAGGTTATGAACCACGCAAGAAAAATGGTCTTAATGGTTCACAGTTATACTTGGAAGGAAGGGCAGGCGAGAGGGAGAGAGGGGCAGGTAGAATGAAGTAAGTTGGGGAAAGGAATGGCGAAGAGAGGGAGTGGGTTGTTTTTTAATTAAAAACTCTATCACTGAGCTTGATCACCCACCTTATTCTCTAGACTTGGCTCTGTGTGACTTTTGGCTGTTCGCTAAAATCAAACCCACCCTCAAAGGACAAAGATTTATCACCACCGAGGATATTCAAAAGAATGTGCCGCAGGCTCTGAACTCAATTACTAAAGAGGAGTTCCAAAAAGCGTTTTGAGCAATGGCAACATCATTGCACTAAATGTACAGGGATTTAGCCTCCCAAGGTGCTAGTCTGAAGGGAACACCACTCTTTTGGATGTGCACGTCCTAATATGCTTGTGAAAAAGCAGCAGTCAAATTACATTATGGCCATATTTCAAGTTATTGCCTGGGGCTTCCCTGGTGGCGCAGTGGTTGAGAGTCCGCCTGCCGATGCAGGGGACACGGGTTCGTGCCCCGGTCTGGGAAGATCCCACATGCCGCGGAGTGGCTGAGCCCGTGAGCCACGGCTGCTGAGCCTGTGCGTCCGGAGCCTGTGCTCCGCAAGGGGAGAGGCCACAGCAGTGAGAGGCCCGCGTACAGCAAAAAAAAAAACAAAAACAAAAACAAAAAATTATTGCCTGTTTCCTCTCCTTTCGTTCTCAATGGGGATTGGCAACAGCTAGTTGCCAAGTTTTGTAGGGAGCAGCTGAAAGCCATGTGGGATTTTTACCCTAGCTTGTTCTGTACCTATGGCTATTAGTTTCCCTTCACTGTACATGCAATAAAACTGTACCATAGGGTACTGGCACTTGTATAATGCTTTATGTTTTTCAAGGCAGTTTCGTATCAGATAATAATCTCCTGGAGTGAAGGAACCCCATCTTATTTACTTTTGAACACCCAAACCCTAGAACAACGCCTCACCCATAACACTCAATAAATGTTCATGGAATGGAATAGCTAACCTCTCGTTTTATCCTTGAAACACCCTTGTAAAAAGGCAGACAAGGTATTAATCAAGGTATTACTCCTATTTTACAAGGACCCAGGACACAAAGAGTACAGTGTGTATGGGGGTGGAAAAAGTCTACCATAGTATTCAGGAACATGGGCTTTGGAGATAGGTCTGGATTCCAATTTGGACTTTCCGCTGATTAGCTATTGACCTTGAGTTAATCGCTAAACTTCAGTTTTCTCAACAGAGGATAATAATAGTTTCTACCTCCTAGGGTTATTGGGAGGATGAAATGTGATCATCTATGTATGGCACTTAGCATAGGGCTGACGTAGTAAGTAAGCATTCAATCAATCAATTCATTATTTAGTGAATTGTTTAGTTTATACAGCTAGCTGGTGGCAAAGCCCGACATGGAATCCAGAGCTAACTTTAAGTGTCAAATTCTTTGCACAAGACAAGGTAGAAATGAGTGTGAGATAAAGTGGCCTAAACTCTAGAGATTTGGCTAGCAAAGGGAGTACAGAATCTCCTGAATGCCCTTTGTGCTTCTTACACAAGGGATCTTCTGAAATGGATGTTCAAGACCATTTGGTCCAATTCCTGCACCTTACAGAAATATTATCTCAGGCTTGAAGGAGATCCTTTTGTGACTCAGTCATTCCAACCATGGAAGCTAGACCCTCTTACAGTCCCCAACCTCCCTGAGAACGGAGGCAACTATATAGATTGATAGATAGTTTGTAAATACATATACACATACGTACCCACACACCCACACACATACATATTTTTAAGTAGCTGAGATAAAAACCAAGGAGACAGAGTAGCCACTGATTATAGGATGAAATCTGAGGCGGCATCTCCTTGCATTCCAACTTAAAATCCCATGGAACGGAGTTAAACAGAGGCCCATGTTGGCCTGTTTCCTGATTTCAGAAACATAAATCCAATCAACTGAAATGCCTCCTGTTTATACTGGCTACACAAGGCCCCTGAAGACTTTACACAGGAAGTCATTAAAATTCCTTATATTCTCCCCAGGCAAAGGCATACCCAGTCAAGCGTCTTCCCTCTTCCTTCTATCCAGAGGAGATCTAGGAATCTAGCAGCCTTCAGTACCCGGAAACACCTTCTCTCTGTTTGGAGACTTGCAGATTGTCCCATTTGGGAATCTTGAGTGACAGTTTCAGTGAGCTACCCAAGGATTCTTGGCAGACCCAGGAATGGCCACTTACCTCTGCCTTTGTACCTGAGAAAGCCCATATTCTCCCCTCACAGGGCCTACTCAACCTGATTTCTCTCTCTCTTTTTTTTTTTTTCCTGTCCTATAGTCACACCTGAAAAAACAGGGCCCTTACTCAGGCTGAGAAATACAGCCCCAGAGAGCCACAAACCTTTCAATCTTCAGTGTTCAGAAGACCAAAGGACCAGATCTCCACTTCTATTTGGCCCTTCGAAACCCAAAGCCTGAAACATCCTGTTCTTTTGCCACATCTGTTTCTTTACCATACAGCTGGAGCTGCTCCAGTGGGGCAGAAGGATGAGTTCAAAAATACCCATCTTAAACTTTATATGTGGCTTGTCATCAACCTACAAGGAGAGCTTAAGCTAAAGCGTGGCATTCTTCTCATTCCTTCTTTTCTAATTAACAACATATGATCTCCACTCCTTTCCCTCACTCCCCTGCCAGGAGCTCCCCCCATTCACAGTGCTAAAAGCCCAAAGATACTTGCAGTTCAGGCCAGCAGGAGCCCATAGCTTACCCAGGTCTTTTCTTCTGTAAGAGGAGTCCCAAATTACTTCTTTCTATGCACCAAGCTGTTTCCTGCTCAACAAATTTTCAACTTCATCCTGAAGAGACAAATATAAGGGCATTTGTGGTTCTATGCCTCCTTGGGTTTGATAGATTCTCCCTGTCCTAAGCCCTCACACTGAGTACAGAGAGCAAGCAAACAAGCTCTGAGCCAGCCCTTCCCAGAGTTGGTAGTTTTGACCTCATCAGCCCAAACTTACATTTTCTGGCTCTCTCCCAAGCTTCCAGCACTCCCACTTACTCCCTTCTTGTTCTAGCTATATTTTTTTTAAAGAGCATTTCCCCTAACACGAGAGAGAGAGAGAGAGACAGAGACAGAGACAGAGACAGAGACAGAGACACAGAGAGACAGACAGGCACATGCTTAACCCCGAAAAATAGAGCCTGGCAACATAATTCAACGTGGAGTTATTCGAGGACTTAAGGATCTTCTTCATGACCCACAGAGCCCATACCCTGGGTGACTAACTAACTCCAAAACCTCTAATATGAGACCCACATTTCTTTGGGCTCCCACTTTATACTCACAAGATCTCCTAAACGCCAACTTGGGAAAGAG
>NW_006790372.1:1036015-1047014 GCF_000442215.2 Lipotes vexillifer | reverse complement strand
GAAAGAGTTTATGTGCTTGGCTATAGACCTCCCACAGAGCCAATGCCTGGTGAGGGGCTGAGGAACAGCTATTCTTAGGTCATACTCAGATCCTTCTTAATGGATGCACAAATAAAACCATGGACAGAAATATGACCTGAGGGTTCCCAGACCTCAAGACCACCCTTGGAGCCCACAGGAAGTCCCCTGCCTCTATACACACACATGCAAAAAGCCTCCCCTATAGCATAGAGAGTCCACATGGGAAATATCCTCCCTCCACCTCAAGGGGCCAACTGCCTCTATTAAGTGTGTTAGAGTAACTAGGTTTTGCACCTTGTGACATTTATCATGGTCTCCTCAGTTAAAAGGTGACACTCATGATGTCACAGCTGCAGGGGTGCTAGTGGCTAAAGAGACATGTACAGCCAGCTTTAACCCCTATGAATAGGTCAGTAGAGGAAAAAAATATGGCATAGAATGACATAAAGAAGGAAAGAGGACAGTATCTCAATATATTCCACAGGATCTGAACAGCCATGCCTAGAGGCCATGAGTTAAGGCCCGCTTCCACTCCATGTCCAAATGGTGTCTGCACTAAAGCTATTGTTTGCAATGCCTCATACTTTTTGACTGACGGTTGGCTTCAAAGTTTTACTCATAGCAAACCATCCTATATTTTCCTTTGCCAGGTATAGGGTATTATATTGATGGTATTCTCCTTCTAATGAACATGGGATTGGAATCATGTTGAGGATGAAGATTCTCAGTGTACTGAGGGGTAGATTTGAGACAGGACTCCCAAGAACTAAGGCCTCTCTCTTCCTCTTGTGCTATTGTTGGGAGTACTGGTTCAAGGCTCTTACTCCGTAGAGCCCATGTGAAACGTGAAGCCCACAATGTGGCTCCCATAGCAAAATTTATTGTCATACCAGTAAGTGAGCTTGACAACATGGTCACTGAGGGCCATGCTGGCCCAAGCAACAAAGATAGAGGAATAGGTATCACTGTTAAACTCACAGGAAACAGCCTGATCCTCTTGTGTAGGCCAGGATGTCCTTCAAGGGGTTGTCCAATGCCTGATTAACACCTCCTTGATGTCATCATATTTGTCTGCTTTCTCCAGAATGCAGGTCAGATCTGTGAGAGACATGTTAGGGATAGAGACACAGAGGCCAATGAGACTCCCATTTAGCTGAGGAATGACCTTGCCTACAACCTTGGTGGTATCAATGCTTGTAGGGATGATGATTTGAGCAGCACCGTGATCAACAGGCTGCAGTTTTCCAGAAGGGCCATCCACATTTTTCAGTGTAGAATTAATGGTGTGATCATGAGTCTCTCCATGATCCCTACATTGTCAGGGGTAAATACCCTTGACCAGGGTGCCTAGAAGTTCGTGGTACAGGAGGCAATGCTGGTAATATTTAGTCAGTGATCATACTTCTCATGGTTCCCTTCCCTTACAAACATGAGGACAGCTGCAGAAGGGAAAGAAATTATAAACCTCCAACCCTCAAGTGAGCTCCAGCCTTCTCCAAGAGTAGGAAGAGGCTAGTGGACTCCACAGCAAACACCAACCTGTTAGAGAAATGTGGTTATGGATATTTTGACTAACTAAAATGTTCAAATTAACTTTCAAGGCTAAATGTTGATTAATTAATATATAGCTAATATGCTACCAAGTTCTGATGAAACAGAAGCAAACAGAAAGCGTTCAGCACCCCATGCATTTAGTAAGTTGTAAAAGAGCATGACTAGGTCAATTGAATCATTTCTCTGATACTGAGAAAATGGCATGGCTGCTATAACATGGTTGTATTTTTAAGGTCACCATGAACAAGCTACTGATAAATCACACCTGACAACCCCACAACAAATCAATGAGAACTAAACAAGCTTAACTTTCAAACCAATAAACAGAAGGATGGAAGAGGTGTCATTAAATGCAGCCTTCTCGGAGGCCAACATTGGAGGTGATGGTAGTAACTTGAGAAGAGATGCATGCTCTGCTGGCCCTTTAGCGTTAGCGGTGACAACTGATGGCAGTGCTTAAGGTAAAGGAAGACATCAGCATTCTCCCAGGCGCCATATTAGAAGCATATCACTTAACATATGCCTTATCCACATAGCCTATCAATTACCTAATCTGTTCTTTCGAAACGTCTCCTGCCACTGTCCGTCAACCTCTATACCCTCTTTCATCAGCCTAAGTGAAAGTTTTTCTCCATTCATGATTAATAATAGCTCTATATGAAATGCCCAAGTCATGCTAGACACTGATCCAGAGAGTCAGGAATACACTGAATCCTGTGTTAGAGATAGGATATTGGAATGATTATTCCATTTCCCAAACGAGTGCCTCTGCATTTCCCAGAAGGAGAGAAAGTCAAATGTTTCTGCAGTGACCTGTGTATGTAAGAGATGACTTGGTTTCCTGGGAAGATAGATTGCCATACAGTGACTCAGTGTCTGACCAATAAACTACCCTTTTTGATGGGTTCAGTCATTCCCTTTATCCCTAGGACTTGAGTTGTCAGAGAGTGTATCACTGAACTTACCAACAAAGAACTTGGAAAGAGTTTCTATAGCACTATGACTTCTGCCCAAGCTTACCTCAATTAGTCCTTATATTTCGTTGATCAAAAAATAAGTATTTATAAAGTACCTGAGGGCAAAGCATTCTGTTAGGTACAGTAGAGTGGCACGAAGTGTAAGATGTAGCCCCTACCTTGGGATAGTCTGTTGAGGAGGAAAACCTTATATGAGGCTGGTTGAGCAGCCTTCATGGAGTTATGAGGATTTGGCATGGAAAAGAATTGGAGAGACGGAGGGGAAGGAAGGCATTTAGGTCCGTCCAGAATTTTACTGTTTTTGGTCTGAAGCCTTCATAAGACTCAGAGTATAAAGTACATATAATGTGCTCTTAAAAATAAACTATCAAGACCAAAACAGAAGTTAGAAGGCTTTTTTGAGTTTCAGTTTAAGAAACATTTTCCAGTTGTTTTCATAAAAGGGATTGTCAGTCTAATAATACAGTTGGATTAATAGTAGTGTCTAAAATAGTTTTAGTTCTGATTATTAAATGATTGGCAGAAATAAAGAATCCAGTGGTTATGAAACTGCCTGGGTCAAAACTAAGCCACTTACATCTTCTAGCATTACTCTAAAGTTGACATTAGTTAAAATGGTCACCCAACTCTCACCAAAATTTCCAGTATGTTCGCTGGTAACAAGAATCCATCAGCTCAAAGCAGTGATGGAACTTTTTTTTTTTTTTTTTTTTTCACCCAACTCTCACCAAAATTTCCAGTATGTTCGCTGGTAACAAGAATCCATCAGCTCAAAGCAGTGATGGGACTTTTTTTTTTTTTTTTTTTTTAGCACAGAAGCAGGTGCACTGGATTAGTGGAGCAGATGGAATCAGCCATCTCGAACGGCAACAGGTATAGCTTGGGAGCAGGATATTACAAAGGCTTACTGATGCCCACACAAGGCAAGAGTGACCAGGGAAACAAGTCTATACTTTCCCCCCAGGTATCCACCTGACCTCTTCCTCTATAATAGTGTCTATATAATAATGTCTCTTTTAGACACTATTAATAATAGCCTGTATTATTAATAGTATCTACAGTAGTTTTCGTGCTGATTTTTTAATGATGTCACCTCCTCAGAGGGATCTTCCCTGGCTCTCCCTATATAAAGTCAGACCCTCTGTCACTGTCTATCTTCTCATCCTGTTTCATAATTATTTGAATATATGCTTATTGTCTCTTTCCCCATTAGAATGGACTCTTCAGGAAAGCAGGGACTTGCCTTGTTTACTGGTATATGTTCAGCTCCTAGAACAATGGGGCCAATAAATATTTGTTGAATGGATGTCATAACATTTGAAAAAGCTATATGTCAGTAAATCCCAAATAGGTGGTTGGACACTATATTTTAAACCAATGATCTCATATAGATTACTACTTGCCTTAGAAATGGTTTATGATGTGGGAAGGCATAAAGGCACAACTGCCTATACAGTCTCACTCCAGTTCCACCTTTTCCATGAAGTCTTCTCAGGTAACTCCATTTCTTTTTCTGACCTCTGATTGCACGCAGCTTAATGTGTAACTGTCCTTTGTGTATAGAATTTATTTGTAAGTTCTTTAAGAATGAGGATGATATCCTATCTTTTTTACCCTATATTTTCTATCATGCCCAGCACAGCATGCTGAAGTAGTAGGCACTCAAAACATTGCATGACTTGTTGATTGATTCCAGGTGGGGAAATTGGCAAGCATAAGCTGTTAGAAACGAGCTTTTTTTTTCCTGTTTTTCTAAGACAACCCAATAATCAACTGCTGTTAAAGACATTACTCATAAATCCTAACAAATCATTTTAACTATAAAGGTAAATTTGATCCAGCAGTGTCCCTTGGGCACTCTTCGCACTTGCTGATGAATAACTTAGGGGCTTAAAAAATGAATTACAGGACCTAGCCTTTGGTGGGGAAAGTTGTCAAATGAACACATTAATTTTTTCATCTGCTTCTGCCCTGGGCTATGTGGATTACAGTGGGCTGGGTAGCCTGCAAAGATTCCTTCGTGCCTTGCCCTTCCCAGATTTCTCCTTCTAATCAGTGAATGTTGCATTCTTTCTGGACTATGAAGATATTAGAATTCAAGCTGATTTCTGGAGGCAGTATATTCTCCAGCCCTGGCCTTCGGTCAAGAGCATACTGGTGTGTTCTGGGTTTTTTTTCACCAATTTCAGTGACTTTTGGGAGTCCCAAAACCCAGCAAGAGACTGCTTCATTCTAATTCATCCTAGAGTATTCTAATACAAACTGGGAAGTGAGGTGTTTCCTAAATTCTTCTGATGACTGTCGGCTCCCATGGTACCTTGTGCCAAGCCTACCTATTCCTACTCAGAAGGTATACTCACACATCTTGGGATGTAGAGGGTTTCCTTCTCAGGGATGGTAGCCTGCTAGTAGCACTGGCCAGTTATGTGGATTTTCAGTGCTGTAACTGACCTAAAGTAGAATCCAGGCCCACTGTCATACTGTTTAAGATGTTCTCTGCTTGCTCATTTCATTTCAAAATGCACCTGAATCTATTAGCCTCTGCAATATTCTCTGCTGAACTGAGTTGAGATATGGATTTCCCTTAGGTCAGCCTGCTTTTAATTGCAACGTTTCTTACAGCTGATGATAGGGACCAGAATCAGCATTCCTACCAGGGTGCCATCTGTCTTCAAGGCCAGTAACTCCTAACATTTTTGGAGTAGCAACAGTCTATTTGATTTTGCTTTTTAAAAATTAAAAAAAATTTCTTTAAAATTATTTAAAAATTTTTTGTTGGTTAAAACTAACATACAATATTATATTAGTTTTAGGTGCACAACATAGTGATTCAATATATTTTTTAACATCTTTATTGGGATGTAATTGCTTTACAATGGTGTGTTAGCTTCCGCCTTATAGCAAAGTGAATCAGTTATACATACACATATGTTCCCACATCTCTTCCCTCTTGCGTCTCCCTCCCTCCCGCCCTCCCTATCCCACCCCTCCAGGCGGTCACAAAGCACCGAGCTGATCTCCCTGTGCTATGCGGCTGCTTCCCACTAGCTATCTACCTTACGTTTAGTAGTGTATATATGTCCATGATCACAACAATAAGTCTAGTTACCATCCATCACCATACAAAGTTGTTGCAATATTATTGACCATATTCCCTGTGCTGTAACTTACATCCTCATGGCTTATTAACTGTATGAATGGAAGTTTTTACCTTTTAATCCCCTTCACCTACTTCATCTGCCCCCCTACCCCGCTCCCTGCTGGCAACCACTGGTTTGTTCTCTGTATCTATGAGTCTGTTTCTGTTTGGTTTGGTTTGTAGATTTCACATATAAGTGAAATCATACCATATTTGTTTTTCTCTGTACTAGCACAATACACTCCAGGTCCATGCTTTGTACAAAGGGCAAAATTTCATTCATTTTTATGGCCACATAATATTCCAGTGTGTGTGTGTGTGTGTGTGCGCGCGCGCGCACGCACGTGCACACATCACAATTTCTCTATTCATTCATCTATTGATGAACACTGATTTTGCAACACTTCTGCTTCGTTTGTCTTCTCTTGGGAAGAGTCAACTTTTGGCGGACAACATTAATGACAGTGGAAGAAGTAGTGGAAAAGAAGAGGAATATATACTAGTTGAGAAGTCAGTGGGCTCGGGGTGTAATTCTGAGGCTTAACAATGGTTCTTCAACTGAGCTGTGACCTGAGAAAATCACTTGCCTCATTTGGGCCTCAGCTTCATTTGTGAAATGAGGGGGTTGGACTAACTAGATTAATGTTTCCTAAATCTTGCTGCGTCTTAGACTCACTGGGCAGATGCACCAGTGAGATTTAAAACTAATTCTAGGGCTGTATCCACCCCTGACCTACTGAATTAGAGTATATCATGGTGAGTATCTATAGTTTTTTAAAGCATCACCAGTAAATCAGATATATGTATACATGGTTAAGACTAAATCAGGGTTTCTCAAACATTAATATACATACAAAATCACTTGGGGAAATTATTAAAATACCTGCCCTTTATGATTCAGTACGTCTGGGTTGAGGCCTGAGATTCTGCTTTTCTGACAAGTTCCAAAGTGATGCCCATGCTGAACTTTGAGTAGCAAGAGGCTAGAACTTTGATGGTTCTCATCTGGGGACAACTTTGGCCCCCTCACCAAGTAGTGTTGCCAGATAAAGTACATTTTCTAAATCTGGCAATCCTGTCCCCAGGGGACATGTGGCAATGTCCGAAGACATTTTTGGTTGTCACAACTGGGGATGGGGGTGGCTACTGGGATCTAATGGGCAGAGGCCAAGGATGCTGCTCAGCATCCTACAATGCACAGGACAGCCTCACCCTCCAAGCAAAGAATATTGGCCTAAAACATCAACAGTGTCAAGGTTGAGAACCCTGGTCTAGATGAACTAATTTAAAGTTTCTTCAAATTTTTACATTACTGCATATGATTCTGGTATATACTTATAATAACGCCATATATTTTGATCAGTGATCAATGGTTGCTATATCAGAATTTTCCTCCCTAGCCATGTAGCTTATCATAACAGGAAATTTTCTAATAAACTTTTCCGGAACTTTCCAACAAAGCTTTTATGTTTTTATTTCTCCAGGAATAACAACTGAGCATTGAGAATAGGAGAAATGTTGAGTGTCAGAACCTGAAAGGCCTTTAGTAATCAGTTCACTCAAACCCTCTTAACCCACAGATGGAGAAATAAAGGCCCACAGAAGGGAAGTGTCCAGCCCAAGCTGTGTTGTTTTAAGGAAATTCTCCACATATCTGAGGCTGTTAGGGTAATTAATTGTTTATAAAATGTCAATAGTACTACCTGCTTTTAATTGGCACACATTCTCAAAATAAACTGGATAAGGAGATACATTTTCCTCTCATTTGAAGACCACCACCTCCCTACCCCACCTCTGGCTTCTATTTCTATCCACACATTGAGACTGATGTTTCTAGATAGCTAAAGTTACCTCATTCACTGAATACACTCATTCTGATATGGCAGGCTTTGGAAGAATTTGCTTTGGCTTGTAGTGGTAATGATAATCGATATTTATGGGGGATTTACAGTTGTTGGGTGTTGTTATAAGGGCTTTATCTGGGCTAACTGATCTTACCGACCCTTACTTCAGAGATGAGGAAACTGAGGAACAGAAAAGTTAAGTCACCTGCCCAAGGCTACACAAATAGTAAGTGGTAGAGTCAGGGCTTAAGCCTGACAGTTGGATTCCAGGGTCCATGCTATTGGCCATCAAACCAGACTGCCTCTCAGAGCTTGCAGTTTTAGTAAGAACTAGGAGTTCCTTGAAGGAAGGGAGCATGCCATTTGTCTTCATCTCCCCTGAGATTAACACAATAATTGGCACATATTAGGAGCTCATTATTTGTAGGTTGCATGAGTGAATGCCAAGATTTGGTGCTCTCAGCAAAGAAACCCACAGGCAGGTGAAATGATTTTTTGCTTATTTCCCTTTTCACAGGTGTGAGCAAGAGTTTGCACAAGATTTGACTGCCCACTCTGTTGCCTGAATAATTAGAATTTTTTTCTGAGGCAAATGGTCTTTATGTCAGGGAGGTACAGTGAAGACAGTCAGATCTGCAAGGAGCTATTCATCTGTCCTAGGTAAAATGTTAGCAGGTGGGAACGCTCCAAAGCAAGACCAAGGGGTTCAGCCTGGGTTCTCCATCTGGAGGGCTGATGCCTCCATCTCCCGCTGCCTTTGATGCCGTTTCTAGGCTGGCAGCTGCCAAACCCAGACTTGAGCAAATGAGCCTATAAACACAGCGAGGAAGATTCCTTTCTTCAAGAAGCGCTGTGACAAGAGTTTGGTTAGGACTCAGCTCAGATGTTCCTCCCTCCATTTATGGATGCAGATCTTATGGAAAGATCATGAACTTTGAAATCCAAAGGACCTGGAGTCTCACTCTGTTTCTGCTACTTTCTACCTGAGTAACTTGACCTCTATTAGACTAAGTTTTCTTGTACTGCATGGAATTTTGGGGAAGATTCCAAGTTAACTTCCCTGTCACATGGAATGCTTTCAACAAACGTTAGCTCTCTCTCCTCCAGCAGATCCAGGACTCTCGCTTGTTCTGAGTCTTGTGGAAAGAGTATGATTCCCCAGGCTGCAGGCAATCTGTAGCTTGTCCGCACATAGTTGTTCATTGCTCTTTATTCCCTTTCCTCCTTCCTTACAGCAGTAGAATTGCAAACTGATATCTGCAAGTTGACCCTGTGATGTTGAAACCCAGGAAAATCCTCAAGTCAAAGAATCCCAAGGATGACAATGGTCAGCTAACTGCTGAAATGTGGCATCACGGTGAGTTGGTAGAAAAAGTAATTGTATAAGTCAAAATGGTTGGAGTGACCTTAAATGTCCTTGGAGGAACTTTCTGCAGACATGTTGGTTTTCTGTACAAAAGGATTTGCTGCCTCAAGGTAGTCACTGGGACTACCTTGGCAACTGGGAAACGGAAGAGCAAAGAGGAAGGCCTCAGTAATAGAATTCTACATCCAGAGGTAAATTATATCTCAAGTACTCAGTCATTTTGAACCAATATTGTTTTTCCAGACAGAAAAAGTACCACCAGGAGGTAGAAGCTTTTTCTTATATGAATACAGAAAAGCCAGCCCAGCCATGCTTTCCCCCTACACATGGATAGAATTTCACCTTGTTCACAGATGCTCCTGTGTCAAGCATTTGCTATCAATAATTTTTTAAAGCCAAGATTTCCGGTCTGCATGTGAGTTCAATTTGTATATACTTCTGTGATCTGGAGAAAGAACTATAGACTTTGGGCTATAATAGGAAAGCTAGGAGCAATAACCAGAAGATCAGGGTCTTCCCAACTTAATAAGAACATACTCCATCTTTACAGGGACAGTTACAAGAGGAAACCCTTAAGAAACATTTGACTTGTGGCTTATAAGAACACACTTATCCTGAGCTTTTGGCTCAGATCTGCCACTAACTAGCTTGGAGACTTTGGGAAATTCACTTTTCTGGGCCTCAATTTCCAAAGTTGTTACAGGAGGGGACTACAGTAGACAATATTCTTCTAGCACTCATACTTGAGGATTCTATGGGAGGGCCAGAGATAGAACTGGATGTTGACCTTAGAGTATCAATAGCTAACTTTCTTTTCTTCCAGTACTATCAATATGTCACTGACCAAGTTTAAGGGAAGGAGTATGGGGGAGGGAGAGGCAGAGAGCAAGGCCTGTGTGCTGAGACTACACCATGTGTTTTGTATTTGCCTAGATTGACACGTGGCCTAAAGCCTGTTTGTTCTGTGCTTGTATTGTTTCAACTTCCCTCCGTTTCATTGGTTCTATAAATTGGCTTTAACCCAATTCTCTCTGTTTTGGTCATTAAATTTCAAATTGGTTCCTGGCCTTGTGTACAATCCCCTTCTTTCTTTAATAATAGAATCGATCTCACTCCCCAAAATGATGGTTGGAAACTTGAAAGCAGGCTAGTTACTGTTCCTTCATTGTATTCAGTTTCCTACCATTTACCTTCCTTTGGATTTTCTCTTTACAGCAGTGTCCAGCATCTTGGGCCTCAAATTGCTCCCTGATGGGCTGAGACCTCTTATGTTTGAGGAGGCTGGGTAATCCAGTGCCCCTTGGGAATATGTTGTTAGCACAGCCACAGCAAACAAACCTAAAATGAGAAATTGAACCAAAGCAGTCTAGTCCTAGCCCAGTGAAGCTCTTCAGTTGGTAAAAGGCTCTTGACACTTGCCAAGAGCTGAAAGGGTCCCACCTTACCTGAGCATAGAAGGGAGCTGTATCTGACGCAATGACAGTTAATCCTGCCCAGAGATGTGCTGGTAAATGCTTAACAACTGGCTCTGTGGGGGTGGGGAAGCCCTGATTTGTTGTGTTTGCCAATTTCCATGGTGAAAATACTCCCACCATGACTGATTGCAAGCTAACAGCATGATGTCACTAAATGTGGAATTGGAAAGCAATGAACACAAATGGCCCTTGAGGGCGGTGCAGGTACACTCCAGCATACCACCCACCACCCAACTGCATCTACGATAGGCCCACACAGCCCAAAGCTGCCAGACCTGGGTTCTCTGGCAAGGATTGGGGAGGAAAGAGAGAGTGGTGCTTATACACTGTCCTGTCTCTCCAACCTGCTCCTTGGGAAAGAAGCATTAGAACTGAGTGTAAAACATCATATACTTTAAAATCTCCAGGAGGAAAACTCAGTCACATCATGTCCTTCCCAACATGTTTTTTTTTTTTTTTTTCCTACAATTTACCTCAGGGTAAGTTTAACTCCTGGGTCCCCAAAAACCTTTTAAAGAAGACCCCCTTCCTCTTTAAGTCTCTAGAAAGGAACCTGCGACATATCCAGATAATGGAGACTCCTTTCTTGGTGCCTAAAGAGCTCAGAAACATGTGGTTCAGCA
>NW_006790372.1:1024496-1035915 GCF_000442215.2 Lipotes vexillifer | reverse complement strand
TTCAGCAGAATGCCTAAACTCTGATTGTATCAAGAGACCAATCATCAAATTGATTGTCTCACAGTTAATCTGATCCACTTTGGTTACCCCAAACCTGGGTTGATCATTTGATGGATATTATCAGGTTTATTTATGTGTGACTATCCAACCACTTGCTTAGTAAAGGACCCCAAATGGTTTCTCAAACCTGTCTTATATATAACAGCTAACATTTATTGAGTGCTTGCTATGTGTCACGCTTTGCTCTACAGGTTTCATATGTAATATATAATCCTCCCAACAACCTTCTGAAGGAGGTACTACTATTATCACATTTTATAGATGAAGAAACTGAGACACAGAGAGGTGAAGGATCTTGCCCAAGGTCACACAGCTGATAAGTGGTAGAGCTAGGATTCAAACCTTGGCAAGCTCATGAGTCCTTTTATTTAGCCACTATACTAATGTAATCTTACCATAGGCACAGAGTTTAATTAAAACATTAAAACTCTCCTAATCTTGAAGTCAGGAAAGATGAGTTCTGACTCTGGCTCTGGCACTGGCTTGTGAGACCTAGGGAAATTTCCTCTATTTCTGCATGCCTATGCTATACAAATGTCAAGAGAATTCGATAGAAAATTCTGGAGCCATGAGCAAGCTTTTCAAAAGGAAGTTGTAGGGATCTAAGTTGTTACTGTTTCTCAGTGTCTTTCAAAGATCTCATGAAAAAGATTTGCTTTTGCTGGCTATATGTTTTGCAGTTTGACCCCCATTGTTCTCCTTTCAGTCTCTTCAGGAGAAAAATCCTTAGAAGTTAGACTTGAAAAAAGTCCAGGAGAGCAGTCTGCTCCTTGCTCGTTCAGGCAGGATTGCTCTCCGTTGACACATCCCGTGTGTTTTGGTTTAGCGTTTCCAATCTTCTTCCCCTGAATACTTTGCTAGGAATTTTCTCCAAATCTTTTCTTTCCTCTGAAGAGTCTATATGTTATATCGGCTTATCATCTTCCAATTTCAGGCCAGACAGAACTGTGAAGCACTGAGGAACTATTTTTTCAAAGCTGTACCCATGCCCATTCCTTAGCACTATCACCACGGTTTCAGGGTGCTAAAATTTATATGTACCATGAAGAAAGAAAAGGCTCTAGTTCTCAGGAAACACTATAATTTGGGCTGTGCTGGTGGAGAAGGAAGCTCCTAGTAACTGGGGCTGTATGTGGTTATGATTGCACAAAGTAGGGAGTGGTGACAGGAAATCCACACTGTGGCACAAATACCAATGCTAGTAGGAGGCTCAAGGAGAAAGTCAATAGTCTACAGCACTTCCTATTCTACTCCCCTGCTAGAAAGATTCATGGCTCCATGAATGGTCTGAAGTAGGGTCGCCACATAAGTTATCATCCAAGTCAAGACATTCTTTAGAGTGCTCTTTGCTGAATCAAGTCAATAGGAGTAAACGGGACTGTCTTGGGCAAACTAGAAAAGCTAGTTTCCCTGTCCTGGAGATAAAGCTCTCTAAAACTTGATGGTGTGGATTCACAGTTGAGGGCCCTACTTTAGGCCCATGTTGGACATCACAGAGTGCCCACAGTTGCCCAGGACAGCACAAGGAGATGAGACAGCTCCCTGGGCCATGCATCCAACCAGGGCATCAGCTGGGGGCTCTGTGTTCGTGTTTTGCAGTGTCTTCTCAGATGAAATTGCCATGCTGATTGCAAAGAGGAAGCACAATTAGCACATTAATTAATTAGAACCTTTTTTTAATTCTACTGTGAAGAGTAATCTTTTGTTAACTTGAATGAGATCCTAAGCCTACCCTAAGCTTTAATTATAGTGTTATTATTTTAAAATATTGGCTGGCCCTGGACCGAGATGCTAGTGTTTAAATTTAAGTACTCCAGAGGTAATTTAAACACGTGATAATTTACTGACGGGTACTAATGACCCAAAGGAATTCCACATTGTTTAGTTCAAACAAATGATTACGATGAAAACAGACCCTGAAGTATGCTAATCACATTCTTTGCCAGGGAGCATGAGTACCTGTAAATGGATGTGTGCCTGTTTGTGGTTGCCTCTGAGCTGTCAGGAGAGGCTGCAGCATAAGGGTATTGGAGACTTGCAGCCTTTCAGGTAGCATGACCTTGTTTGAGTTCCTGCTCTACTATAAGCCACACTAACTGCCTGACTCTTGGCAAGTTATCATCTCCTCTAAGTTTTAGTTCCTCAATTGTAAAATGAGATTAATAACACCCCTCTCAGAGGAGTGTTTGTGAGGATTAATGAGCCAACATATATAAAGTGCCGGGGACATAGTAGACTCCTGATAAATGGTAGCTATTCCATTTTACATAGATATCTTATTTGCAGTTGTGTATTCTTGTGTATATCTCCATGTTTAGATTGTCCAGGTGTCCGTATCTGACTTTGTATCCATGTACTTACCTGGATATATAGATGTATATTTTGGTATTTGGTGAAATGTATCTCTCTCTGTATCTGTATGAGTGCAGTAGTCTTGGTATACAGCTGTATCTATGCATATACTGAGTGAGAGTCTGTGTGTGAATGAAGGAGGTATGCCATATCTGCATGAATGAATGTATATCGCTGTGCTTTCTGTAGTTCATGATCTCAGACTAGGCTGTGAAGACCACCTTAAGCATGACTCTTCCATTTCCAGCAATACCTTAAATTCTTTGGCCTTGATTTCATCCTTGTTTAGGTGGTCCAGGTAGTGGAGGTGGTTTGGTTGATTCCTTCTTTTATGGATTTGCGAGTATGCGTGTGTGTTAGAACCAATAGCTCCTTAGGCACAATTTGCTGCTTCTTTTCTCCTGCTTCCTTTTTTCTTTTCCTGCTCCTTCCTTCCCTTTCCTTCATTGTCTGCAACCTTACTGACTTTTCACCCCACTAACATCAGGGGGAGGAACACCTGAAGCAGGTGGAACGGCAGTCCTTGACTCTGAAACAAACTGTGAACTCATTCAATGGGAGCTCAAATTTGGGCCCCTGTGTGTTGGAGAAGCAGATTAGCATATAAAAGGAAGAATGTAAAGGTTGGAGAATCACCAGAGACAAACTGAGAGGCAGGTGCTTACCTTTGTGGTTTGATCTTAGAATAACCATGAAGTCCTCTCCACCTAGAAATTGTTCTCACACTGGCCTGTCATAGAACCTGAAAGTCCACCATTAGGTCCTGTGTCTGGCTGGGCTTTTCCCTGTGCTGCAGACACAGCTTTGCAGCCAGCTTTGTGGCACCCCTGTAATATTAAAGTGTGCCAAGGCTCCGTCCCACCGGGTGAACCTATATTCTCAAGTTCCAAAGAGTCTTGGGAACCTCCAGGACTATTCTGCTGGAACTTAAATTGTCAGTGATGGGAGGGAGGCCTTAAGGACAAACAATTGTTGCCTTCCTCCTTCTGCCTTTCCCTAATTTCAAGTCAACAGCCCATTATCAAGCATTGACCACATGAAGTCCTTAGGTTGGATGTGGGGACCAGATACAAAAAGATCATCTATTTCCTCTCTCTCTCCTCTCCATCTTGCAGTCTTTATGCTAAGCCCTCCTCATTGCTGCTAGGAGCAACGCAGATCAGATAGACCAATGATAAACTGTGTTGGTTATCCTTTCCCACGAGTTCTGGCATTTTAAAAGAGGGCCTGGGGACAGATTCATGAATTCCTCCCCACACTTAAGCAGTGCCCCTACATTCTGAAATTAATCTTCTCTCTGACAATGGCCGGAGCCAATCTCCCATTTTGTCCACAGTGGAGACCATCTATTTGGTAGGGAGGAAGCATTCTGATTAAATTAACTTCATTTAAGATGTGAATGATATCTGGCTTAATATGTTTATTTCCCAAAATAAATATACATTTCGAAGGGGAACTTGTTAAAAATAAGTAACTCTCAAATGGTAGGCATTAAACAGCAATATGGGACCCTTCAGGCTTTCTGGGCCTCTCAAGATATAGCATATAAGGAATTAATGTTTTCTTCCCAATTCTCATACTATGCTGATATTCACCCAGTTCTTCTGGTGCTCACTTTTGTTTTCAACAAGCCTCACAACCATGCTGTGATGATGCAAGATGCCGTAGGCATTCCCTTGACATAAGGGCTGCTAGGCTCCATAGAAGGGCATGAATCACCCTGGAGGTGTGGTGCAGTAGGGGTCGCAAGAAATCACCCCTACCTCTGCTCCCTGTCTTCTCCTCTAACTTCTACTTTCTCAGAAAGCAGTTTAATGACCTAATTTTACTTGGTGGTCTACAGAGTAGACTTCTCATTGAACTACTTTGCTACTCTCTATTTAATGTATATGACAGAGAAAAAAAAACAATGATCAATATGTGAATCCTAGCTTCACCTATATTGTTAGATGTAATATATTATTAATTTTTACTGTGTTCTTCTATCTTCATCAAGATCATTAGTAAATATTAGTAAATGTTACTGCATCCTAATTTACGTATATGCATTTACATTTTGCATTTGTATTTCACAACAGGGGCCTAGCCTCTGTCAACACTTTTATACCCTAATATCTGTAACCAAAACCGAGGATTTTACTTAAGCTACTAAATTAATGCATTGTACAATAGCATTATGGGTAGAATTCTGAGTTTCAGATTTATGAGCTATTCGTTTGTACAGCAGACATTACTCTCTGTTCAATCTTTGGCCAGAACAAATCCTACCAATGTAAAGAAAAGGTAAATGTACTTTAGTATAGGTGAGGCAATGAGGGCTAAGTACATGATCAGGGAAGGGGAAATAGTTGTTTGTATTTCATGTCCAGGCTGAACCAAGAAACCTGTCCGTTGGCCAGTCTGTCTTAGAAGACTGGAGGATTGATGGGATTTCAGAAGCTGTTTAAATGATGGGAAAGACCATTTGACTGCCTGAAGGAAAAGTATTCCAGGGAGAATATATTGCTTTGGAAAAAGTTCAGAGGTGGGAGTGAGATGTGCCTGCAGGGAACCTGAAACAGGTGTGCCTTCACACATGAGGTGTAACCATAAAGTGATGAATGTGACTTCTTTTGATACAAACATACCAGTACTTTACATCCCCGCAGTGTTGTCCTCTTCAAAGCAGACAGCTTGAGAGTCTAGATTCTTAATGAAGCCCAACATACCTTTGAATATTCTCTTCTGGTCTAGCCTTCAGAGCCAAACGTGCAGACTGCACCCATTCCTTTAAGAGAGAAAGTGGAAATAACTAGCTGCAATGTAAAAGGGATCTGAAGACTGGAATATGACTCATGGCTTCCTAGCCACCACCTTTAATGATCACTTGGTAAGCTGGAGAGGCGACCACCGATACCTATATAGTAAATGGAGCCATCTTAATTAAAAGTGGAGAGATCCATATGGCCTCTGGGATCTTCTCCCAGGTATAACACCCTCTTTTCATTTTGATGTTCATCTCGAGTCGATGGTATATCATCCTGCCAGAGTTTGCTTTGCTTTTGCAAATGGAGTTAGATGAAACTCTTCTACACTTTCTACCCTTTGTGAAATAGACTCCATGTGACCAAATGAATTCCATCTAGGTCTTAAGGGATAAAGACAAAAGCAAGAGAGCTGTATGATACAAAATTGAATAGATAGAGATCATTGGGTAGTCCAAGATGTCTGATGACTGTTATCCTGGAAGCCCATTCAAAGAGCTTGATAGGCAGGGGGGAAAGTGAGGCGGGGGATAAACTGGGAGACTGGGATTGACAAATACACATTACTATATATAAAGTAGATAACTAATAAGGACCTACTGTATAGCACAGGGAACTCTTCTCAGTACTCTGTAATGACCTATATGGGAAAAGAATCTAAAAAAAAGTGGCTATATGTACATGTATAACTGATACACTTTGCTGTACAGCAGAAACTAACACAACATTATAAATCAACTATACTCTAATAAAAATTTAAAAAAAATAAACAAAGAGCTTGGAAGGGTATATGAGGTTTGTTCTATCAGAGGCTTCAGAGAGATTGACAAGCATGAAAACAAACAACTGTCATTTAGATTTAACAATGAAAAAAACGTAAGGGAAAATTACACATCGTTTGGGATGGAGCTTAGGGTTGGGATCAGGGGTCTCAAATGACAGTGGACAGGGTCCAGGTAAATGCTGGGGCTTGTGAATTTCACAATGTGAGTATAAACAGTGCTGCTACAAGAAGTTGATGTTAAAAGGGGGAAAAGAGATGCGGTTAAGTGTGTCAATGTGTCAAATGTTAGATTCTGTTACTGAAAAAGTAAGGATGAAGGATGACCCATAATGTGTATTAAGCATCTATTTTGTTCCAGGCTCTTTAAATATATTGCTTCAGAGCAAGCCTGTGAACTAGAGATTATGATACCCATTTTAGTGATGAGGAAACTGAGGCTCAGAGAGGTAAAGTAACTTGCCCAAAGATACATAGCTAGTAGTTGGCAGATCTAGGGTTGAACACAGATTTCACTGACTCCAGTGAAAGTTCATGCTCTTCATTAGTGTATTAAGTTACTCTTTAAGGATGGATACAGCTGAGTGTGCACACAGAGAAGAAAGAGCTAGAAGAATAGTGGGCTTTAATAAAAGGCTAACAGTCTGAAGGACAAAGACTTAAGAATGTGGGCAGCAATGGGATCCTAGGTTGGTGCTGCCAATGACAGGGAATGTAGGAGAAAGAATTAAGTAGTGGTTTGAACAGAGATTGTAAACTGGTGGCCCATGGGCTAGATCCAGCCAGCACACATGTTTTGTTTGACCTGCACAGTGTTTTCTAAAATATCAAATTTATTGCCAGTATTTAAAAAGAAATTTTTCACATAAAATTTCCACTTTCCAGCTTCTTTTAAAAAAAATATCTGGCAACATGGGAACTTCAATCCTGCATGGCAAAGTCACCTGGGGCCAGGTTACACATTATACTGGTACTTGCTTTCCAGTTTCCCAAAGCTTTCAGCACATCCTACACTTGGGCAGCTTTACTCATCAGATTACCTGCTGAGCCCCTGTAAACCTTTTCATTTAAGACTGGTAGTTTAGATGGTCACCGTGGATGGCTCCCTGTTTTCTTTTCTTTTCTTTTTTTTGCGGTACGCGGACCTCTCACTGTTGTGGCCTCTCCCGTTGCAGAGCACAGGCTCCGGACGCGCAGGCTCAGCGGCCACGGCTCACGGGCCCAGCCGCTCCGCGGCATGTGGGATCTTCCCGGACCGGGGCACGAACCCGCGTCCCCTGCATCGGCAGGCGGACTCTCAACCACTGTGCCACCAGGGAAGCCCTCCCTGTTTTCTTTGAAGAAGATACCATCTTGTGGAAGAGATATCAATGAAAGTAGGGCAAGATATTTTCATGAGGTGATTCAAGGTGCTGAAATGTCTGATTTGATTAATGTCTGAGAGGAGCTAGAACCATTGTGGTGTCAGCCATCAGCTTAGCTGGAGGTCGGTATGTACTTCTTTAGTTGTTCAGTCATTTGGGTAGAGGAATGGGGGTGCTATGTTTTTTTTCTTGTTTGTTTACAGTTCAAGGTTGAATTGTAAACAGTTTTTAGTTGGCAAGCAGAGAGGACAGTGAAGACGTCTAGTGTCTTGGGTAAGCTTGACCTCAAGATACCAAAAGTAGGGCCTGTCATCCATTGCAAAAAATCATTGGTGGCCAGAGGTGTTAGTGTGTCCCTGAAAAGGAGGCAGCAGCTTAAAAGCAATAAATAGCAGGAGGCAGGTTGTCTAACTATGTTAGGTGTTGGGAAGAAATGTGGGAAATAAAACAGTGATCCAGGAAAACCCTAGTTTATTTTTTAAGTGAATTTACTAAGGGATATATATATATATATATATGTATATATATATATATGAATATGATTCAGCCTTAAAGTAGAAGGAAATCCTGCCACTTGTGACAATGTGAATGAACCTGGAGGATATTAGGCTAAATGAAATAAACCAGTCATAGAAGGACAAATACTGCATGATTCCACTTATATGAGGTATATAAAAAGTCAAACTTGTAGAAGCAGAAAATATAGTAGTGGTTGCCAGGGGGTGGATGGTAGAGAAATGGGGAGCTGTTGTTCACTGGGTATAAGGTTTCAGCTATGTGTGCTAAATGAATAAGTTCTAGACATCTGCTGTAGTAACCATATGGTATCGTGCACTTCAAAATTTGTTAAGAGGGCTGATCTCATGTTAAGTGTTCCTACCACACACACACTAAAGCAAACAAACAAACAAACAAACCCAAAGGAACGCAAGGAAACTCTGGGAGTTGTTGGGTATGTCTATTACCTTGATTGTGGGGACGTCATCATGGATGTTTGCTTATGTCTAAACTCATTAAATTGTACATACTAAATATGTGTTGTTCTTTGTATATCAATTATGCCTCAATAAAGCTGTTAAAAGTACTGTATGAATCCGTTTATATGAAGTGTCCAGAATAGGTAAACTGTGAGACAGAACATAGATTAGTCGTTGGTTGCCCAAAGATAGCGAGAAGGATTTGGAGGGAATGGGGAATGACTGCTAATGGATAGAAAGTTTCTTTTTGGGGTGATGAAAATATTCTAGAATTAGATAGTGTTGATGGTTGTACAACTCTGTGGATATATACTAAAAGCCACTGAATTGTATACCTTAAATGATTCACTTGCATGGTATGTAAATTATCTCGATAAAACTATTTAAAAATGAATTTATAAAACAGACATAACTCGCTATACTGCATTGTTTCCCAAACTTGGGAAAAACTTAGTTCTTTATTGTATCCTTCATTCTTGAAAAGGCTTTTAGGCCACTGTCCCTTAGGAATTCAGCTTAAGTTAGCAAAGAAGGCTAAAGATCATTGCTTAGCACAAAAGTTCCTTTCAATTGTGTGTCTATCTCAAAAGTCTCTCTGGCCTCAGTGTATACCCACCTCATCCTTTACTCCAGGCCACTCTCCTCAGTGTATCTGGTCTCTTCCTGAGTGTTGTTAAAGACAAATATCATTGAATACAAAAACAAACAAGCTAGCTAACTAAAAAAACCAAAACACTACAGAGAATTCCCAAAGTATAGTGTTAAAAAGGACCTTGAAATGGAGCAATATAGTCTAGACAGACTCTGATGGGTAATAGATAATCCTTTGCATGAACATATTTACGTGAAAACAATTCCATAATTTCTTTTGATATGTGGTACAGCCAGTCTCCTTGCCTCATCTGGTAGTTTGCTCTATTGTGAAACCTAAATTAAGTACTGGGAATCCTCAAAGAGTATCTGAGAGAAGAACCCAGTGCCTCTAGGAAAAGGCCTGATGGATCTAAAAAAGGAAGTGGGGTGGAGAAAAGAATGGCTATTTTGGGGGGACAGGTGGAAGGGTCTAGTTTATACTGAAGACCTTATAAACAGCTCTAAACAGGCAGACAGCACTTTGGCTCTAAGACCATTACCCTAGCTATGATAAAAAGCTTTTTTTTATTGATGTGGAAAAAATGACTTTAAAGTGGAAACTCCCTAGGCAATTAATTCCTAGTTTTATCCAAGATTTTCCTTTCTGAATTTGAAACTCAGTGATTTCCTTCTGTGGTTTTATCAATGGGCCAGAAGTCTGATAAGATTGCTTCCTTCCTGCACTTGGAACTCTGCCATCTCACTTGGAAGAAGTGATATACTTGCCTTTCTGGCCTGGCTCAGAACTCAGTGCAACAAGTGGCACAGGAGATGTGTGGCCAAAAAGTGCAGAGGCAGGCCAATATGACTAGCCCAGGGGTAAACCAGAGTGGACTTGAGTTCTCTCTCTTTATCTCTGTGAATGTTGATCAGCCTGCAAATCACCTTGCTTTGCCCAGCTAGTCTGTGGCTTGAATCAAGAGCATAGCTTGGAAATAACCATGGTTTATGCATGATTCTGGGGAGTAACCCTGGGTCCAAGATAATCTAACTTTTCTGTGGTTGGCCTTGTCATTAATACAGCTTTGGAAAATTTATGCAGCTGAGTAAATCCCGTGGCGGGAGACAGCCATTACGTGGAACTCCTGAATGTAAGCGCTCTTGAGAATTTGAGCAACAGGTCAAGAAGTAAAACTCACCTCCATTGGCTCCACCCTCTCTTCCCTCTTAACCAATATAAGAAAACCACAGGGCAATGTTTCAGTTTTGGGAAATATCCCTGGTGACCTGATAGTGCTATATCCTCATGTCCAAGATCAGCCTTTCGCAGAAGAATAAGGAGGTCTCCTGTCCCCAAATTTCCTTATCTACCATCATGCTTATTATTCTGCCATATGAGGGCTAGTCCTTTGGTTTAACCCTTATGAAAATGCAACAATCATACAAGGGAAGAGTGACACATGAAGCCACCAACTACATTTAACACCTTCAGTGGAGTTCATTTGCTCTTTGGCAGAAGGGAAAGCAGGTCCCTGAGGAATTAGGATAAGGAATCTAGTAGAGGGATCTTGAGCCAGGAGGCCGGATAGAGGGAATCAGGATCAAGGAGGACAATGGTGCTGAAAGGACAGGTGGAAGGATACCAAAGGCAGTCAGCCCTGCTGTAGTAGGAGATGAGCACAGAGGAGACTCTTAGAAAAGGAACCCTTCAGCTTTCCTGGCTCACCCAAGAGAACTGAGTGACACAATTACAGAGAGTAGCACAGCGGCAAGAGATTTGGCAGCAAAAGAGAGCTACTTGTAATGTGGCCTCTTTGTCAGCCACTAAAAGGTAGGTGACAGCTAGCTTTTAAGCAAATAAGGATTCGACATGTCTTTTTGTTTGTAGATATGTGGATTTGGTTACCCCCAAAATGAGTATGGAGAGAGAGTAGGGTAGGAGGAACAAGAATAAAGGTGCAGTTTATGTGAGTGGGGAGTGGGAGTGTTGGAGGAATGGCAAGCTCCATGACATCAAAGACCTTGTCTGGGGCCCTCTGAGAAATGTGTTGCTTATTTCTTTTTCTCCTTTGTCCTTCCCTCTTTCCTCTCCATTATTTGTCTCCTCTCTTGCTCCCATTCCTTCCTCTCCCTGACTTCTCCCCTGACTGGGTTTCAAGGACGCCAGTGGTCTTTAGTCTTCCTTTGCCTCTGGCCCCATCCCAGTCCCAGCTGGGGTCCCTCAGAACCAAAGAGGCTGCTGGCAGGCATTGTTTTCACAAATCAAGTCACATATTGTGCCCAAAGTCTACATACACGGTGTTCATTATCAGCTCATCAGTTAATGGTGAGCAGCTGTATGCTTTGTGTGTTTTTCCAGAGCTGCACAGGGAGCCCTGGTAGCTGCTCACTGGTTTGGGCTCTGGTTTCCAGTGGACTTGGAGGGAATAATTTGTTTTGGCTGTGGGTCACCTGTTACAATAGAATTTCTCTGCTTCTCCTTGGTATCCAGACTATTCCCTATTGCCCTGTCTGATAGGCTATAAGAACTTCAGCACAGGGGGGTGGAGTTGTTTTTTTTTTTTTTTT